>NC_138182.1:221423261-222023261 GCF_964194105.1 Spermophilus citellus | reverse complement strand
AAATGCCAAATGTCTTCTTTGATATAAAGAGAGCAACTAAGATCAGAACACGGAAGAAGAGCATGAGGAAAAGACTAACATTAAACAGAGACGAGTGGGGTGGGAGAAAGGGAGAGAGAAGGGAAACTGAAAGGAAATGGAAGGAGACCCTCATTGTTACACAAAATTACATATAAGAGTTTGTGAGGGGAAAGGGAAAAAAAAAACAAGGGAGAGAATTAAACAACAGCAGATGGGGTAGAGAGGGAAAATGAGAGGGAAGGGGAGGGGGGATAGTAGGGGATAGGAAAGGTAGCAAAATACAACAGTCATTAATATGGTATTATGTAAAAATGTGGATGTGTAACCGATGTGATTCTGCAACTTGTATTTGGGGTAAAAAATGGGAGTTCATAACCCACTTGAATCAAATGTATGGAAGATGATATGTCATGAGCTTTGTAATGTTTTGAACAACCAATAAAAAAATAAATAAATAAAATAAATTTAAAAAATTAAAAAAAAGAAATATTGCACTCATATTTAAATCTTTACAAAATAAATGGAATGATTTTTTTTTAACCATCAGGCACCTCAGAATATTCCAGAATATTCATTTCTTTTACATATGCTTTTTCTAACTCGAGTAGGAGTTGATATAAAACTGTTGCTATGGTGAAATGTATTCTATTTTTCAGGGTATAAATTTATATATAGGGATAATGTTGAGAAAGAACTTACTATGTGAAATTCACTGTATATTATGGCTATTAATTTATAAAATATGCCCTAAAAATAATTTCCTCAAAGTTGAATGGCATTGTTCCTTTGATAACCATTTAGTTTTAAGAAATAGTCTTCCATACATGTAAATTATAAATATGATTGATTTTCTGGATTCTGTATTATATGAAATTATTCCAGTGCTACTGAACAAACCAACTTTCTGCTCACTTTTCTTCTCCCCATTTTAAGAATGCTTTTTAAGCCCCCTGCCCCCACCCCCACTTTTTCTTCTTCCATAATTCATCGTGTAATCTAAGTATTATATTGATATGGCAGCTTCTGGATCTTCCTACCTTCATCTTGCCCCTCTCCAATCACTCTCCACTCTGTAGACAGCCACAGGGCCTTTTCTAACCTGTCATATCATTCTCCCATTTGAATCCATGCTATATGTTCCAACCATATAGATTTCTTACACTTCCCAAGTATCTGTGGGACTTGGCAGATGGTATCTGCTGCCTGGAATGTCATTTTTCTCCACCTCCCCTCTTCTCACCCACACTCACAACCCACTCCACCCCACTCTCTAGCTAGCTCCTGATAATTCTTCCAGTTTTGTCTTGGATGTACCTTCTTACATGAAGCTTTCCCTTACCGAGGCTGGGATGGGCACCCCAATCTCATACCTACCTATGTTTCTTTCTTGGTATCTATCCCACTAAATTATAATTTCTTTTTTTTTTTTCATTTGTACTTCCCAGCAGACTATAAGCTTGAAGAGAACGAGGAATATTTCCCTCTTTTTGTAGGTCTAATTTCAGTATTAATCACACATCTCTAGCACATAACAGGAACCTAATCAGATTTGTTAAATAAGGATTAAATAGAAGCTTCAGCAGTCTCCAAGTCTCACTTTAAAATTTTGCCTTTTTGTTCCATAAAATGTTACTTTTCAGGATACTATGGGGTTTGGGTCAGGCTGGGGGTGGGGAGGGTTTCACATTGCAAAATAACTGCACTGTAGAATTAGAAGAAAAATTTTGGATTTTGTAGTACAACATCTCTTCAAACTTGTGAATAAAATACATCCCAGAATAAGGAAATAACCTTCCATAGGTTGCCCAAGTTGGATAGTCTTAGACTCTTTCCCAAAGCATAGGTGTATTCTACGGCAAACCAGTGCTTTCCAAACTTTTCACTTCACTGAACCTAGAAAATGGTAATATTTTGATGGTTCACTGGAATCAAAGGAGCAGGTAGAGGTTGATCAGAGCCAAAGGAGATTGGCCCAGAGGATGTGGTCACCCAGCCCCACCTGCCACCTTGAGGATTAATTGGTCAGAGTCTTGACACACCTCTAGCACTATGAAAAAACAAGACATACTCCTTGGGAACCTTTACTATAAGACACTGCAGTCTCAACCCTCTGTGATTGTTTGTTTATTAAACCAAACAGCTTTCTTTCAATTAAATAGATTTTGATAGCAATTAAAATTGAGGATTTGTTTGTGGAGTTCTTTTGTTTTTAGCATAAGTAATATAATTCAACTTATTCGGAAGGGCAGTGGGGGTGGGACTCAAATGTGCAGAGTAAGAAGATTCCCAGGAAGCACTTTGAACCCTGTAGATATATCTACCCAGGGGAAGTTCACGGTCTGGATGTTACAGAGCTAGGACAAGGTGGGCACTGGGATCCTGGTCCCAGTTGTTTCTGAGATCAAGAAGTGGCCTGGGGCTTTTCTATTCCAAGTGCTGTGTGTGTGACACATAGTAGGTTTTAATGTATTTGTTAGTAATGAGTGTTTGAAGCTGGTAAAGATGAAGACAGGCTTTCCAATTTCTTCTTTCATCCTAGTACATGTATACTTTTAGTAGCCCCAGAAATGCTTGCTTTGGTTATAGAAGAACTAAAAGACTAATTATAGTAATATTAATAAACTGTTGACTATTTGTACCTAATTACCAAGCAGAACAACAATAATGCACACCATAAAATACATCTAAGCTTTAAGCTTAATTTCGTCCTGTGGCTCAATTATTCTCATAGATTCTGTTAGAAATGTGCTTTTCATATGGCATGGTTATTGGATTATAAGTCCAAGGATAAAAGTTAGAGGAAATATTATGGTAATTGAGCACTGTTCTATGACTTTTCTCCTCTAGTGTCCCTCCCTTCCTTCTTCTGAAACAGTGAGATAGAAAAGATGATTTGTATGATAACTGATTTCTTTTCAAGCGTTCTAACCTATGCTGCTCTTTGCCCAGAATGTTTCTTCTCCTCTCTCTTACCCCTCTCCTTTGATTGAACTCCTATTCATTCTTGAAGACCTAATAGAATACTCCCTTCTTATTAGAGCCTTCACCATTACTGTAGCTAGAAATAATCTTTTTCTCTTCTAGCATTTTCTTCTGGTCATGTACTACTTTTTGGCTCCAGGGATAATGGAGAAGTGACATGATGATAGGAGAAATAAATTCAAATCTTGTTCTGTTGTTTTACAGTCATGTTAGGACATCATACTCCATGGGATTTAGTTTCCTCAACCATAAAATAAAGGGTCTGGACTGGGTACCAGTCAGGTCTCACATCCAGTGGAATGTCAGGTGGGCAGCATTCAGGGGTCAGAAGGATTGACATCTCAACACACAGCCAGTGCTGCTCTCCAGGCTTGTGGTCCTCTTTTCTGTTTCTAGGTCTCTCTGGGCTAAATAGCAAAGATTTTGGCCGAGAGCTCATCTGGAGGAGGCTTTCACTGGAGAGTCTTTCACCGTAACCTGCCCTTGATTGACATTTTCAGAGAATAAAACATTTTGAAACTGCCAAATTTTTTCAGCGGCCTGCAGCTATTATAAAAATAGTTCTACCATGATTGTTCCTTAAAGGTAGATGTCAATATCTTTACCTGTCAAGGAAGAAAACATTATTTGCAGAAAATTAGCTGTTGCTCAAGTTTTGGAAATTAACTCATGACTATCTTAAACTTTTTCTTTTCTACTGTGTGTCTTCTGACTTCAGGGATATTATGGCCAACTATCATCTAGTGTACCCAGTTGTGGATCCAAGGACCCTGACATAGAGCACTTTTCTCCTTACTTAACAGTGACTAAGTGACTATGATTCTCTGTCATTGAATAAGGGTCCCCTTTAAAACATCTGTCAGAGGATGAACTTCAGTTAACATTCCAAGATTTCCTACTTAGTATTATTGGGCAAAATATTTCTCCAGGCTTTTATTTCCTCACCTGTAAGACAGAAATACAGTAATTCTAGTATTACCCTGTCAAATTGTCGTAAGAACTAAATGAGATGATACAAAATCATTAACACAGTGCCTGGCACTCATTAAACTGTGATTTTCATAAAATATTTTAAGGTTTACCTTTTATTTTTTAAAAATGTTCTCCTCTACCACATAACGTGGCATTTAATGTTGAAGTTGCTTAGTTATCTCAAGTTTAGATTCACTGTTTTGATTCTCAGTGAACAATATTAAGATCTGGTTGACCGATGCTATTCAGAAAGACATCATCCATACAAGGGTAAAAAGTTTACAGAATGTATTCCTAACCTCTCCACAGGCTCACTGAGGTAGTACTCTCTAGGTGTCATCTAGAAGGTCATTCCCTGAGGTACAGTACTTCCAACTTCTGTTGGCTATCCTTTGTTAACTGATTCATCCATTCATCCCTCTGTAGTTTCTTGAGAACTCGCTCTGTGGCTCTGTGTGTGGCCTCTTGGTGCCTTGCTCAGGTTTAGACGCTACCTAGAACAGTCCAGTTGGCTCTCTCCTAGTTACTCTGGTGGGCTCAAGTGGATGGAAAGGTGGTTTGGGCTAACTTTTGGCTTCTGGGTATTTTGTTAGAATGCTTACTTATACTAATTGGGCTTCAGACATATTTAATATGTCTTTCAAATCAGGGTGTTGCAAATACATATGGCTTTGTGGTATTCAACAATATAGATATATCATAATTGCCTTGAAAATTGCTTTTATCTTGCTGTTATAAAAAATTATGCAATCCTGCCTCAAAATACTCATGGTGGAAAACTTGGTAAAACCATAGGGAAAAACAAAACACATCTAGGTAATTGGATTTTTCCCCATTTTTGTCAATAATATGGTTTTTCTTTGTTACTCATTAAGTGATGTATTTCTCAATGAATAAATAATTTCTCTTGAAGTTATTTATTGTCATATCTAATTTAATCAAAACTAACTTCAGGCAAGACAGATGGCAGCAGATTATATTGGTTATAAGTGTGTCCTCTCCTAATTTAAGTGTTAAATAATCTCTCTGGATCTCAGTTTCTGTACCTAAAAAATGATGATAAATGAATATACATTTAAAATGATGCCTGGCATAGGGCAAGCACTGTATAAATGAACTTATATTTTTAGTTAATTAGCAAAATAAAATAAATTGATGCTAATAGCCTTGGAAAGCTGGGGGGTTTTTTGTGTGTGGATTTTTAAATAGAGGTGGAAAGGGAACTACCCCCCAGATGCACCCCATTCTTCCCCTATCCTCCTTCCTGTGCCAAGACAACTCAGCTGATGCCTGATATGGCACCTGTTACTTCCCATCTCTCTTTTGTCCAAGGCTTTCCCAACTCTCTCTGAGGCTGTAGAGGCTATAGTTCCCACAGAGGGAAACTCCAGGAGAAGGACAATAGCTGCTATAGCTTTGTGAGGCCAGATGGGTGCCAGAACATGCCAATACCACCACAAGGGAGCCCCGATTTGGCCAGGAGACCATGTAGGACTCTTGTGGTACCCATGTGGGACTTCCTGGACTAGAAAGAAGGTATAGAGGAACATGGACTAGCCCTCCAGTTTCCTTAAAGAAGGGCCACTGATGGTTCTGGAAGTTGGAGGGTTTTGGTGCACTGACTCTTATAGGAAATCAGTCAAAACTCATACTGAATGTAGCTCTGCTACATGACCAGTAGACATCTGCTGGTCCAAGCATGGGTCATTAAATTATTGGATTGTGTCATGATCTAGAGTAAGGATATCAGATTTAACAAGTAAAAGTATATGATACCCAGTTAAATTTGAATTTTAGATAAATAATTAATAGTTTTTTAATAACTATGTCCCATGCATTGTTTTATGCTAAAACATTATTTATTATCAGAATTTTAGATTTTACTAACATCCTGTATTTGATCTAGGAACCCTAGTATATCTAAAAGGACTTGGTAGAGGATCTAGGATGGTAAGAGTGGCCTTTATTTAGCTCTGGGAATTGCTCTTTAAATTTTAAATTTTACCCACTGGCTTAGCTTAGAGATGGATAAATATCCCCCTAATCCCATTCATATTTAGGATTATGGTTTAATCACTTCAGTGATTTGAAGAGTCTAAAGAACTTCAATACATATTATAAATGTTCCTCTTAAAGGCTCTTGTAGTTTATACTAACACCCCAGCAGTATTGAGTGAAAATGTGAGAGTGAGGTAATTAATTTGACCTTAGTTTGTGTATGATTGGCAGCCCTAGTCTTTGTTAGCCTTCAACAAATTGGTCTTTGGGGGCACTGTCACTAGAGTGAGGATAGAATAACTTACCTTATAATATTTGTTTTCTAATATCCTGAATTATAAGACCCACAGTAATCCATCCACAATCTCCACAGGGTAAGTTTTTGTTTGGAGTTTAGTTTTTCATCCAATAGCTTTCTTCACTTTCATGTTTTAGTAGAAGCCAAAGCACAGCACTGAGTGTCTGGGGTCTGTAAGTATCCAAGCAGCCATGTCAGTGGCTCTCCAAGTTGTAGCCTTTCAGCTTAACTTCTGACTAGAACAGCAGAGTGCAGTTCAAAACTGGTGTTTGGATCTGGAAGCAAACATGGTAGTCATGCTGGCATTTTAGAAGGCATGTTAGATATGAGCTTCTCCATATACTTGTCTTCTTAATATTATTTTTTGACTTTTGAAGGACCTAAATTTCCCAGAAAGTACACAAAGCAATTTTAAAAGACATTAAATTTATTTACTTGAGAATTTGAGACATTTCACACATTAAGTGTATTGAACTCATAGAACTTTTAAATGAAAATATATTAAGTGTTAAAGGAGATTACTTAGAGTAATTTTTGTCTTTTTGCTTTCAATATGATGCCTTTTGAAGACCAAAAGTGTTAATTTTAGTGCAGTGAATGTTAGTCCTTCCTTTTATGAGTGAATGTGTTTCTTCCTTGAGAATGATGTTGATGATGAAAATCATAGAGGGGTTGATGTGGTAAAGATGGTGATGGAGTTATTTTGGCACTTGTTTTCTCTCTTTTTTCTTTTAAACACAGGCATGACAGGTTTTCAAAATTGAAGTAATCAGAAACTAAAAAGGCATGTTAGAGATTTTCATGAATGTGTGTTATTCTGATACCCACAGAATACCAGCCCAATTAACACTACCTGATGCATGTACTCACCACTCAACGAATTGCCTGTTCTTTAAAGATTTAACTTTGTATGTTTTTTGTTTGTGTATATGTGTGTTTGTGATATATATATATATATATATCATATGTTTACAATACAATTATATATGTGTTTTAGAGTATACATGTACACATAAACATGATTTGCCAGTTACATAGAATCACATATCTTTCCAAGATTGGAGTTTTCTGTTTATTGTTCATGGTATTTGGGATAGAGTTATTTTAAAATGTAATGTACTTGGTTAATTGTATAATTTGTGGATAATATGGACATTTCTGGTCCTGTAGTTTAATCTTATTTCTTCCACAAAATACTTTTTTTTTCACATTTAGAATTTTTGGTCCACCTATACTGGATAAATCTCTAGGGTATGATGTAGTAGATCACTCTTATTGATTTACCTGTTGTTACCAATCAATATATGTATCACCCGGTTTCCCAATTTTCTAGGAACATCCATCATGTGAAACATTTATGTGTTTTCATGGTTTCTTTCAGTATCTTTTTTCATACTATATGGTTCTGTTTTGTTACTGCTACCATATCATATCATTTAACAAATATTGAATATTTCTCCATTGATATAGGGGTATGTTTATATATATCAATATGTATTTTTATACTTTTTATCTCATGTATACTATTTTAATAACTTTAAATAAATTTATCACACAACTTCTTTTTTTTATTGGTTGTTCACAACATTACAAAGCTCTTGACATATCATATTTCATACATTAGATTGAAGTGGGTTATGAACCCCCAATTTTACCCCAAATGCAGATTGCAGAATCACGTCGGTTATCACACAACTTCTTTAAAAAAAAAGAAGAAGAAAGAAATTCTTTTAATCTCTGAGGTTGTAAAGATACTCTCCTGTAGGACTGGGGTTGTGGCTCAGTGATAGAACACTCACCTAGCATGTGTGAGGCCCTGGATTCAATCCTCAGCACCACATTAAAAATAAATAAATAAAGTAAAGGTATTGTGTCCATTATAACTAAATAAAAGTATTAAAAATAAAATACAATAAAATTTAAAAAGATACTCTCTTGTAGTAACTTGGTAAAATTTCATTTTCAGATTTAGAGTTTTTATCATTATATCTTTCTGTATGGATCATCAGGTATTCTACACCAGTTTTTCAACAATTCATTCATTCCCTATCAATATACAGAATTATTAGTCACATATTAAGTTTCCATGTTTTTATGGGTCTGTTTGGGATACTATTATTTTTTACTGCTTTTTTTTTTTTGTGTGTGTGTGTGTTTGTTTTGTTTTTTTCCCTAAGCCAGATCACACAGTCTTACTTACTGTAGTACATCTGAAAGGGAAAGTTCTCCCCACCAGTTATTCTTCTAGTAGCACTCCTTGACTTTTCTTTTACATTTAAACTTCTCCATTTCATTTTAGAATCAACTTACGCACTTTTTGGTTGGGGAAAGGTAGGCACAGGATTGATTTTTAGATCAGTTTGGGAAATGGTTGATGTCATTACCTTGATACAGATATGACATGTGAATATGTCATGTACTTCCATGAATGCTGTGTGCTTTTGTTTTTCTTTTTATCTTCTCAATGAAATTTTAAATTTCTGTATGTTATTAGATTTATTGCTAAATGCTTTCTGTTGGTTCATAGTTCATATCCTTTTACAATTATGTTTTCAATTTATTTGTTACTCTTACAGAAAAATGCAGGTGATTTTGTAACCTGATTTTGCTATATCATGAGTCTAGCTGCTTTGCTAGATTCTCTCATTAATTATACTATTTTTTCCTGGAATTTTCTCATTAAATATAATTTTTTTTTCTAGAGAGTCCCTATTATTTTCTTTGTAGATTATGTGACCTGTGAATAAGGATAATTTTGTTTTATCCTTTATAGTCCTGAGGCCTTTAATTTCCTTTTTTGCCGTGTTATGCTTTCTAGGACCTCAAAGAAAATGTGAGCATCCAGTCTTGATTGATTTAAAGGAAAGGTTTCTAACATTTCACTATTATGTCTGGTGTTTGCTGTAGGGTTTAGGTAGATACTCTCTACCTGGTTAAAGAAGTTTTTAAAGTGTCATTTTATTCCTTCAGTCATTCACCACTCAGTGGTATGTAGTGTAAAGGACAGAACTATTTCCCAGCTAAATAAACATTGTTTAAATATTAAAACTATGAAGTCTAAATGTGTACATAATATTTTCTCTTATGTACAAAGAATTAATATTGGCATATTAACTGGCTCCAACTCCTAAAGCTCAATTGAATTAGATATTATATCATCCTATAATAAATGTGTAAGAAATGAAATAAGAAACAAGTCAACAGTTTCTCTGAAGTTCAGTATAAAAGAAAAATACCATTCCTTTTGTCATTGGGAAATGTCAGACTTGCATATTCACTTTGGATAATTCATCCATTTAGCTAATTTGTACACAACTTAAATTCAAAGGAGAGTAACACTGCTATATGTGTAAGTGCCCTACACATAATTTCACTTAATGAAACTCAACAAATAAGTTTAATTTCTTACTTTTACATTTGACTTAGGCCAAATTTATTTTCATTTCCTATTTTCCATTTCCTTTAGTTCATTCCTTCTGTTTCAATTAATTAGTGTATCATATATTGGGAATTTTTCTTAAGGTGACTGTTTTAAGTATCTCATATTTTTAAGCAATAACAATTTACAAAAACTTTGATAGCATTTATAGTTTCAAAGCAATTTCATATTTATTTTGAACTTCACAAATTCACGTAAGGCCAAGATTTCTGGATTTACTCAATTTTGCAGATGAGGAAGTGAGGTGTAGCTACTTAATGACAGTGCCAGAAGCAGAAGCCCAGATTTTTAGCACTAATGCTAGGGTGCTTTATCACTCTCTTATTAAAACAATTTATTAAACTAAGGGTTTTTTAATGCATATATTTCTTTATTTGAAACTTCTCTTGAAAATGATATATACAACTTGTGTCTCTAGGACCTCAGGAAAAAAAAGAAACAAAGATGTACATCATGTAAGAATATTTCTCACGACACTCCAATATCTTTTCTTTAAATATATATTAGTTGAACATGAACACAATACCTTAGTTTTATTTATTAATTTTTATGTGGTACTTAGAATTAAAAAGTACCTTTTCAAATTACTGATTCTCACTAGATTACTTAAACAGTACGTTTAAGTAATCTTATCCCTCAAGACATTGTGGGAAGTTACCAGGCTTTGACAAGGTAGAAGTTGTACGTTTTTTCTGTGTGAGTGTGGTGGCCCTGTGCAGGCAGCTCCTTTAACAGTGTGGGCACAGTTCAGGGAGTCTGGGGATGGCACCTGCCTCCCTCCTTTGCAGTATGCTCCCTGGCATCCTTTTCTTCCACTCTCCATTGTGTACTTTTCTCTATTGCTTTATTTCCATGTAGTGTTCTCAAAGTTCCAAAACCAAAATGTCATTGAGAAGTTCTGTGAATTTTTCCTAAGTTATGCATATGTGTTCATAAAAAGTTACTTGAATGCTCCTGAGGATGATCCATGAAATAATTATTCTTTTGTTTTTTGATGATTTAGTATTTCTTTTGATATTGGATTAATCTATTTTTTTCAGCTAATTTTTATTCCTTACTGTAGCACTGGAAAAATGGCAGTGACACAATTTCTCTTATTGAATTTTTGCATCCAGCAGGCATTCATCAATATCAACTATACAAGGTATAATTGTTTGTGATTCCCTAGACAAAGCCATATAACTTGCTCCATAAGAACTTATTAGTTTCTAGATTGAAAATTGTGACAAAAACCCTGTCTTTTGAGGAGTTCATCATGTCTACATTTAAAAATCAAGTTACTTTTTTAAACACTAAACTAGTTTAAAATGTCATTATAGTATAAATGACATCAAAACACTATTCAAAATGTTTGAATAAGACATAATAAATTATTAACATCTATAAAACCCAGGGAAGAGTCTATTTATGGTTTTTAATTACAGTTTCACACTAATATTTTGGTAATATATCCCTCCCTTCCAACAGTCAAACTCTCCAATATGTCATTATTATTTCTTCTTCTTCTTCCTCTCTCCCTCCTCTCCCCTCCCCTCCCTTTCCCCTTCCCCTTCCCCTTCCCCTTCCTCTTCCCTTTCCCCTTCCCTCCTCCCCCTCCCCCTCCTCCTCCTGAATGCATTAGGGTTGATACTTTGTAATATTTACTTCAGGATTTTTTAAAGTAAATGAAGTATTACAGCCATAGCTAGGGTTGTACCTAATTAACTGCCATCCCTTTTCCTCCCTCCTCACTTCCTACCCTCTCTGGTAACCATTATCCTGATATCCTTATGCATGGCTTTTATTCTTCTATTTGACATATGTGTCTACTAAAATATATAATTATGCTTTGTGCATTTTTCAGTGTACATAAATGTCCCTCTGAGCCTATACTACTGTGTTCTCCATCACAAATATTGTTTAGTAATTATACAAGCAGATCTATTCATTTTTCTAATGATAGAAAATAGATTATTTCTTTTTCTATTATGAATACAAACTATATTACATGAATAATCTTATAAGTGATGTTTTTATCCCTTGTGTATTTTTCTAGGGTGAATATTTTAAAAAGAAATTGCTGGTCATATATACCAGTATACAGAATTTTTACCAGTCATTTCCAAATTGTTTTCCATATCTTTGCCAACATGCTATGTAAAGTGACTTTTCACCTTTATTATAATCTGATACATGTGAAAAATTATCTTTTAAAATTATTCCTTTTTAAATTTTTTTAGTTGTTGATGGACATTTATTTATTCATTTTTATGTGGTGCTGAGGATCGAACCCAGTGCCTCACACATGTCAGACAAGTGCTCTACCACTGAGCCACAACCCCAGCCTTTAAATTTATTCTTTCAAAAATCTCTATTCACATTTCTTTATTCTTTCTCTTTAAACTTATTTTTACTTGATTACCATTGCCATTGTATACTTTATTCTTTATTTATTTTAGTATTATAATTATATATAATATTTGGTTTTATTTTGACAAAATAATACTGGTAAGGAATTTGATTTCAATTCCTACTTTCCCTATCACCTCCCTCCTTATGTTTTTTCCCCTCTACTCTACTGGTCTTCCTTTCACTCCTTTATTTATTTTTGATTTGTGCTTTCTACATATACATAAAGGTAAAATTCCCTGTGGTACATTTATGTATGCATATAACATGATTTTGTTATATTTATTTCATATATCCTTCCCTTTCCTATCCTTCCTCTCTCCCTCTCATTCTCTATCTTCTGCCCCTCTGATCATCCCTATATAATTATATCTGATCCATCCCCCACCATTGCCTTCTTTCCCTTATTTGGCTCTAGGTTCCACATATGAGAGACAGCATTTGACCCTTGATTTTTCTGAGTCTGGCTTATTTCACTTAGCATGATATTCTCCGTTTCCATCCATTTAAGTTTATTTTTAATTGACACATAAAAACTTAAAAATTATACATATTGATGGACCATGTGAGATGTTTTGATACATTTGTACATTGTGTAATGTTTAAATCAGGGTAAACATGTCTGTCTCCTCAAATATTTTATCATTTCTTTATGGTGAAAACATCCAAAATCTTTTCTTCTAGCTTGTTGAAATACACAGTAATATTACTGTTCCCAGCCTTTGGCAACTACTATCCTATTCACAATTTCAGTGAGGTCAGCATTTTTAGATTCCACATATAAGTGTGATTTTGGTACCTGGCTTAGTTCACTTAACATAGTGACCTCCAGTTCTATTCACATTGCCACAAATGATAGGATTTCATCCTTTTTAATGACCAAGTCATATTTCATTGTGTGACTGTACCACATTATCTTTATCCATTCACCAGTTGATGGACACTTAGGTCGTTTCCACTTTTTGGCTATTGTGAATAATGTAGCAATGAATATGGGAGTGCAAATGTCCCTTCAACATACTGAGTTTGTTTCCTTTGGATGCTTACCCAGTGTTCTTTCAGATAAGTAAGCAATTGCTTGTAGGACTCTTGAACAATGCTGCTGACTACATTTTCCTTTCCCTAATTATTAATATGCTTTTTGATCTTTTGTGTTTCTTTCTCATCAAATATCCTATTCTTATCCTTTGCCCATTGTTCCGTTGGTTTGGTTTTAGTGTCATTAATAGGTAGGAGTTACTTTTGTATTCAGGATATTATTACCTGTTGTATGCCTTTTTATTTTGTGTTTGATGATTTCTTTTGACAATGATTTCCCTTTATGATTTATGTGTTTTCCAGTCAAAGAATTCACTGTGACTATATCAGATTTTATAATTTCTATTGATGCTATTGTACATTTGTGTTACTTCCAGTTTGAGGCGATTATGTGAAGTACTGGTGTGAACAATCATTTACTTATCTTTTGTTAAGCATCATATACATTTCTCTTTAATGTGTACCTGAGGACAGAATTGTATTATTTTTCTATTTTATTCAATAAATCATTCTCTATTTTGATGTTATTAATCTAATCTTCTATGTTTTCTTCTAAAAGTTTTAAGTTTTACTTTTCACATTTAGTTCCTTCATCCATTAAGAATTGACTTGGGGGACTTTGTGTGGGAGTTAGGCCTTGCTCCTTTTCCATTTGGATACCCAGTTGTCCCACCATTGTTTGTTGAATATTGCATCTTTTTTGGCTGACTTGTAATCTCACCACTGATGACATGCACCAGAGTGGCATCTATAGATTTGGTTAGTGGGCTTTCTGTGACTGCTCTGTCTGCATTTTTCTAAAGTTGTACCACAATTTTATTTCCTATAGCTTAATAATAAAGTCTCCCTCCCAGTTGTACTTCTTCAAAATTGTATTGACGTTTCCTTGATTTTTTTTCTCTATCAAATAAATTTCAGAATTAGCTTCTGGAATTATATTGCTTTTTAGATTTATTTGTGAGAATGACATCATTTCCATTCAAAACTTTATTGAAATGTAACATGCACAGATTGTGGGTGTCCAGCTTGGTCAGTTTTTACAAAGTTACTCAAGTGTCCAACATCCAAATCCAGAAATAGAACATTAGAGTAGAAATGGTACCCCTTCTGGTCAGGGATGGATACAATAACTTGATTTTATTTATTTTTTTATGTGGTGCTGGGGATCAAACCCAGTACCTCACATGTGCTGGCAAGTTCTCTACCAATGAGCCACAGCCCCAACCTGCCCCAACATTGTTTTTGTGCGAGTCATTCACAGATTTTCCATGTAGTTTATTTCCATTGTCATATAGAATTCTTTGTATGAATATATCACAGTTTATCTGTTTCACTGTTGATAAACATTGGAATTATTTGCAATTTGAGGCTATTTTGAAAAATAATGCTGTGAACAATCTTTCACGTACCTTTTGTTATTTATCATTTACATTTCTGTTTAAGATGTGCTTAGGAGCACAATTCTTTAGCTGTTTCTGTTTTAAGTTTTAGTAGATACTGCTAAGGTTTTTGTTTTTCAAAATGACATACAATTTATTTCCTCAACATCTTTGCCAAAATATAACATTGACAATTTTTGTTTTTAAATTTTAGCTGTACACATGGAGTTGTGGTATCTTTTTATGATTGGATTTGTACTTTCACTTTCCTAATGATTATTGAAGTTGGACACTTTTGCATATTACTAGCAACCATTTGTATATCTTCTTTTGTCATTTTCTTTTTAGTTTTTTCTTTTGATTTATATATAATATTTGCACACATATATATATATATATATATCAATCATATATATATGATTCAAGTACTTGGAAAATACATAATGTAATGGTACCTTCTGTTCTTTAGATTTTCAGTCTATTAATGGTACCATTTGATAAACATAACTTCCTTATTTAACGTACTCCAATTTTTCAGTCTTCTCCTTTATAGTCCTGTTTAAGAAGATCTGTTTAAGAAGTTGTTGCTTACATCAGAATCATGTATTATTGTCTGATAGCCCTAATATTTGTTCCTGTATTTCAAACCTATCATCTATCTGGAATTGATTTTTGTTTACTAAGTAAGATAGAGAATCATGATTTCATATTTTTCAGTATAGACATTCTTTGACCCAGCCCAAGTCATCAAAAAGTCCGTCCTTTGTCAGAGCAGCATTGTCACCTTTGTTAGAATCAAGGAATGATATACATGCACATCTATTTCTAGATTCTGTTCTCTTCCACTGCTATAGCATTAATTATTTTAGCATTATTAATTAGTATAGCATTACTAATTGTATAGCATTACAATATTGAGCCTTCCAATTCATGAACACAGTATCCTACTTCATTTAATTAGGTATTCTTTAATTTCCTTCCATAATAGTTTTATAGCTTTCTGTATAAAGATCTCACTCTCTGTTAGGTTTATTCCTAGATATTTGACTTATTTTGATACTTTGGTAAATTGTTTGATTAAAATATATTTATTTTTAATTACTTAGTGCTAAAATGTAGGGGTTAAAGTTGACTTTTGAATACTGAACTTGTATCTAATTTGATTTCACTAAATTCATTTATCAGTTCTAATCATTTTTGTAAATTTCTTTTTGGGAACACAACCATATGAATAATAACAGTTTCATTATTATCTTTCCAATTCTTATACCTTTTGTATCTCTATCTTATTCTTTTCACTAGTAAATGTTGAACTTAAATGCTTTCTCTGTATCATTAAAGATCATCAGATAATTTCCTTATTCTGTTAGTGCAGCAAATTCTATTGATTGGCTTTTGAATATTAAACTAATCAACCAACCTTGAATTTCTCAGAAGCTCTATACCTAGTATTTGCTTATTAAAATTTTATTAAGGGGTTTTGCTTTTTATATTTATAGGTAAAATTAGTCTTAAATTTTTCTTTCTTGTAAAGTTCCTGTCAGGCTTTGGTATCTATATTATATTGATTGGCCTTATGAAATGATTTGGGAAGAGTTTCCTCTTGTTCTATTATCTAGAAATTTTTTTGTAATATTAGTGCTATTTCTTAAATGTTTTCAAGAACTTAGTGGGGATGTTAGCTGGGTTTAGAGATTTTTTGGTGAAAGGGCTTCAATTACAGGTTTAATTTTTTAAATACAGGATTATTAGATTCTCCCTTTTGGTATCATTTTGCCATTTTAAAAAAATAAATATTAGCTTTATTTAAAATTTTAAAAGTAGTTGGTTATACCAGATATGTGGTTGTTTATTCGTAGGCTTATTATTTTTTAAATCTCTGCAGAATTCATTTTATTTTTATCATTAGTTTCACCATTCTCATACCAAACTTCTTTCCCTTTTCCTACTATTCTAGGCTCTTTCTGATTCACTCAAGTTCCATTAGTGGAGATTCATTATGCCACGTGTCGCTACAAGAGAAGAAATTACACAGGAAGAACAGCATCTCTAGTACAGTTTGACATCAGGGAAAATGCGAATGTGTGGCTAATTAGCTTTAGGGATGAAATGCCCCCTCCCCCAAAGTGCTGAGATGTTATAATGCTTTATTTTGATCCCACATTATTTTCATGAAGATCCTCAGCTCCTCTTTCTCTGCATCTTTTTGTTACTTCAGTACTAACTGCCCTCTTTATCCTCGGCATATGTATTTTTTTTCATATCTTTTGTTTCCTCATAACTTTTTATTAATATCTTCCAGTGCTTTGTGGCCTGTTCTGTGATGCTTTACAAGTTCTGATGCACTTATTAGCTGATTGAATCTTTCTATAGTTTCCAGTTAACTTCTAAGGGAGTGTTTAATTGGCCTATTCTGAGAAGAGCTTTTATGCTAGACTCATTAACCAGTCAGAAGTTGGACCAGGTAGGTGTGGCCAAGGTATTGGTTCACATAGCATAGAGTATGGGTGCCTTGGGATAACTTCTCTGCAGAGGGCTGCAGTTGGACAAACTCCCTTAGCGGAGTCTATACATAGTATGTGCTATAATCAATTAATACAAGGAAGGTAGAAAATTAGGTCATCTAAGGGCTGTAGCTCATCTACCTCTGCCATATATTTTGGTAAAATGCCAATGAATAATTAAGTGCTGACAAAACTCACATCTAGAATTGATGTTGTAAATTTGTTTTAATAGTCTTCTACCTATGACTGAAAAATCTATGTACCACTAACCCAAAATATGGTCTTGGGCAATTGGATATGTAATACCTATAGTTTTTTCTTTCTTTTAATTTATTTATTGGTTCTATTTAGTTATACAAGACAGTAGAATTCATTTTGACATAATTATAAAGCACAGAATAGATCTTATTCTAGTTATAATGTAACAGAGGCCACAGCTAGCATCTCATTGGAGTGTTCATTTTTCTGCTGAGGAGGATGTAAGCCACCTGAAAACTTAAAGTCTAAAATAATTAATGAAGAACAAAACACAAAGAGTCAGAAGTATTTAGAAAAGTGGAGATCTTGATACATCCAGTCCAAACAATAGCTGGAACCAGACAAAGGAAAGATGGCTCCTGTGGTTTATTTAAGGGATACATCAAAGACAGGGGTAAGGTTTCAAGGACAGAGTCTTGCTTCCTGATGTCTTGCAGTCAGCAGGTTGATTGGCATCTTGGCAGGTTACACCCATCTCAGGTGCTGTGTGGGTCATGGCAGAGCAGAATAGAAATTCACAATGTCTCTGGGCAGTTGACTAGAGAAAATGTCCACTGGTCATTCCCAGACACCAGGTGTTTCGATCCCACTAGGCTTCCATGTGTGGTGACCTACACACAACCCATGGACGGCTTGTGACAATAATGCTTATAGTTTTAAGATGGACAGATTTTAAATAAAAGCAATATGAAAAACACTCAGATAGGCAGATTAAAGAATGTCTGATGAGTTCAGCTTTCTCTTTATTTCCTTTTTTAATACCTTGAAACAGCTATGTGTACTGAGTTCACTTTTCTGCAATAGCGTTGTTCAGGCTGGTATTTATTTTGATATATATTGCTGATTGGATGTTATTGTTTCCCAAAAGTTCCTGCATTGGAACCCTTGACCCCAGAGTGGTGATATAAGAAGCAGTGGAAGCTTTAAGAGGCAGGGCTGAGCAGCAGGGGGTACAGCTCAGTGGTGGAGCACTTATTTAATATATACAAGCCCTGGGTTCAACCTCCAGCACCAAAAATAAGAAGTGAGGCCAAATGTTAGGTAATTAGGCCAGTGAGGCTATTGCTCTCAGAATAGGTTAATACTGGTCTCATGGAATGAGTTAACTCACACAAAAATGATCTGTTAGTTATAAAAAGAGATGTGGCCCCTACCAGTCTCTGGCTTCCTGTCTTGTGATAAGATCCCTCTGGCTTTTGCTCTCACCATGGTGATCCTGTCCACTACGAGGCCTTCACCAGACCTGAGAAGAAGTCAATGCCATGCTCTTGAGGTTCCAGAACTGTGAACAAAATAAACCTCTTTCCTTTACAGATTACCCAGCTAAGACATTTTGTTATAACACTGGCAAATGGATTATACAGTAACATATTTAAATGTCACAAAGGGATGTTTTACCCAATGAATTCCCATTTATGGGATAAATTATGGACATTACATTAAAATCCTTCTGGTATTATAATTGAAATTCCTTTTTGATTTCAGGAGGACTCAGAAAGAGTAATGATAATCACTGGACCAAATATGGGTGGAAAGAGTTCCTACATAAAACAAGTCGCATTGATTACTATCATGGCTCAGATTGGCTCGTATGTTCCTGCAGAGGAGGCAACAATTGGGATTGTGGATGGCATTTTTACAAGGTAAAATACTAGTTCTATTAAATATACCTCTGAAAATACATCAAACTCACATGAATTTTCTTTTTATGTGTGTTTTTAAAATAATCAGAGCTGAGTAGCTTAAATCGTTTCATCATGTATCTTAATACCAGAAGAGACATAGCAGGCCATTTTGCCCAGTGTTTTTTAAGTTATTTTAATTTTTGAATTTTTGTTATGGTATTAGAGTAACAAATTTAATAGAGAAAGAAGGGAAAATGAAAAGGAGAAAAATCATCTCAGGCAATATTTCTTCCCAAAGGTGGTTGGAAAGAAATAGAGTTATCAAGCAGAATATAAGTGTTTGTTAATACTTGGTAGGATCATGTCTGCTTTGGCTGAAATCTGGAAAATGTATTGAGGAAGAACTAAATGGATCAGAGTGTCTTAATCAGTAGCCCAGTGAAGTAGTCTGGGTGAGATAATTGGTAGTTTGGACAAAGTTTGTGTGGCTAATTTAAGTGGAAAGGAGTCACATTTGAAAGATATTTAGGAAATAAATCAATAGGACTCTGATAGATGGGAGTGTGGTGGCTGACAATGTTAGAGGTGACAGTGGTTTGTGCATCTGGGTGGAGAATCCTGGCATGTACTGGTAGAGGGTCTTAGTCTCTTTTCTGCTGCTAAAACAGAATACTACAGAGTGGATAATTTATAAAGAAAAATAAATTTATTTCTTACAGTTGTGGAGCTGGGAAGTCTGGGGGCAGGGGACAAGGCATCACTTGGTGAGAGACTGTAGGGGAATTTTATCTTAGGTCTATCTTCCTCTTCTTGCATAGCTACTAATTCCATCAAAAGGGGGAACATTCTCATGAGCTCATCTAACCATATTTCTTCCAAAAGTCCTCCTCCATATATATATTAGAATTACTTGCAGACATTCAAGGAAGCTGCTGTGTGTGCAGCTAGGTAGAGTTCAGAGGGAAAAGTCAAAGGTAACAATATGTTTGTTGCCAGCCCTCTTCATGTTAAGTGATGATAGAAGTTCTGAGTGTACATGAGATCATTTTGGCAGAGAGGATAATGGAGAATGATGTTTCAAGACTGATTCTTAGAACTGCTGAGATTTCATAGCTACATTAGAAGAGAAGCTTGAAAAACCACAGAGGAGTAGTAGCCAGAGAGATAGTAGAAAACCAAGGGCATTACAGTGATGGTTTCGGGGGCAGGGGAAAGAGTGCTTTAAGGAGGAAGAAGATGGGGCTAGAGATGTGGCTCAGTGGTGACCATTTGCCTAGCATGTGCCAGGCCCTGGGCTCAATTCCCAGTGTTGTAAAAAAAAAAAAAAAAGAAGGAGGAGGAGGAGGAGGAGGAGGAGACAGCGGCGGTGGCCAGCAGCACTGAAAGGTTAGGTAAGGTGAAATCTAAAAGAAAAGCCACGTTTGGTCTTAGCTAAGTAGATGAGTTTACAAGGATACGTAAACCTTTTCTTTTTAAAATGTGATCACACTAAGCATTACTATTGTGTAACTTGCTTTTGTTTTTTAATATGTGGGGGCCATATTTCCCTATCGGTTTATGTAGATTAGTCTCCTGCTTTTTAAGGGCTTCAGTGTCTCTACAGTACAGACATTCTTTGATCTCCTTAATCTGTCGAGGGCTGCTCTCTAGTATACAGGGCATGTTCCCTGTCCATTCCTCTTTCCCCTACTATCCACTTGTTATCACTGGAAAGGAATCTGCGTGAATCATATTACATTATGCCCCTAGGATTTTACTAGGATATAGTTTAATATTATCCCCTTGTAGTTTTCATTTATTATTAAATAATTCAGACATCTAACATTCCCCTCTGTATATATGACCCTTCTAAAGAAATAAAGCATTACTGATACAATTAAATCCCTAATCATCCCTAATCCCATTGCCCTGTACCCCATTCAGAATAACTAACCGTTTGTCCTTGACTTTGGTATCATCCCATGAGTTTCTCTATATTTTTACCGCAAAAGTATGTTTTTGAAACAATGCATTTGGTGTGTGTTTATGTGTTCTGTATCACACTATTCTTCAAATGGTTTTCACCCTCAGTGGTATATTTTTGAAATTCATCTTTATGGGTACATATACTTCTAGTTCATTAATTTTTTTCCTAATTATTATACTCCATTGTATGCATACACCACAGTTTGCCCTATTCGTTGACTGTTATTCACCATGATTACAATTTCTTACAAATATAAACAATACTGGCACTTGTCTTGTATGTGTTTCTTAGGGCACATAAGTGGGTTTTTCTGAATCTAGGTTATATCCAGAAGTAGAATTGCTGGATTGTAAGGAACATGCATCTTTCATGTTCTCCAAGGAGGCCATACCAGTTTAGAATCAGCAGTGTGTAAAAGTTTGTCCTCATGCTTAAAATTAAATTAGAATAAGAAAATACCCTTTGATGATGCTTCTATAGATTCTCCAGATTGCTCATAAGGACATTTTTGTTTCTATTATTCACTGTCCTTTACATGAAGTGCCATCTGGTAGATTCTTGTTGTTGTTGTTGTTAATGCTAGGGTATATTTTTCTCTCTATGTGCATACTGTGCCTATTTACAAAAAAAGATTTGAAGTAATTTATTGGTGTTCCTTGACAAACTGCCAGGCTTCCTGTTATCAGCCAATGGTTTCTTCCTCTTTAATTCCTTTTTGTCTCGTCTGCCAAGACAGAAAGAGCTAAATTCAAGGCTCAGGTGTGGAAACAAATTTGGTTTTGTTTCCCCTTCTTTTTACAAAGGACTATTTCTCTAGTGTGGTTCTTAGAATATATGCTTGTTAAAAATGATCCTTTCTAAGCTTGATCACATCTTTTTAATTGGAATCTTTAAGGCAATACCCAAGAACATTTTAAAATATCATGCCAAAATTTCTGTCTCAAATTTGAGAACCTACTTGTTTGTGTTATAATATTAATTTCATGTTCCTTATAATTCTTCCATTAGAAATATGTTGCTATTCTAAATCACTTTAATCACTTGCTATTCAAAAATCCTGTTGGTAGTCAATGGAAAAATATTAAAATCTAGCAGAATGAGATTCACATAAGAGTTGGCTCCAAAGTATCATTAAATTATTTTTATTTGTTTTATTAACTGGACATTTAGAATACTAGATTTAAATTTTTAGGTTCCATAATTATTCATTTAATGCCTACTGTGTGCCATGTAATATACTATAAGAAATAGTGGATAGATGAAAAGGTGTATATAGTGAAAAGGTTAAGGATCTTCTTTCTGAATATTGTCACATCATGAGCTTTTTCCTGAATACAATTTTTAAAATTTTTTTCTTTTAATATTTTTTTAGTTGTCAATGGACCTCTATTTTATTTATTTATATGTGGTGCTGAGAATCCAATCCTCACACATGCTAGGCAAGTGCTCTACCACTGAGTCACAACCTCAGCCTGAATAAGATTTTTTTTTTTTTGAGGTAGCATTTTGGCAAACATATATTTGGCTCTAAGTGATATATTTATATTGGTGTATGGTGATATATGCACTCATGTGTGAAATATTTCTAGGTGCATATTTCTGAGGATTATTAACATCTTTTGAGTTCATAACTGAGATAAGACCTGTCATTTCCTATCCTGATGAATGCACACTTAAGTCTCATGCAACATTTTTAGACTCAGTAATCAAGTTTTAGAAAGGCAATGAATTATTAGGTTTGGGTAGAAAGTCACGTGAAAACTCAAAACATTGGTTCTGTTAGCAATATTTATTTTTATTTTATGCTAACTAAACGTTGGAAGAAAGGGACATTTGCATTAACTGGCCGGTAGTCAACAGTTTTCATGCTGTGCTCCCCAAATAAATTTCTTCTTTTGGCTGCCAGCTTCAGGGACTGTAGTGTACTTAGAATGGCACTAGGATGTTTATCTTGAAATAGAATCGGAAGGTAATATAGTCACTCAAGTGCTTAAATTAAATTATTTTAAATGTTTGCTTTTGACTGTGTGGAGAATAACTAATTTGTTCAATTTAGTTTAATTCAGCAAATATTTATTGAGCACCTATTATGAAGTATTTGTACTCTATTCAAAATATACTCTTTGAAGACAGAAAGAAATCGACTTGAAACAGTGCAAATCAGAAGAAACTGGTAATAAATATTCCCAATCAAAACCACATGACAATTGACATTTTACTAAATGAGTAAGTTGTTATAATTTTATTGGCATCAGAAATGTCACCTTATGAATACCTGTGGTTTATTTAGTTCCTGTAGCTATGTGTAGTAAACATGAGATATCTCTCGTCATGTTTTCGATGAGAATGTAGTTGTATATATTGTCTATTATGTGATCAAAGTCACCTGAAAATTTGTTTTTTTGTTTTAAATTCAGATCCCAGGCAAAACCTCTGAATAGAGACCCCCTCACTCCCCACATAACTGTTAGAGTGGGTATGATGAAGAGGGGACTCTATGAATTCCATTATTTTTGAAAATTTTATGCTTTGGGAGCAGTTTTAAGTTCACATCAAAATTAAGAGGAAAGTGTAGAGATTTCACCATGTCCCTGTTCCTGTCCATGTTAGCCTTCCTCATGATGAGCATCTACTGCCAGTGTAGTTCCTTTGTTACAGTTGATGAAACTACTTTGACATATCATTGTTCCAAGTCCATAGTTTACAGGAAGGCTCTACTCCCTCTTAGTGTTGTACATTTGTGGATTTGAGAGTCAACAGAGACACCACCCTAAAATCTTCTCTTTTCTACTTATTCACTCCTCCCTCTCCCCAACTGCTGGTAACCACTAATCCTTTTAAGTTGTGTTCATAGTTTTGCCTTTTTCAAAATGTCAGATAATTGGAATTGTACATTGTGTAGCCTTTTTGCTACATAGATTTCCTTCACTAGTAATAAACATTTAAGTTCCCACCATATCTTTGGGGCTTGGTAATTCATTTCTTTTCAGTGTTGGATAATAGTCCATTGTCCAGATTACCACAGCATACTTGTCCATTCACCTGCTAAAGGATATCATGGTTGCTTCTAAGTTTTGGCAATTTTGAATAAAGTGTAGACGTGTAAACATCCAGGTGTAGGTTTTTATGTGGACATAAGTTTTTAACTCCTTTTGGTAAATAATGAAGAGCAAGGGTCATAGGATAACTATGTTTAGTTTTATAAAAAAAACAAACTACCAAACTATTCTCTAAAATGGTTGTAACATTTTGAACTGTCACCAGCAATGAATGAGAGTTCCTTTTTCTCCATAGCCTCATCAGCACTTGGTGTTCTGGACTTCAGCCATTTTACTAAGGGTATAGTAGTATCTTGTCGTTTTAATTTGCATTTCCATTATGACATGATTTGGAACATCTTTTCATATGCTTATTTGCCACTTGTATATTTTCTTTTTTAAGATAAGGAAAGTTTATTTATAATAGAAATATGTAAAGTAATAGTAACAAAATTAAGATGGCCTGTGGAAGTATGACACAGTGGTAAAGTACTTATCTAGCATGTGTAAGGTGCTGGTTTTGATCCCTAGTATTACCAAAAAAAAAAAAAAAAAAAATCTAAAATTAAGAAATCTTGTTTATTTTTTTCTGAAAATATTTTTGTTCTGCATTAGAATTTTTATATTATTGTAAATTAACAACTTTAAGTTGTATAAATGTATGGGGTATAAAATGATTTTCTGGTTTATGAATACAATGCATAGTCATGAAATCAAGCTAGTTAACATATCCATCACCTCAAATACTTGTTTTTTTTTAGATGAGAGCACTTAAGATTTACTCATTTAGCAATTTTGAACTGTGCAGTACTTTATTATTAACTGTATTCACCACACTGTTCAATAGAACGAAAAAAACCCATATTTCTCATCTAAGATTCTGTACCCCCACCCCTTTTTTTTAAATGATAGTGGGATTGAACCGAGGGGCACTTCACCAATGAGCTACAACCACAACCCCCTCCCCTTTTTGAGATAGGGTCTCCATAAGTTATTTAAAGCCTCACTAAGTGACTGAGGCTGGCTGATCTTTAACTTGAGATCCTCTTCCTACAGCCTCCCAAGTCACTGGTATTACAGGTATGTGCCACTATATTAGGCAGATTTTGTACTGTGGCCATCCATCTTTACATTCCTTGCCTATTTTAGCCTCTATAACCACTATTCAACACTGTATCTATGAGTTTAATTGTTTTGAATTTCACATGTAACTGAGAGCATGTGGTATTCTTACTTTTTTCACCTAGCATTATGTTCTTCAATTCTATCTATCTACATGGTCACAAATAATAAAATTTCCTTCATTCTAAAGGTGAATGATATGCCACGTTTTCTTTATCCATTCATCACTGATGGTTAGCTAGCATAACCATTACATGGGCATTAATAAGAGTGCTGCCACAGTAGGCATCTCTTTAAAAATTATTTCAAATCCTTTGGGTATATGCCCAGAAGTGGTATTGCTGGATCATATGGTAATTCTATTTTAATTTTTTTAGGAGTCTCCAAACAGTCTTTCATAATAGCTTTACTAATTTACATTAACACCAGTGATGTGCAAGGGTTCCCTTTATTTCACATCCTTGCCAACACTTACTTTTCATCTCTTCGATGAAAGCCATTCTGACAGATGTAAAATGATATCTCTTTATAATTTTAATTTGCATTTCCCTAATGATTCAGTAATGTTGAATATATTTTTCACATATCCTTTGGCCACTTGTATGTTTTCTTTTGAGGAACATCTGTTCAGATTCTCTGTCCATTTTTTTTTTTAGACGTTAATGGATCTTTATTTTATTCATTTTGTTTATATGTGGTGCTGTGGATCGAACCCAGTGCCTTACACATGCTAGGCAAGTGCTGTACCACTGAGCCACAACCCCAGTCCCTTTGTCTATTTTTTAATTGGGTTTTTGTTGTTGTTGTTGTTGTTGTTTGTTTGTTTTGTTTTATTTCTATTGAATTGTTTAAGCTCTGTGTTTTGGATATTAACCCTTTATGGGATGTACAGCTTGCAGATATCTGTCCTAATCTGTAGGTTGTCTTTGTACACTTCTACTTACATCCTTTGCTGAAGAATCTTTTTACTTGACATAATCTTACTTGTCTATTTTTGCCTTCATTTTTGTGAAGAAAGCTGGTTATTTAACCTGGTATTTTCTGTTTTTCTGCCTTGTCTTAACATAATGATACAATATAATATAAAATGGTCTTAAATGCATCATTTCTGATTTTTTAAAAATAATATATTTTTCCAGTTAGACAAGTAATACTTGTTCATTGTGCAAATTTTAAAACTATAGAAAAACTCAAAAAAGGAAAAAAAAATGTAAGTCACTTATACTTCTGCCACCTGAAATCATGTTGTTTAGGCCTGTGCTCTTCCAGGTGTTTTTAAATGCACATATGTAGTGGTACGTTGTGCTTTCATTCCCCTAATGTTATGTTTAAGTGCCTCATAGATTTACTATTTCACATTTTCATATCTTTCAAATACTATTTGGTATCTGCATATCTTTTACCTTCCCATTCCTACCCTCCCATCTACCATCTTTTTAAAAAATTAGAGTACTTTATTATTTAGTAGGGTTTTCTTTACCTTTGTACAATTTACATAATATCCCCAAAGCAAGAAGCTTAGGTATCAATACGAGATAGAATTCTGCATACATTTTAGCAAAGTGAAATAAATGGGAATATCTTCAATTTCAGAAAGAAAAAAAAAAGCTAACATTTTTAAAACCCTCTTATATACAGGTCAGATACTGATTAGATACTAGAATAATTCAAATTCAAAAATAAATTCAAAAAGAAAATAAAAATAGAGGTTACTAGGGATTGGGAGAGGGGAAAGTAGGAAGTTATTTTTTTAATGGATGTAGAAATTCTCTCTGAAAAGTTCTAGAAGAGAGTGGTGATGACTGAATAACACTGTGAATGTATTTAATCCCACAGAGCTCTTTACCTAAAAAATATTATAATAAGAAATTTTATGTATGTTTTATCATTATTTGTTAAAAAGTAGTTGATATCAAGGATCCTATTGCTTTTATTTAATGATTTTAAACTCCAAGTACTTACCATTCCATATGAAAAAATCAATTTTGGGGCTGGGGATGTGGCTCAAGCGGTAGCACGCTCACCTGGCATGCGTGCGGCCCGGGTTCGATCCTCAGCACCACATACAAACAAAGATGTTGTGACTGCCGAAAACTAAAAAATAAATATTAAAAAAATTCTCTCTCTCTCTCTCCCTCTCTTTCTAGAAAAAAAAATCAATTTTGCCTCTGTTGCAGTATTTCTCCCTTATACTAGCATTTCCCTTGCTAAAGGCTCAGAAATAGTGATTTGAAGGGACAGAGCCCACCCCCTGCCGTTTGCTCTGATTGAGAAATACATAGATCATGATCTCATAAAACAATTCCTAATTAAATTTTTATGAAAATATTCTTGATTTTAGAAATTGACTCAAAAAGTAATAATTTCTTCTCTCCATTTATGTTTTATTAAGCTTTGTTGACCTATATAAGGGTTATAGGCAAGCAGGGAGTAGGGGGATTAGAAAGATTAGTCAGCAGCCACTCCTAAAAATATCAGTGATTTTTTTTTTTTCTTAATCACATAACTGTAACCTTCTGTCTACTCAGAGCAAACTAACTCTAAGATAAAATCTAGAAAAGGTATTTCTCCATTTTTTGCTACATTTGAATATATACACAAATAATTACATGTATCCTAGAATTCCTTAAATTTCAAACATCTTTTAACATTTAAAAAAAAATTCTGAATCATTGTCTAGTAATGTCTTGTGATTTTCAATTTAATACAAAATTATCAAACATCTTTTAAAAATTATTTTAAATTTTATCCTCCAAAATATTATTTCAGGCATTTTACTGAGATCCATAAAATATAGAAGAATGATAAGAGAGACTGTTATCCAAAAATGTTCACTCAAAAAGAAAATAAGGATAGAACATAAGGTAAATGTCAAATTACCTTATGTAATAAAGTACTATTCAGTTTTCTGTTATAAAGTACTATTCAGTTTTCCAGTAACCACGCTAGGATAAATAAACTATACAATTGTTAAGAGGGAAGTTCACAGAAAATATTTTTATCAATAAACAATTCTCACAGTTGCAATTTACATACTTCCCTATAGCATCAGTGACTGGTTCATGAGCCAGCATTTCTACAGTGTCTGCTAGACATGTTGTCAACTTATCATCAGGTAATTGGGAAAAGTAGAATTGTAATAGAAATTGTGTTGGCTTCTAATGCGGTGACTTTCAAACCATTCTACATGTGATGCAGAGTTTTTATGTAAAAATTTCATTCAAACAAAGGATTTAATCACAGCTAAAAAGATATTTGAAAACCACTGGCCTAATAAAAGAATCAGGATCACTGAATAATAAAAATACATCCAAGATCCTCTGAAATCTGGGCTGGCCTTCTTAAGATCAGAAGCCTGTAATACCGTGAGACACATTGGAGTAACTCAAAACATCCCGGCACAGGAATTGGAAGCTGCCACAGACTAGCCCTGTCACCTTTGCAAATAGACATGACCTTTGAAATGTCTTTCATCCCATCTCATTAGTTAAAATGAGAGTATAGCATGATTACTAAGAACTTGGCCAGCACCAAGGCTTTTTTGATTCTCATTTTGCAAGTTCTTTGCCATTGGGATCTTCCTTTCTGTTAAAGGAGAAGGACCATTGAAGAAAGGAATGACCAAATTCTTTCTAGCTAATGTAGCATAGAAAATAAAAATCAGGGGACATGTGGAGCCCTGTGGAGAGCAGTCCCTTTTTGTTGCTTGCATTCCCCTAGATCAGGGAATATTATAGGAAAGTTTAGTGAAAACAAAGGCCTTGGATGAAAGGTGACCGAGGGGCAGTCTGGACTTTGATGCTAGGTTGTCAGAAGCATCTACAACAACTGGTGGTCAGCAGTTTCAGAATCTAAAGAAGGGGCAGGATGGCAAATGGGTGATCTGTTAGTCTTGCCAGTGAGGAAGTCTTTGAAGATGTAAGCAAGGGAGTTTGGATAAGCAGAAGGATAAAAACAAAATAGGTGATAGCATTTAAAAATTGCACTTTATTCGAATGGGCTGGACTTTATCACTGACAATGTGGGATAAGAAAGCCATTTTTCACATTCAGTAGGTCATTATAAAAAATTAAATTTGGAATCCCTTTTTAACATACTGTTTTTTAACTGAGCCGAAAATGTGAATACTGTCGAGGCTGTGTGCCAGTCTTTAATTACTAAGTTTCATATTATGGTAATAAGTTTTCTACGAAAACATTAAGTTACTTTTTTAATATCCCATTAAAATTGAGAATCTCTCATGTTTCTTAGGATCATGTGTATTGTAATTTTATATTTTTAGACTAAACTCAGCAACAGTATACAGGGATGCTGTAATTTTTATGGAAGTGTAAGGGGAAATTATAAATTTAAGTTCTTTTGTTTCTTGTAAATTTTCCCACAAATGATCAGTAAGTTTTTTTTTTTTATTTTAAACTTCAATTGTGGACATTCACTAATTTGTTAAGTATTGAGAGATTTGGTATTAAGTAAATTATAGTTTTGAGAACAAATAATTCATATAATCATGGAATTATTGTCCCATCACCTTGTTATCAACCATTGGTTAAGAGCAAGCCACACATACTTATGGGGAGGGAAATCATGCAAGGAGGTGACATAGTATGTTTCTATCATTTCCCAATATCAAAAATTCTAATATACCAACTGTATTAGTTGCTTTGTTTTTCATCATGGTATATATTTTCTCTTACTCTTGAGCATTTGGCTTTTCCAACTTTTCATTAAATAGCCTTATGAAGAACATATTTGTACATGTATTTTTTTTGCACATCTGGGATAATTTTCATAATGATTCCTAGAGTGAAATTTATGGGTTATGAAATATATTAATAGACACTGCTACATTATCTTTTGGAAGATTGTAACAACTCTTAATCTCATAAAAATACCCTTCCATCCCCACACTTGACAACAGTGGATATTATTCTTTTTAATCTTTGCTAATCAACATATAACTTCATTCCTGTTTGAATTTGTATGTTTAAACATCTTCACAAGTTTCTTTTGCAAATTGACTATGTCCTTTTCCTATCTTTCTCTTAAAATATTCACCATTTTGTTTTGCTTTGTGAGACTCTTTATTTTGGGAACATTAACCCTTTGTCAAATATGTTACAATTTTTTTCTCAGTTTATAGCTTACCTTCAACTTAAAAAAATATTCAGTATATGGTTGTAACTTTTTTTAATAGTTATCTTTTTATTTTTTATTCATTCTTTTTAGTTATATATAATATTAGGATTCATTTCAACATAATTATAAAAGCATGGAATATAATTTTCTTTAATTCAGGCCCAGTACTTCCTCTTTTTCTCTGCTCCTCCCTCCGTATCTTCTCTTCTCTTTGCTCCACTGATCTATTTACTTATAGTTTCTTTTTTTTTTTTTTTTTGTTAGTGCCTTGTGGAAATACATAATGGCAAGAGTCACTGTAATACACACACACACGTGACATATATGATATATACATATATATATCATATATATGATATATATATAAATGAAAGTTAGGTCAGATTCATTCTACAGTGCTTCCCTTAACTCATTCCTTCTCCCTCCCCCACAATCCCCTTCCTCTACTCCACTGATCTTTCTTTCATTTTGATGGAAACCCCTCTCCTTTGTTTTTTCTTATTTTGGACTAGCTTCTGCATATCAGAGAAAACATCCAGCCTTTGACTTTCTGGGTCTGCCTTATTTCACTTAGTGTGATAGTCTCCAATTCCATCTGTTTACCAACAAATAACATAATTTCATTCTTCTTTTTGGCTGAGTAATACTCTGTTGTGTATATACCATATTTTCTTGATCCATTCACCTGTTGCAGGGCACCTAGGTTGGTTCTATAACTCGACTATTTTGAATTGTGCTGCTATAAACATTGATGTGGCTACATTACTATAGTTTTGCTGATTTAGTTATTTTAAATATTACTGAGGAATGGTATGGCTGAGTCACATTGTGGTTCCATTTCTATTTTTTTGAGGAAATCAAAAAGTTACTGCTTTCCAGAATGGTTTCACTAATTTTTAATCTCACCAACAATGTTTGAGTGTACCCTTTTCCCCACATTCTTGCCAACACTTATTGTTATTTGTATTCTTAATAATTATTCTGACTGGAGTGAGATAAAATTTCTATACAGTTTTAATTTGCATTTCCCTAATTGTTAGAGATGTGGAACATTTTTTTATATAATTGTTGACCATTTGTATTTTTTCTTTGGGAAGTGTCTCTTTAGTTCTTTTGCCCATTTATTTATTGATATGCAAGAAGTTTTGGTATACAGGTATATTTATGATTATACATATGTGAAATATAATCATATATATTGCACATATGATTATATGACAATGCATTTCCATTCATGTTTATGCATTAATATTATATAAACTTATGTAACTATGCTAAATGGGATTATGTGTTATATTTATTAATTAGCATATACATATACTAGATAATTGAGTATTATTTTGTAGGTTAAAATTTGTATAAATCTGTGCTATTCGCATATTATATGATTTGAGCTCCTACAATAAATCATATCAGCAATTTTCTTGAGTTCTTTGTATATTCTGGATATTAATGTCCTATCTTAGGAACAGGTTGCAAAGATCTCCCATTCTGTAGGCTTTCTTCACACTCTGGTTTCCTTTACTGTGCAAAAGCTTTTTAAATTGATGCCACCCACTTATTGATTTTTTTATTTTGTTTCTTGCACATTAAGAGTCTTGTTAAGGAAGTTGGTTCCTGTGTTAACATGGTAAAGTGTTGGGCCTACATTTTCTTGTAGCTGGTGCAGAGGTTCTGTTCTAATCTTTAGGTCTTTGGTCCACTTTGAGTTGACTTTTGTACAGGGTGAGAGAGAGGGGTCAAGTTTCATTCTTCTACATATGAATATCCAGTTTCCCCAGCATCATTTGTTAGAAAGGCTCTTTTCTCCAACATATGTTTTTGGCATATTTGTCTATTAACTATTTATGTGAGTTGGTCTTTGTGTCTTCTATTCCATTGGTTTTCATGTCTGATTGTGTAGCAACCATGATATTTTTGTTACTATAACTCTGTAGTATAATTTGAAATCTGGCATTGTGATACCTCCAGCATCTCTCTTTTAGCTCAGGGTTGTTTTGGCTATTATAGTTTTTTTATTTTTCCAAATGAATTTATAACTACTTTTTACAGTTATATGAAGAATATCATTGGTATTTTTATAGGGATTGCATAAATTTGTATAATGCTTTTGGTAGTATGGCCATTTAGACAATATTAATTCTGCCTATTTAAGAACATAGGAGATCTTTCCATCTTCTAAAGTCCTCTTCAATTTTTCTTCATTGTTCTGTAGTTTACCTTATAGAGTTCTTTCACCTCCTTTGTTATGTTAGTTCCTAAGTGTTTTATTTTATTTTTTAGGTTATTGTGAATGGGATAATTTTCCTAATTTCTTGTTCAAATTCGTTATTGGAGTATAGGAAAGCAATTGATTTATGCATCAATTCTTGTATCCTGCTACTTCACTAAGTTTATCAGCTCTAGAAATCTTCTGGTGGAGTTTTTGGGGTCTCTTAAACATAATATCATGTCATTAGGAAACAGATATATTTGACCTCTTCTTTTCTTTTTCCTATCCCTTTAATTTCTTTCTCTTGCCTGATTGCTTTGGCTAGAGTCTCAGGGATTATGTTGAATAGGAGTGGTGAAAGTTGGCATCATTGTCTTGTTCCTGTTTTTAGAAAAAATATTTTCAGTTTTTTCCCATTCAGTATGATATTGGCCTTGGATTTGTCATATATAGCCTTTACAATGTTGAGATAAGTTTCTTCCATTCCTAGTTTATCTGGTGTTTTAAACATGAACAGGTGCTGGACTTTGTCCAATGTTTTCTATTAAGATAATCTATGTGATTCTTGTCCTTAAGTCTATTTATGTCGTGAATTGCATTTATTGATTTTCATGTTGAACCAACCTTGTATCCCGAGATGAAACCCATTTGATGATGGTAGTGTGTTTTTGTATGAGATATATATATATATATATATATATATATATATATATATATATATATATATATATACACGTGTGTGTGTGTGTGTGTGTGTGTGTATATATATATATTTTTTATTTTTTGGTGTGTGGGAGAGCATTGGGAATTGAACCCAGAGGCACTTTATCACTGAGCCACATTCCCAGCCCTTTTTATTTTTTTATTTTGAGACAGGGTTTCACTTAGTTTCTTAGGGTCTAAATTGCTGAGGCTGGCTTGGAATTTGCAGTCCTCCTGTCTCAGCCTCCTGAGTCGCTGGAATTACAGTGGAATGCCATTGTGCCTGACTGCCATTATTTTAATAAGATTTTTGGCATCTGTGTTCATTGAAGGTATTGATTTACCTTTAATTTTTGCATTATGTGTTTTTTGCTAAACACCGGTTTGGTACCATGTATATAAAGCCACCTATTCACCTATCCAAAGATTAAATTTCATCTAGTTAGCTTGGTATATTTGTAATTTCTATTTTTCCATTAAATTTTTAAATCCATATACCTTATTTTAGAATATAGTTCAAATAAGGACATATTTTTTCTGAAATAACAAATCACCTAGTATAATTTTTATTGATTGATCATTCATTTTTTCCTCTCTAATTTGAAAACTTTAATATACCAAACATTTTATATGTATATGTGTATATCTGCCTAAGAATAACTTCCCCAGAAGTAACATATAATTCCTGAAATTTTTAAGTAAACCACTCTATTACTTTACTGTTTTTACAAAACATTTAAGAAGACTTAAACTTCTGTTTTAAAATCTTTTTTTTTGGAGGGTGAGAGGGACCAGTGTTTGAACTCAGGGGCACTTAGCCACTGAGCCACATCCCCAGCCCTTTTTTGTATTTTATTTAGAGACAGGGTCTCACTGAGTTGCTTAGGGCCTTGCTAAGTTGCTGAGGCTGGCTTTGAACTCATGAACCTCTTGCCTAAGCCTCAAGCCACTGGGATTACACACTGTAATCCACAGGTGTGCACCACCTGTATTAAAATCTTATCCAGTTCATACATTTTTTCCTAATTCCTGGGAATTGAAAACTCAGAATATTTCCCTCATCATAGCATTTTATTGTTGATTAAAGATTTTTTTTTTTTTTTTGTCAGCTCACAACCTGGCCGGAATAAAAGCAAACAGTGGCAAATAGAGATCAAATGTGATTCTGAAGAATATAGAGTTGTTTCAGAGAAAAGAAATTTTAACTTACTTATTTTATGGCAGGAATGAGACATTAGTAAACACTGAAAGTTGAGGCAGTATTTGAACTTTGAACAAATATTTAGAATGTTCTTAACTTAGCATTTCAGAAATTGTTTTATATTTATTGATTTTAAAATGGATGACATTGTCAGTGAGTAAACATTTCTTATTAATTCCATCATAGATAGAGTTTCAAAAGTAATCACCAGAGCAGTTCTAAGGTCCCCTCCCATCTGGGGACACTTTGTCTCCTCTGCTATTGTAGGGCTGAGGCCACACATCTGATGAAGGCTCACTTTCACTATGAGTTGATCCAGAAATGAAAGGTATATTATGGTGCTATAGGTCATGTGTGAAGTATGAGCTCTACTTACTTTGTGAACTGTTGAAGCAATACAAAATTGATGAGGAGATTTTGCAGCGAAAATAGTTCCCAGGATTGACACAAAGCTGGCTAGCAGGCTAAATACTTGAATTTTAGATTTTGCAATTAAATAATGACCTTAAATGGTATTATCTAATTATTCCTTATTCTTCTTTTCAGATTCTTTTTGCACTTAATGTGTGTTCTCCCAAAAAGTGTCTGTAAAACATTATTGCTTCTGGTGCTCTAGAAGAAATTTTAGGGGTCCATAGTTAAACAAGTTAAATAAATGCTATGAACTAGACCCATCTTTAAGAAATACAATGTGTAGTTGAATATTAAATGCTCTAAAAAGTCTTACTGGAAAGAAACCCTTAAGTCTTTTAGACCCGTTTCTTGACTTCTATAGGAACTGTGTTCACATTGGGAACCTCTCTGAGCTGCTGTCCAAGGTTACTAAGCATCTATAATTCTAGTTCTAGTAAAAAGTTTTATTATATGTAATAGGTTATTTTGTCCATGGTACTTTAATTTGCAATAACAATGTGGAATTTTCTTCAAAACAACCCCACTCAAACCCCCCACCTTAATTGTACAGGATCCTACTACTCATGGATTTTTAAGTGTGACAACAATGAATATTAAGACTTTGCTTTGGAATAATTGGTAGAAAGAAAGCAGGGTCAGGAGTTTTCCTACTTTTCAGGAGTTCTTTTCAATATCTCATTCCTTCCAGAATGTTTTTACAAGGTGCAATTTGTTTTTAGGTGCTCTTTGCATCCAACATAGGATTTCTTTTGTTTAATGTAATTTTAGCTATTGTTGGCTCAAATATCTTTAATAGGTCCCTAGAGAGCTTTTATATTTATTGTTCATAAAATAAATTTTGGCTTTATAATAAGAAAGTTCCAAGGAAAGTCAAGGTGTTTTCATCTTATTTATAGGATGGGTGCTGCAGACAATATATATAAAGGACGGAGTACATTTATGGAAGAACTGACAGACACAGCAGAAATAATCAGAAAAGCAACATCACAGTCGTTGGTTATCTTGGATGAATTGGGAAGAGGGACGAGCACCCATGATGGAATTGCCATCGCTTATGCCACCCTTGAGTATTTTATTAGAGATGTAAGTATCCTACATACTTTTTTAAATTAATTTTTTGTTAATATTGTTTTTACTTTTTTTTTTTACTTCTATTTTAATTTTATTGTTGGTTGTTCAAAACATTACATAGTTCTTAATATACCATATTTCACAGATTGATTCAAGTGGGTTATGAACTTTGGCATGAGTGTTGTTCCTTCTTTTCCATGTCATCCTAGAAGTGAAGACCCAAGAGAGACCCAGATTTTATTTAAACATTTATTTAGATTATATAGATAATGATGGCATGTTTTCTCCTTAATAAATACTTTGTATTATTCTTTTTAAAAAAAAAATCTCGGGGTTGGGGATGTGGCTCAAGCGGTAGCGCGCTCGCCTGGCATGCGTGCGGCCCGGGTTCGATCCTCAGCACCACATACCAACAAAGATGTTGTGTCTGCCGAGAACTAAAAAATAAATATTAAAAAAAAAAAAAAATTCTCTCTCTCACTCTCCTCTCTCACTCTCTCTTAAAAAAAAAAAAAAATCTTACTTATTTGAAAAACTACCTTAATCATTATGGAAACTACATATAATGGAAATTTGGATAAACTCCCATCGGTGCCACCCAATCCACATTTTAAATGTTGATTTAAGAATCTTTAGGAATAAATTATGACAGAACTGAACTTGGTACCCTACAGTTGGATTTCATAGTTTCTGCTAGATAATACTGTTAGTTAGTATGACTGTGTAATAAATTATGACCTCAAACTTAATGTTGTAAAAGGATTCTCCAGAAACAGGAGACTTAACCTTAAAAAAAAAAAAAAAGATATTATTTCTTAGAGAATTTTTAGTTTCACAAGAAAATTGAAAGGAGATTGACACAGAGATTTCACAGGTGCCCCTGTCCCCACCCTTTCACAACCTCTACTATTATCAATATCCCACCAGAGCAATCTGTTTGTTACAATTGATTAACATGTAAGTATCACCTAAAGACCACAGTTTACCTTATGGGTTTGGTCGAATGGTTAATGACATATATTCACCATTTTAGAATCAGAGTATTTTCACTGCCCTAAAAATCCTCTGTTTTTGCCTTTTCATTTCTCTTTCTGTAACCCAGTAAACCATTAATTATTTTACTGTTTCTGTACTTTTGCCTTTTCAGAATGTCATGTAGCTGGAATCAGACAGTATGTAACCTTTGTAGACTGGCTTCTTTCACTTAATAATATGCATTTAAGTTTCCTCCACATCTTTTCTTTTCTTGATGCCAACTGCTATTTCATTGTCTGGGTTTATTACAGTTTATTTATCCATTCATCTACTGTTGTATATCTCAATTGCTTATAGTTTTTGGCAATTATGGATACAGACACTGTAAACATTTGTGTGCATATTTTTGTGTAGACATGTTTTCAACTCCTTTGAGTAAATACCAAGGAGCATGATTGCTGGATCCTATGGTAAGAGTATGTTTAGTTCTGTAGGAAACTGTTAATTTGTCTTCCAAGGAGTCTATACCATTTTTTGTTCCCATTAGCAAAAAATTAGCATTCCTAATGTTCTGCATCCTGGGCAGCATTTGGTATTGTCAGTGTTCTTGATTTGGGCCATTCTTAGAACATTTAGTGGTATTTCATTGTTTTAATTGGTACTATTTAATTTGCATTAGTACAAATTAAAACAGGTGGACTATTTTTTTCTGTGCATATTTGCCTTCTGTATATATTCTTTGGTGAGATATCTGTTAAGGTTTTTGGCCCATATTTTATCCAGATTTTTTGTTTTCATGTTGTTGAAACAGCATGAAAACTGTTTCAGGATGACAGGTCTTTTATCAGTTATGTCTTTTGCAATTATTTTCTCCCAGTCTGCCATGTCTTCTCGTTGTCTTTTGCAGAGCAGAATATTTTAATTTTAATGAAGTCTAGCTTTTCAATTCTTTCCTTCATGAATCATGCTTTGCTGTTTTATCTAAAAAGTTATTGCTAAACCAATCTAGACTTTTTCTGCTATGTTATCTTCTAGGAGTTTTATAGTTTTGTGTTTGACATGTAGGTCTGTGATTGATTTTGAGTTAATTTTTGTGTAATATCTGGGTCTTGGTTCATCTTTTGCATGTAGATATCCAGTTATTCCAGCATCGTTTCTTGAAAGGAATATCGTTGTTTCATTGTGTTGGTTTTACCACTTTCTCAAAGATCAGTTGGCTCTATCCATGAGGGTCGATTTCTAGACTATTAATGTTTTATTGGCCAATTTGTCTAACTTTTTCACCTTTGCAACAATGTTGTTGTTGTTTTTTTAACTTTATTTTATTTACTTATTTTTATGCAATGCTAAAGATCAACCCAATACCTCACATATGCTAGGCAAGTGCTCTACTATTGAGTTTCAACCCCAGCCCTACTACAATGTTTGGATTGCTGTAACTTTATAGTAAATCTCAAAGTTGAATGGCATCAATCCTTCAATTTTGTTCTTTAATACTGGGTTTTTCAGGTTCTTTTGCCTCTCCATGTATACTTTAGAAATAATTTGCTGATATCCACAAAATATCTTATCTGAATTTGTTTGCTATTGCATTAAATCTTTATCAAGTTGTGAAGAACTGACATCTTGACAGTTTTGAGTCTTCCTACCAATGTGATTTATCTTCTATTTATCTAGCTTTTTTATTTCATTGGAGTTAAATAGTTCTGTCATGTAAATCTAGTACATATTGTGTTAGATTTTTTTACCCAGGTATTTAATTTTGGGAGTACTAATGTAAATGGTATTATATTTTTTGTTTTAAAAATTTACTTCTTCATTGCTGATATGTAGGAAAGCAGTTGACTTTTTGTATATAAACTTATATACTGCCACTTTGCTATAATTACTTATTAGTGTTAATGTTATAAAAGACAAAGAGGATGGGAAAGAGCATTATTGGGACATTCAGGGGAAAATGTGGACTAAATGTCTTATAATAGTAAGCTTCTTGAGTGTAATAATTTTATTCTGGTTATATATTAAACTGTTTTTGTTCTTAGAAGATAAATGTAAGTTTTTAGGGATCATGTCTGCAACTGATTCTCAATGGTTCAGGAAGAAGTGTGTGTGTGTGTCTTTAGGGAGAAAGGAAGGAAGGGAATATGACAAACTATTTAACAATTAGTTGTTTAGATAAAGACTATATTGTATTTTCTTGAAATTTGTATGAAGATTTGAAATTTTTCCAAAAACATTGAAGAAAAGCTTTAATTAAAGTAAAATTTAAAAATAAAATAGCACTTACTATATATCTTATTGCTCTAGGTGAAATCCTTAACCCTGTTTGTCACCCATTATCCACCAGTTTGTGAACTAGAAAAAAGTTATGCACAACAGGTGGGGAATTACCACATGGGATTCTTGGTCAGTGAGGACGAAAGCCAACAGGATCCAGGTATGAGATAATCCTGCAGTAGGTATAATACTGGTTTTCATGTTTGATAACTCAGATTTTATAGGAATATGAACTTACTGCTTATTAATAATGAAAGTTATGAATGTCAGTTATAAATAGCATTTGTCCAAATTCATTCCTCTGAGCTTTGGGTCAAGCAAAGTATGTATTTATTTATTTGTTATCTTTGATTTCTTTTCTGATCCTCCTCATGAAGTGGCAACTCTTTTTCCAGATGCAATGGTTAAAGATGAAGGTGACATTTAAGGTTCCTCTTTGTTCCTTATATTCTTACATGATTCTTACCATCCCAGGAAAGATGCCTTGATAGTCAAGTGCAGAATATTATTAGTCGCCTTCAAAAATAACTAGTATTTTCCTCAAACTATTATTTAACATTAATTACTCACTAAGGACTATATCCTATACTGGACATGTATTTTATTTTTTTATAAGGAAACTGAATCTCATTCAGGTAAAGTAGCTTGTTCATGTCAGCCATATAGGTAGGAGCTAAACAGCCTAGAATCCATGTTTTTTACCTCCAGGTCCTCTTTACTTTCACTCTGCTAGCTCTCCAGCAGGGGATCTACAGTATTTTTTTTTTTTTTTGACTTTGCAGTTATTGCTACTGTCACAGAAATGAGACATTTTATGAAAAAGAATACCATTAGCTAGTAGAAATAAATTCAAGTTCCTTAAGTAATCTAGTAGGCTTTAACATATGTATATTTTTTCCTATCTAGTAGTAGTTTTTTTAAGCTGTCAGCCTGTGGTGCTTTGCAAAATTGGGGAACTATAATGGATTTTCCATTATCCAAGATACTCCAAAGTCCAAATTTTATTTTGGAAAAGTAATAAGAACAAACCTGAAAAAGAAATCAGGCAACTGGCCCAAATAAAACAAAGTACTGGACCTAAGATAAATTTAATATTAGACAATTCCTGCCTTTTACCACCAGGCAGACTTGAAAAACACATCATAAATTCTCTCATGGAAGTAGTTTCAGATCTATTAATCTGCATCCAATATGACAGAAGAAGACTTATAAGCTAAAACCCATGAGACAAATAAAATAAAGTTCACCAGCAGGGAAGAAGCAAAATCAGTGCCACTAAGCATTTGATGTGAACTGACTGCTAACCTAGAGCATTATCCCTTCCCCTTAAGTGTTCTGGCATTTTATTTTATTGATTTAAAAGTTTATCCATGAGCATAATTCTTAAAATGAAATGATAGTAAAGGCTTCTGCTAACAAGTTTCTGTCCCTTCACTCCATGGCCCCCCCAACCTAAGTCCAAGGCCTTTGAACTCATTCTTCCATTTCTGTCATATTTCTAAATAATTTGCATGTTTTCTATCCCTTGATCCATCAGCTTGACACATAATTGATGGAACTCTCATTGTGTTAGTTGGGACTAAGCCTTCCCTTCCTCTGATCCCCTCCAGTATAGTCGTTCCACATTTTTTCTATTTCATTCATGTATGTTGTTTTAACTGTTATTGCAGAAGAAATATTGTCTACTGCTGAGCCAAGTATGGAAGAAAAGTACATTTTCTTTTTTTTAAAGGCTTCTATTTTCTTAAAGATAAGAATTACTTCATTTCTATTTATGTGTTTTGTTGTTTTCTTTGAGTCTGTAGCTGAATCTTCTTCTACTCTCCAATAGCTTTGTAAAATGTCTCTCTACACATTTTCCCACATAATTGAATCTATTTTTCCTGCTGGAGTCCTTCCTGCTGGAGCACTTTGTTCTCCTATTCATTTGAACAAGTTGCTTTCTGGGCCTGCTGCACAGCTATTGTCCTAAGGCTGCCTTTGTCCTGGGAGTTCTCTAACCCTCCCTTCTGTGCATTTGATTGCAAGGAACAACACAGTGGACTCATAGTGGCTCAAACAAAAGATGATACTCTATGTAATCTCACATTACAGGATCCTCTGAGGAACATAGGACCTCCCCGTTCCTCCTCTTTGCAGTTCTCTAGGCTGTCTTCTTTGCCTGGCTGACTCCATCATCAGACTAGTGGCAAGATTGTTGCAACTCTTTTAGGCATCTCATCCAGAATTGACCATGTCCACCAAAGGAAAAGGAGCTACCATTTCTTCTATTTTATCTTATTATTTTATTTTTTAATTGTTAAATTTTACTTAATTTTAATTTAGTTGTATTTATTTGATATGCTAGGAATTAAGCCCAGGGCCTTTTGCACGCTAACCACCCACTCTGCCACTGAGTTACACCAGCAGCCCCTCCTATGACTCTTTCTTAGAAATGAGGGAACTTTTTCTGAGTTGCCTTTTATTATCTCATAATTGTCCCATCCCATTTCAGAATTGAATCACATCTTCATTGTCATTTGTGTGTGTGTGTGTGCGCGCTGGAGATTAAACCCAGGGACCCTATACCATTGAGCTACACCCGTAGGCCTTTTTATTTTTTGTTTTGAGGCAGAGTCTCCCTAAATTGCTGAGGCTGGAATTTACAATATGAGTTGCTGGGATTATAGGCAAGTGCCACTGCACCGTGATTCGTCTTCATTCTTTTTTTTAATTTAAATTGGTTCTTCTTAGTTATTTTGATAGTAGAATCCACTTTAATAAAATTATATAAGCATAGGATATCTCTTATTCTAATTAGGACCCAATTCTTGTGGGTGAGCATAATAGTGGGTTTCATTTGGGTATTTTCATATATATAGGAAAATTATGGTAGATTTGTTCTACTGTCTTTTCTATTCTTTTGTTGTTGTTATTGTTTGTTTGTTCGTTTGTTTATTGCACAACTACTCAGGCAAAGCTTTAATTGAGGGTAAAAAAAAGAAAGGAAAAGGGAGCTTTACGACCAGGTGAAGGGAGCAGCTCTGAGTGAAAGAGAAGTCAAAGCTTCCCCTTATTTGAACCATCTAAGAGTTAGTTGTAGACATGATTATACCTCATTTCCAGACAAGTGTGCATCAATGCATATCACTTAATAACAATAACATAACCACACTGAGCATTGTAAATGAAACTACAAACTATTTTTTTTCTCTACTGTCACATTCAATATAGCACAAAATATTTCATTTTTTATATATTTTTTAGTTGTAGATGGACATAATACCTTTATTTTATTTATTTTTATGTAGCATTGAGGATGGAATCCAGTGCCTCACACATTCGAGATGAACATTCTACCACTGAGCCACAACCCCAGCCCCTCATTTCTTTTTTTTTTTTAATTTGTTCTAATTAGTTGTACATGACAGCAGAGTATCTTTTGGTTCATTGTACACAAATGGAGCACAGCTTTTCATTTCTCTGGTAGTATATGATGTAGAGTTGCACCATATGTGCAGTCATACATGTACCTAGGGTAATGATATCCATCTCATTTCATCATTTTTCCTACCCCCGTGTTCCCACCCCTCCCTCTGTTTTGCCCAGTCAGAGTTCCTCCATTTTTCCCATGGTGCCCGCTTCCCCCATTATGGATCAGCATCCACTTATCAGGAAGAACATTCAGCCTTTGGTTTTTTTAGAATTGGCTTACTTCAATTAACATGATATTCTCTAACACCGTCTATTATCTGCAAATGCCATCATTTTCTTTTAATGCTGAGTAATATTCCATTGTGTATATATAACACAGTTTCTTTATCAAATACATTTATATACATCAGTGATGAACCCTCTGGAAGAGAAATTAGGAAAACAACCCCATTCACAATAGCCTCAAAAAAAAAATTGGAAATCAATTTAACAAAAGAGATGAAAGACCTATACAATGAAAACTACAAAACACTAAAGAAAGAAATTGAAGAAGATCTTAGAAGATGGAAATATATCCCATATTTTTGGATAGGCAGACTTAATATTGTCATAATGGCCATACTACCAAAAACCTTATAGAGATTTAATGCAATTCCAATTAATATCCCAACAACATTCCTCATAGAAATAGAAAAAGCAATCATGAAATTCATTTTAAGAAATTAGAGATCCATGGTATTGGCACCAAAGTAGACCAGTGATACTGAATAGAAGACACAGAGACAAACCCACATAAATACAGTTATCCCATATTTGACAGAGGTGCCAAAAACATATGTTAGCGAAAAGATAACCTCTTCAATAAATGGTGCCAGGGAAACTGGAAATCCATATGTAGCAAACTGAAATTAAACCCCCATCTCTCACCTTGCACAAAACTCAACTCAAAATGGATCAAGGACCTAGGAATTTGACCAGAGACCTGCGCCTAATAGAAGAGAAAGTAGACCCAAATTTTTATCATGTTGATTAGGTCCTTAACAAGACTCCTAAAGTGCAAGAAATAAAATCAAGAATTAATAAATGGGATGAATTTAAACTAAAAAGCTTCTTCTCAGCAAAAGAAACAATCAACATGAAGAGAGAGCCCACAGAGTAGGAGAACATCTTTACAACATGCACATGAGATAGAGCACTAATTTCCAGGATATATAAAGAACTTAAAAAACTCTACACCAAAAGAATAATTAACCCAATTGATAAATGGGCTCAGGAGCTGAACTGACAACGTCACAGAAGATATACAATCAATCAACAAATATATATAAAAAAAGTTCAACTTCACTAGTAATTAGAGAAATGCAAATCAAAATACTCTTTAAGATTTCATCTCACACCAGTTAGAATGGCATTTATCAAGAATACAAGCAACAATAAGTGTTGGTGAGGATGTGGAGAAAAAGGTACACTCATACATTGCTGGTGGCACTGCGAATTGGTACAACCACTCTGTCTTTCCTATTCTTAAGCCAGTCCTTACAAGTGAGGATTGCAAAAATGACTTTGATTTGCCTAGATTAGTCAGGATCAACATTTGGAGCTGGATATGAGGACACTATCCCCTGAGTTAAGTGGTCATGGAGCTAATTCCTTATACTAATATCAGGGTTTTTATTTTTTTAGAGGTGGAATAGGTTTTATGTAGGGCTTGCTGACATCAACTGAACAAGGTAAAATTTTTGAGACTTTGCATGAATGAAATGTCTTCATTGTACCTTCATATTTGATTTGTCATTGAGCTAGGGCTAGAACTTGAGGTTAAAATTAATTTTCACTCAGAATTTTGAAGGTTGATTTATTGTTCCCTTCCAGTATTGCTCCTGGCTATATCTATGCTTCATCTGATAGCCTGTTAGTCCTAATCTAATTCTTCTTCTAAGTTAGAGGTCCTTCCATAAGTCATCAGGAAAGTTTCCCCAAGTTTCTTTTAACTGGCTTCTAAAATGTTCCCTATTTCTGTTGATGTGGTAGGTAAAGTAATGGACCAGCCATCAGGAAACCTGTATTTTTGTCTATTGCAACCTATAAAATCTTAGACAAGTCAGCTAACTTTATCTATCTTTAAATTTTTGTGAATCTATCCTAAAAGTGTCTTCAGGAATTATTTGATCATCAGCACACATCTTTTTAATAACTTTTAAGGAAGTTTGGCTTCAAAATAAATATTGCTATTTTCTTATAATAAGCAGAAACTTGAATTATTACATTCATTAATTTTAAAAAGAACCAAATATGTTTTCAAAATATCCACTTTAGAAAGGGGCATAGCTCATCAGTAGAGTCCTCACCAAGAACTTTTGTTGTGAGGTTATAAAGAAATGAGTTGTTTTTATTTATCTTCTCTCCTCCGTGGTTCCCTCTGCCTCTGTGTCTCCATCCTACACACACACCTCCACTCAAGGAGAATAAAGGAGTCTTGAGGCAAAACATAATGAAAAGAGGTCCCCGGGGTGATTAAAAATGGCCACATTCTTTACCTGGTGTGAGAACTACAGTAGTTAATACTATGGTGGAGACCAGCATATGATGACAAGATTTAGTTTGTGCTGAGGTATGTGAAGGAAGGCATTAGGACAGTATAATATATTATATAATTTAGCTGTGGTTTATAGCTATTGTATAACATGTCTGTGTGTGTGTGTGTGTGTGTGTGTGTGTGTGTGTGTCTAGAGATAGAATAGGTTTTCAGACTTTGTATAAATGAAAATGTCTCCATTATACCTTCATATTTGATTTATAATTCAGCGAGGGCTAGAACTTGAGATTGAAAGTCATTTTCACTCAGAATTTTGAAGGACTACACCAAAAAACATTTTGCTTTCTTTTGGTGGCCTGCTGCTGAAGCGAAACACAATCATCCAGGTTTGCAGACACTGGTTTCTGCATACATGTGTCTTCCCTAATCTGTCCGCACCCACTTCCTCACCTGTTCTTTGTGTTCCTTAAGTTTCATTTGAAGCAAATGTTATTTTTAGTGGTTTGTAATACATGTTAGAGTCTGTGTACTCCTGAGCACATCAGTATTCTTTTAAACTCCCACTTCTAGCAGCCACTCTTAGAAAGCTATTATTTGTCTGCTGCCGAGTTCTTAGAGAAGGATAAGGAAAATTCCATTGTATTTTTTTCACTGTTGTGTTCAGTCTTTTTTTTTTCCTCTTTAGTGATGAAAAAATAAAAGCATACACGTTTGACAAATGAAATAAGAAAAAGCTCTTGATAAGCTTATAATCAGTGCTAGGGTCACAAAATCATTATAAATTGGGTCCATTTTGGACATTTTTGCCACACAGTACAGTTATACTGAATTTTATTTGAAAAGATGCATAATCCTGAAGTGCATTAAGTTTAACAAAGATTAAACTGTGTGCAGTTTTATCTTCATATTATTGTACTTCATTATATCCCAGTTCTTTAGAAGTTTTAAATTCATGCGTATGTATTTGTGTGACACACTGGGTTCCCTGGGAATCAGATTCTGAGGTTTGCATTCAGGAATTTTATTGGAGAATGTCCTCATAATCAACCCAGAGGGCAGGACTGAGAAGTATTGTGCAGGGTTGGGTCTTAGGCTTTAGAAAACTCAGCAGAGAGCTCGGAGGCTGGGATGGTCCTTAGGAATTACCTCACCTTGGAGTTATAGGGCAAGGTCTTTATATACCCTTCATTAGTTAGCTTTCTTAGTTTGAAATAATTTGAAAACAGTGTATAATAAATCATATAGTGGCTTAAAACAACAAAACACATTTATCATCTCTTCATTTTCATGGTTAGAATCCAGGGGCAATTTAACTGAGCACCTCTGAGGTCTTTCAGAAAGCTACATCAAGGTACAGCTCAGGACAGCAGTCACTGGAAGCCTTGATGAGGTAAATGGCTTCCCAGCCCTCCTACAGCTTTTGGCAAACTTCAGAATGCAGAATCTACTTGTAAGCTCACCCATATGGCTGCTGGTAGTCCCTCACTGACTACTGATGAGAGTAGTTTGCATGTGAGCTTCTTCACAGAGCAACTCACAGCATAGTAGCTGGCTTTCCTCAAAGCAAGCAAGAAAGTAAGAGCGGCCAAGACAGAGGGCACAGTCTTGTGCGACCTAATTTCTACAGTGACATCCTATCACTTTTTATCATATTCTGTTTGTTAGAAGTGAGTCAGTAGGTTCAGCCCACACTCAAAGGGAGAGAATGACACAAGGGCATGAGCACTAGAAGACAGGAATCTTTAGTGGCCATGTTAGAGGCTACATGCCTATCCCTATAGCAGCCAGTTATTGGATGCCCACTACCCCAAGAAAGGAGTGTACCCTTAGTGAAGCAGCTCTCTTCAGCTGCAGTCATTCCCCTAAAGAGGCCCAAAGATAGGGTTGCAGGCTAACAATCTTCCTGGCTAATGATAGCTGGGGCATAAACTCTTCAGTCCTAAGTGGGATCTAGGTAGTACTCAATAGCCTCCACTTCAGTATGTATAACTCTTGGGCAATCAGAATATTTAATAAACCAGAACTTTTCAGTCTCATTATTTAGGATATGCAACATGTAATATTTCCTTATCTGTTTTAAAAGGAGAAAGAAATTATGTTGTATCATGTATCAAAACCATTGTTTTTTGATATAGAAGTTCAATTAAAATTTTTCGACAAATAATTGTTAAAAATTGTTTTAAGTGAATAAAGATCTTAAATGCAAAAACATTTTTTTGAAAAATGTTTTAGTTGTAGTTGGACACAATACCTTTATTTTACTTATTTATTTTTATGTGGTGCTGAGGATAGAATCCAGCACCTTGCCTGTGCTAGGCAAGGGCTCTACTGCTGAGCCACAACCCCAGGGCCTTAAATGCAAAAGCACTTTTAAAACACTATTTACCATTTTTCTACATATGTAAAATTGATTAAAGTACCTAGTAAATGGTAGGAACAGTAGATTCTTTTTCAGATTGTAAATTTTTTTTGTTTTGTTTGTTTTTTTGTTTAATTAGTTACACATGAGCATATAATGATCTTGACATATAATACATTTGAATCAGATGGGGTATAATTTCTCATTTTTCTGAGTGTATAGGTTGCAAATTTTAATAGAATAAAATTATAAGAACTTACATCTCTTCTTTTGTCCCCTAATATGTCAATTTTCTGGTGTGATTTTGATCACCTATTGTTTTGTTCTGGTTTGTTTTTTTCCCATAGGTGAAGAAGAACAAGTGCCTGATTTTGTCACTTTTCTTTATCAAATAACCAGAGGAATTGCAGCAAGGAGTTATGGACTGAATGTGGCTAAACTAGCAGATGTTCCTGGAGAAATTTTAAAGAAAGCCGCTTATAAGTCAAAAGAACTTGAAGAATTAGTAAATGTGAAAAGGTCAGAATATTTGTGCTGCAGTTTTTGGTTTATAATGAAACCTTCCAAGTTGCCCAAAGAAAAGGATTATCCTATAAAGTTAACATCAGATCTGCTTTTAAGCACATCTTCAAAGATTCTCAAATATTTAATTACAATGAAGTGAAAACAGTTCTTGGCAAAACTTAGGTGAATTCAGTCCATGTTTATCATTTTCAGTTTGTCTTTATTGATCAATCAGTTCTTGATTAAGGTGCAACATTGTTTTTCAGTCATTTCCCTGAAGAATTAAGTTAACTCTATGTATGACAACGTATTAGCTGCTAAAAGCATTCAATTCTATACAGTTACTGAAAGAAACTTCAATATTTAAAACCACAGAGGACTACTTTTATTCATAGATTTCATTCAGATAGGCAATGATTACATTTAAAAATGAAGAATTTTGTCAGAATATGAATGAAAATAATAGTATTATGTGATCATGGACTCACCATGTATCCACATTTCACTTGTTTGGGGAATTGTTTATGACAAATTTTTCATTGTAAGCTGGCTTCTGTCACCTAAAATGCTATGTGAATGTTTTCTACCTTTTCACCCTTGATACCCAGCTAGTAGGTAGTCAGTATATAAGTTAATCTTAATATATACCTGTTTATACTTCAGAAGGGAAATGGTTCTAAGAAAATATCATATTAGTAAATAGCATATTATAGACTTTTGTATCCTAAATATAAATTGTAAAACAACATAAGCTCCCTGTCCTCCTCCTGTGCCTCTGCTTTGCCTGGAGAGTGTCATCTGCTGGGGACAGGACAATACTGCCCTGGTTGATAGCCACATGACCATGAGTGGACAAGATTGTTGATCAAATAGAAAGTCTTGGTTGGCCACCAGTGGTCCCTGTGTTATACTCCAAGCATATTAATTAATTCTGGAACTCTTTACCATATGTCAGTATTGAACTATTATTATATGTAGTATTGGTTGAAAATTAAAGAACAGTTGCTAACTTCTGTTCTGAAGTGGAGTTGTGCAGTGCAATCAGCTTCTCTCTCCATTTCCCTCCCCTGGTTCTGCATACCTTGTAATGGTGTGATGGTTGTGTTGACCAAGTCCAGAATACTGGAATGCTGCAAATGACACTTAGCCTCCTCTGTTGACACTCTCTCTAGATAATTTCCATAGTGCCAGATCAAAAGCAAAGTGGCATCAATAGTTTCAATCATTTTCTGTTACAAGGCAAATTAATGTAAAAGTTTTCCAGAGAGCAGATTTTATCTATGAGAATTTAAAAATAAACTTAGCGTTTAATCATCTGCAAATTCTAAATCCTTTCTTGTCATCTTTGTTATTATTGTTTTTTCCCTAAAGAAAGCTGTGCTACAAAGGATACATGTACAAGCTGGCAATATTTAGTTTATATTTGTTGCTTTCTACATAGCCTATAAAGCAAAAGCAAGAAAATTCACACATTGCTTATAAATATTTTCACTCTTCTGACTAGTGTGAGGCATTTATAAAATTATCTTGATAAGATCAGAGAATTATTGAAAGAGGTTGCATTGAAATAAATCAGATAATTTATCTGGACACTATTTGTCTTGCCTTTTTGCTGAAATTTTGTGCCTTCCTGTGGATTTTTTACAGTAGTTAATATATATTGAATGGTTACTGTGTGCAGAGACAAGTGTGAACAGTCATTTGTAGCAGCCTGGACACTCACTCATTACTGTTCTTATTGCTTTATGTACATTAACTCACTTAAACCCTGTGACAACCTTGTGAGTTGGGTAGTTTAGAGAAATGAGGCCAAGTGAGGGAAAGAATTGACCCAGGGTCACACACCTAATTGGAGGTGGGGCAGTGATTGGAACTCAGGTTCTCCAGCTCCAGACCCTGAATACTTACTTAACTGGGTTGCTATTCTGCAGGAAAAATTTAAGTCTCAGTAATGCTGACATTTTCCTCTTTCACTAGCCAGCTTTATTTTATTAAATCAATTCCACTTTTGGAACTCTCAGCAGGAGTGTTTTTGTTGTCAGGTACAGATAGGCACACACACACACACACACACACATACACACAGTCCCCCTCTGGCAGAGTTAAGAGGGGAGGAAGTTGCACTGTCCCCTCTCTGCAGGGAGGGATTGTAGAAGGTCACATGGAGGCAGTGGTGATCTATAACTTCAATTCCTTATTACAGCAGCAGCTCTGCAAGGTTGGTGCTGACACAGTTTCCTAACATGGAGCCTGCTTGGTATTATAATGGCATAGGTTTTTCTTAGCTTTCCATGAGATGTATTGTCCCCGACAATTTCATTTCTAAATTAAGTATGTTGTTTTTTCTCTCCAGGAAAAGGCTAAAGTATTTTGCAAAATTATGGACGACTCATAATGCAAAAGACCTTCAACAGTGGACAGACGAGTTTGAAATGGAAGAAATACAGACTTCCTGATTGAAATGAAGACTACTTTTTGAACCAAAAAAAATAGGAGAATTAAAAATACAAACCGTACAAAATAACTTTCCAGTAACAGCCCATCTTTGTGTGACATGTGAGCATAGAATCATGACCATGGCATATTCCTTGGGAAGCAGACTTCTTCCTCTTGTGAAGAAAGTGTTTTTCAGGTTTCTGACCTACTGCATCTTTGAAGGATAAACACTTTTGAATATTAAGGCTTCCGTATGAAAATTAGAAAATTCCCTGAACACTGAAGTTTCACATAAATTAAAAATCTTCCAAATAAAGTCTACAGTGGTAGAACTGAATACATGAACATTTGGAGAGTGATACAAAATTTTAATTCATATTTCTACTTGATTCATTTCAGATAATTGGCAACAGGGTAAATCTGGCAGAAATCTACCTTTCTTTTTGAACTAAAATAATTTTATAATGCCACCAGTTTATTCACCATGAATATAAGCAGTTTTGATAAGAAATAGAACTTCTAAGCTTTTAGAAACTAGTGCACAGAGTACAGAAAGAATAAGAACATATGAGATGTAAAGAGTTAAACATTGTAGTTAGTCTTAAGATTGTTGGATGAAATTATTTTGTCATTCATTCAAATAATAAATGTTTAATGAATACTTGCTATAGATTATGGTATACCCTGTTGAATTCAGACATTGTTCAGTTGTCATTTTTTAGATTCAACTGTGTGTTGCTGCTCATAACAAAGCAATATTTAGAACAGAACTTGCTTATGTTGCTTATTATTATTCGGTCAACCGATGTAACACTCATGTGAGCTCCTTAGTGTTGAACTGTATAGCTTTCTTGATTCACAGTAACACTCCCTCCCTGCCAGATTAGGGTGACACATGCTCAACTATGTCCCTGGGTTTTTTTCAGCACTTACAATCTGGCTTCTCATATCCATGTGTTCTTTTGGTTTCTAAATATGTAATTCATGTAAAGGCTCTCCATACTATTTCCCACCCATTTGTTATTCCTGCTCAGTTAAATTTCTTCCCCACATTTGATGAGCATACCTTTAACCCTTTCTAGATTGTTAATGACAATAACCCTAACAGAGACCCCAGACTCAGGAGTCAATACAGTGTCTATAAGCTGACAAGAGTGTTTTTGTTGCCTCTTTTTAATCACTCTCACTTTAACTCTCCAATTCCCAACCTTTTGGAGTCAGGGAATGCTGTTCCTTGGTTGATTCCACCCCTCCAGAAATACTAATGTGTAGTGAAATTATCAAAAATTTCTCAAAGTAGAGTCAGGTTAAAATGTACTCTTCAAATTTTAAAAAGAACAAGATGATTTCAATACTTGATAGGACTGTGAATGTTTTACATTATTTCTAACAAGATTTGAAAGATACTGTTGTAACTTTACTGTCAGGCCAGAGAGAAAAAGTGTTGAATCCAGCCATGTCATGCACATGCCAGAGGGACACGCAGGAACGATCGGTTGCTAGTAATGTCCAAGTAGACATTTGAGGACAACTCTGCCTCTGACTGGGCCAGGGTTCAGGCCAGCATCAGCATTCAAACAGACAGGGATACCAGGAGCAGTGGCAGGGCACACTGTCTGGCAGCTGACAGGGTGAAACATTGCAGGTTTCACATACTGGATTTTCCAGCATGAAGCAGGATATCAGCCTGCCAGCTCGAAGTAGATCAGGCCCTGCTCCACACCAGTTACTGAAGATTACACTGAATCCCTGTCATAAAGACTACACACATGCCATGGAGATGCACAGGAAAGCTGCAGTCCATTGAGTCTGTGTTCAAGGTACCCAAATTCAGAGCAGCAGTTCTAACGTTGGCTATAACGAACATTCCTGGGAGTGGGGTTGGAGTATATTGCCCGGAGTCATATTCTCTCAGGCTCTGGGTAGGAGCATTGAGCCTGGAAGCTAAGTGTCCTCAATATTTCAGACTGAGGCTGATGGCTAGTGTACAAAGGAAAGTAAAATGGAAATGATATATTCAGTGACTTGGATCTTTTTAGCCATTAAATAACACGTTAAAAACTGATCATTCTACAGTTACAACCACCAGATCCTCAAAAACCTAAACATAGACCCGTCTGTTCAGTAACCCCAAAATCAAAAAAGAAAAAGGTCAAGGCTGGGGCTATAGTGGTAGAGCATACACAAGGCTCTAGGTTCAATCTTCATAACCACGAGAAAGAGGGAGACAGAAGAGGAAAGGGAAAAAGGAAAAGTCAAACATTTTTAACCAGTTTCAACTTTGACTTCCTGCCATTTCATCTCTCATCAACGCTATCTGTGCTTACTGTTTTTAAAGTATTTTCATTGTGTTAGCTTTTTGTAGCTGTGACAGATACATGAGGAAAAACTTAAAGGTGGGAAATTAATTTTATTTTAGCACACAGGTCCAGAGGTTTCCATCCACAGTTGGCTGACTTCTTTGCTTTGGGCCTGAGGTGAAGCAGAACACAGTGGCAGAAGGCTATAGTGGAGGAAAACTGCTCAGCTCTTGGCAGACAGGAAACAGGGGAAGGTGTTCCACACAAGAAATACCCTCCTAGGGCATGCCCCCCTGAGACCTACTGACAGCAAGGCCCCACCTCCTAACACTTCCACTACCTCCCCCATATGCCATCCAGTTGTTAATACCATCAGTGAATTAATCCACCAATGAAGCCAGAGCCCTCATGAGCCAGTCACTTCCCCAGAGCTCCACCTCTGAACATTGCTGTTGGGGAACAAGCTTTCAACACATGAATCTTGGGGGATACTTCAGATCCAAACCATAGCACTTATAGCTACTAATAACTACTACATGAATATTTTTAAATCCATAGGACTATAATTCATAATTTTAAAAAGAAAAAAAGGAAAGGAAAATGAAAACTGTTCATTTTAAAATTTTTAAAGAAAAAACGTAAAGCCCTAAGCATTTGAGTTATCCATTCTATCTCAGTGGTTCCCTGTGCGAAGTATTAAAATCATGATTTCAGGGCTGGGGTTGTGGCTTAGCGGTAGAGCACTTGCCTAGCACGTGTGAGGCCCTGGGTTTGATCCTCAGCACCACATAAAAATAAATAAAATAAAGGTATTGTGTTCAGTTACAACTAAAAACAATATTTTTAAAAAATCATAATTCCAAGTTACTACCTGAACCAAGGGAGGCTAGACCCAAGCTTAGTATTTCTTTTTTTTTTTAATACATTTTTTTTACCTTTATTTATATGTGGTGCTGAGAATCAAACCAGTGCCTCACACGTGCTAGGTAGGTGCTCTACCATTGAGCCACAACCCCAGTCCTCAAGCTTAGTATTTCTGAACAGCTTTATTGGCATTAACTTGCATACTGTACAATTCACTCATTTAGTGTATACAATTAATTGGATTTTCCTTTATTCACAAAGCTGTACAACTGTGAATCAATTTGCGAATGTTTGAGAATCACCCTAGAAAAGAAATCCTGTGATTAGCAATCACTTTTCATTCATCCCCAAGATCCCTGGTCCTAAACAACCACTAATCTGCATTTTGTCTCTATAGATTTGCCAGTTTTGAACATTTCATACAAAGGGAATTGTACAATGTGTGGTCTTTTGTGTTTGAATTCTTTGACGTAGAATAGTGTTTTCAATGTTCATCCATGTAGCACAAGTATTTCATTCCTTTATATTGATTCATTCTGTGTTCATACCACATCTTATTTTTAACATTCATCAGTTTATAATCATTTAGATTATTTCCATTTTAGGCCATTTTTAAATCTCTGAACATTTTATATAAGTTTCTATGTGATAAAGCATATAGTAGTATTTTTAAAAATTCCCCTAGTAATTCAAATGTGCAGTCAGGTTTGTGAACCACTAATCTCAGTAATTATGAATGACTACACAATATTTAAAATTGGGCTGATCATCATTTGTTCCATCTCTCCTCACTTTATCTGTTGTTTAGGACATGGCGTACAATAGATATTTGTTAAAATAGAAAATAAAAACAAACATTTTCAAGTCAAAAACTCAATGAAAAGATGCTTCTTTTCATTAACAAGGCACCATTTTACTAGGGATTCAAAATCCATAAAAAAAAATACTCTTTTTTTGCGGGGGGTCTGGGGGGTTGTAGATGGACTCAATACCTTTATTTTATTTGTTTATCTTTTTATGTGGTGCTGAGGATTCAACCTAGGACCTCACATGTGCTAGTCAAGCACTCCACGACTGAGCCACAACTCCAGCCCCCAGAAGTATACTCCATCTTAAAACAAAAAAACTTTTTTGTTTTTTTGTATTCTGACAATTTGTCCCAGGTTTGAGCCTGTTGTCCTGGTGGTAAGGGGCCTGGTGAAACTGCCCACTGAGTGAATTCCAGAGAAAGACTAGACTGAATCCAATGTGTTCTACAAATTAATGTTGATCTTTTGTAAGTTCCAAGATCAATATTAATTACTGCTGTGCTGTGTAATTATAAAAGTGTTCCTGGCTATTTTCACACCAAGTATATGAGTGGAGCAAGAAAGAAACTGTATTAGCACCATCTGTGCTTTCTGACCTTGTGATTAAGACCAGCTCCTCTGTAGAACATTGTAATTCATTCCCATGATTATTGTTAAGTTTATTAACACTCAGGGAAGCTTTATTAACATAGTTTTGCTGGTATTTTTATTAAAAGCCTCTTTTACTCAGAAGTGTCCTGTTATATAGTTACACTCATGACAGATGCTGTTTAATCAGTCTCTAGCATGATAATTTTTTATGTCTTTAAAAATCCATTATTTTCCTTGTTCATTGGATAAACTGATTTTCCCCAAAAGACCCACCAATTTTTTTTTGGGGGGGGGGCCTGTTCTTGGTAAGTGCTTTATATTGTAGAATTTAGAAACTACAACTCTGCTAATTGGTGTGTTAGCTCCTTACCACCTAGTCTATTTTTGAGACTGAATCCCCAAAGATAACTTGTCATCTGCCTGTTTCCATGAAATCCTGGTAAGAATGTGCACCTCCATGACTTCATGAGACACATAGCAAGGCTGTCTCTTGTAGAAATGCTTATTGAGCTTGGGAGTAGGAATCCTTTTTTCTAGTGGTTTTGTATTTTGTTCAAATCCTTTCTTCATTCCCTTTGGCTATCTTTTTAAAAAATATAGAGAGACCCTTTTCTCAAATTAAAAAAAAATAAAAATAGAGCTGGGATATGACTTAATGATTAACCATTCCTAGGTTCAATACCCGGTACCAAAAAAAAAAAAAAAAAAGCCTATATATTTTTTCACAATAGTCTTTTTTTCCCCCTTGTATCAGAAACAATGTTCATCATTTTAACTTCTGTTCAGGTTCAAGCCCCTGCTCCTTATCCCACTTCCATGAACCCCCATGTAGGACTTGGGATGTACCTTGCAGCCCTCTATCAGAATCACTGGGGTTTTTAAATGCATATTTCTGGGACCTACTCTAACTGTTGAATCAATCTCTGAGTTGGGACATAGAATTATCAGTCAATGTGAGTTTCTGTCCTCATTTCCCTTTCCCTTTCTCGTCTCTCCCTACTTGGTCATGACCTAATCTTCAAAGAAATTTGCTAAAAATTCCATTCCTTGGTTCATCCCCCCTTTCCATGATTCCGTAGAGCCCAGAGAGCTTTGTTATTTTTTTAATAGACTATTTCTTAAAACAACTTTGGATTCATAGAAAGATTGGAAAGAATTGAGAGTTTCTGCATCCTGAAAGTGGAGGTCATTTTTCAAAGTTGAAAGTGAAAAGACACATAAAGCTGCATGTGCCTTTGAGGGGAAGCATTGAATGTGGAGATGATCCCACAAATAAAATGTTTAGAAATGAAAAAAAAATAAGAACTGAGAGTTTTTATATATTTCTTATCCACATACATAGCCTCCTCCAATATCACCACCACAGTGGTATATTTGTTACAGTTGAACCTGCACTGATACAGCTACCAACCAAAGTCCATAGTTTACCTTAGTGCTCACTCATATACTTTGGTGTTGTACATTCCATAGGTATGAACAATTGTATAATGACATGTACCCGCCATGATAGTGTCATACAAAGTAGTCTTGCTGCCCTTTAAGCCTGTTCTCTGCCTATTCATCTTTCCTTCTCCCTAAACTGGCAATCACTGATCCTTTCACAGTCTCCATAGTTTTGTCTTTTCCAGAATGTCAGATAGTTGGAATTATACAGGATGCAGCCTTTTCAGACTGGTTTATTTCACTTAGTATTGTGCATTTAAAGTTCCTCCATGTCTTTTCATGGTTAGACAATTCATGTCTTCTTAGTGATGTATAATATTCCATTGTCTAGCAGTACAAGTTTATCCATTCACCTACTGAAGGACATCTTGGTTGTTTCTAAGTTTTGGCAGTTATGGCTAAAGCTGCTATACTCATTCTTGTGCTGGCTTTTGTGTGGACATAAGTTTTCAGTTCCCTTGGGTAAATACCAAGGAATGAAATTGCTAGATCATGTGGTAAGAGGATGTTTAGTTTTGTAAGAAACTGCTGTCCTCCAAAGTGATTGTGCCATTTTGTGTTGCCACGAGCAGTAAATGAGAGTTATCGTCCTTGCCAGCATTTGGCATTAGCAGTGTTCCAGACTTGGGCCATTCTAATAGTGTGCAGAGGTATCTTTTTTATTTGCATTTCCTGGTGAAGGATAACATGAAACATCTTGTGATATGCTTATTTTCCATTTGCATATATCCTTTGGTGAGGTGTCTGTTAAGGTCTTTGACCCATTTTCAGGTTAGTTTTCTTATTGTTGAGTTTTAAGTGTTCTTTGTACATCTAGGATAACAGTCCTTTATCAGATATGCCTTTTGTAAACATTTTCCTCCTGTCTGTGGCTTATCATATTCTCTTGACAGTGTACAGAGTAGAAATTATTAATTTTAATGAAATCCAGCATTCATTCTTTCATGGATCATGCCTTTGATATATCAAAAAATTCATCGGCATGCCCAAAATCATCTAGATTTTCTCCTCTGTTATCTTATTAGAATGTTATAGTATGCATTTTACATTGGCTCATTTTGAGTTAATTTTTGTGAGGGTATGAATATATATTTAGATTATTTAAGGGAGTATTTTTTAGAGCACTTTTATAAAATTGAGCAGAAAATACAGAGAGAAGGATGCTATTTTCAAACTGTGTATCCTAAGTGATCACTATGCAGATAAAGAATCAAACTTGAGAAGCCTGACCATAGTGCCTTCAAATTGTTATTCATCAGAAGAAGCCACTTCTGAAAATAATAAATAGTGGCCCTTTAATTTATTCAAACACTTTGGAGTTCTTTTAAACAGAATATCAAGCAAAAGCAAGCATTTAAAATTGCAGTTTTGTGTTACGAGATTTAAAGGAATGCCTCAAACTGTTCATAAATTCTGGTATTCTATATTCTAAAGAGTATTCAAACTAACATATAACATTAACAGGAAATATTCTAATTTCCTATGTCTAACTAAAATGTAACATTATCAGGAAAAATATTCCCACACTTAACTGCATAATCACCTAGAGCATTACAGTTTTCTAGCAATCAATAGCTTTGATATCAGTATACAGGCTAGGTTTCTAAGATGTTCTTTCACTGTAGGTACAAAAACATGATGGACCTAGAAAAGGTTTGTTGATAGGCCTGGGAATTGAGTCATGCTTTGTAATCAACAGGCAAACAAGACCCTCTGTAAATGAATGGTAATCAACAGTGGGTTAGCCTATATTACAGTCTTAGATGCTCCTGAAATAGCCACTCCTGTGGCAGATAGAAATTGTAGGGGCTGGGGATGTGGCTCAAGGTAGCGCACTCGCCTGGCATGCGTGCGGCCTGGGTTCGATCCTCAGCACCACATACCAACAAAGATGTTGTGTCCGCCGAGAACTAAAAAATAAATATTAAAAATTCTCTCTCTCTCTCTCTCTCTCTCTCTCTCTCTCTCTCTCTCTCTCTCTCTCTCTCTCCCCCCCTCTCTCACTCTCTCTTTAAAAAAAAAAAAGAAAGAAAGAAATTGTAGGAAGGAACAAGTGAAAAATACCAGCTTTCTACAAAAGTTAAGGACCAGAGATTTCAAAGTATTCAGTTGAAATGTAAATAATAATAATAATAATAATACATTTATAACTTGCAGGTGAGTCTAGGTAGTCAGTTGCGAGATACCTAATTATATTCAGGCAATTTGTGACCAGCCCTATAGAAGAAATAAAATGTCATGTAAATGGCCAACAATAGCTATGACCTTGTTAAACTAAAATGATCTCTCCAGAATGGTCATTTATCATAAGTTCATTGATCTAAGTGAAAAATTGCAAGCTTAGTTAATATTGATACATTTTTAAAGTTGCAAGAACAGAAACACACTAGAAGATACATCAACAAGGAAAGCAAACAGCAGCCTCACCTGGACTTGGAAGAAGAAAAATTGTAGTTGTTTTCAGAACACAGCTTAGTTTTGTGTCTGTTGTCTTTCATCAGCATCACTGCTCTGTTATCTCCCTGTTCAGTGGCTCTTCTGCCATGATAGTGAATCAACTTCTTTGTCTTTTGCTGCTTCTGCCATTGGTAACTCTGCTCCTCTTGTTTTCTGACCTTATGATATCCAGTGGCTTGTACTAACTGCCTTGTCTCCAAGTGGGTCTGTTCCTGTCTCACCTTCCAATTTCTTACCCCTTTTGTCCTCTTCCTGTTTAAGAAGGCAGGTCTGGGTGACTGGGTGTGTAGTTCAGTGGAAGAGCACACACTTGGCACACAAAAACCCAGGGTTGAATCCCCAGGACCAAAAGTAACTAAGAAAGAAGGCAGACCTGATTGGTTCAGTTAATATGGTTGTTCCTGTTGGGTAGTTTTTGTCTTGGGCCACCTCCTGGGCAGTGGCTAGCCTGGAAAACAGCAACTTTTATATTACACAGCCATCTATTCAGTCCTGTCCACAGTGGCAGCTTCACTTCACTTTGAAGAAGCTGTGAGTTTGGCAGCAACTCTGAGCATCAGTACAACTGATTGATCTGGTGTCAAGAAAGTGCTCAAGGTTTGTGCAATATAAGAATACACTGTGGAATTGACCTTCCAGAAACAAAGAACCTGGGGAGTTCAGCCAAGTATGTCTAAATTCATGAAATACATGAATCAGAACATTTTACACAATCCACTTGTAGATTCAAAATTGAAGGGAGTAACTAGAGTAAGTGAAAAAAAAATCTAGTCAGTATGGGAAAATATGAGAATATTTTTCCACTACCATAATATAGACTTGACGAAATGTTAGTGCTTCCATAAATAATTAAGGTCTTTAAACAGTGAGTACAAAATTAACATTGAGATGTATATGTAAAATGACACATTAAAACTTTCTGCAATTTTAGGAGAATGGAATAAGACTAGACACTATGGGAAATAATTGTGCTAATGATAATGGGAAATCCTTATACTAAAAAGGCATTCCTGTATATCAGCGACAAAACTTCTGAAACGGAAATGAGGAAAAACACTCCATTCACAATATCCTCAAAAAAAATAAAATACTTGGGAATCAACCTAACAAAAGAGGTGAAAGATTTATACAATGAAAACTACAGAACCCTAAAGAGAGAAGTAGAAGAAGATCTTAGAAGATGGAAAAATATACCCTGTTCATGGATAGGCAGAACTAACATCATCAAAATGGCGATATTACCAAAAGTTCTCTATAGGTTTAATGCAATGCCAATCAAAATCCCAACGGCATTTCTTGTAGAAAAAGATAAAGCAATCATGAAATTCATATGGAAAAATAAAAGACCCAGAATAGCAAAAGCAATTCTAAACAGGAAGTGTGAATCAGGCGGTATAGCGATACCAGATTTCAAACTATATTACAGAGCAATAGTGATAAAAACAGCATGGTACTGGTACCAAAACAGGCGGGTGGACCAATGGTATAGAATAGAGGACACAGAGACTAATCCACAAAGTTACAACTATCTTATATTTGATAAAGGGGCTAAAAGCATGCAATGGAGGAAGGATAGCATCTTCAACAAATGGTGTTGGGAAAACTGGAAATCCATATGCAACAAAATGAAACTGAATCCCTTTCTCTCGCCATGCACAAAAGTTAACTCAAAATGGATCAAGGAGCTTGATATCAAATCAGAGACTCTGCATCTGATAGAAGAAAAAGTTGGCTCCGATCTACATATTGTGGGGTCGGGCTCCAAATTCCTTAATAGGACACCCATAGCACAAGAGTTAATAACAAGAATCAACAAATGGGACTTACTTAAACTAAAAAGTTTTTTCTCAGCAAGAGAAACAATAAGAGAGGTAAATAGGGAGCCTACATCCTGGGAACAAATTTTTACTCCTCACACTTCAGATAGAGCCCTAATATCCAGAGTATACAAAGAACTCAAAAAATTAGACAATAAGATAACAAATAACCCAATCAACAAATGGGCCAAGGACCTGAACAGACACTTCTCAGAGGAGGATATACAATCAATCAACAAGTACATGAAAAAATGCTCACCATCTCCTGCAGTCAGAGAAATGCAAATCAAAACCACCCTAAGATACCATCTCACTCCAGTAAGATTGGCAGCCACTATGAAGTCAAACAACAACAAGTGCTGGAGAGGATGTGGAGAAAAGGGTACACTTGTACATTGCTGGTGGGACTGCAAATTGGTGCGGCCAATTTGGAAAGCAGTTTGGAGATTCCTGGGAAAGATGGGAATGGAACCACCATTTGACCCTGCTATTGCCCTTCTCGGACTATTCCCTGAAGACCTTAAAAGAGCATGCTACAGGGATACTGCCACATCGATGTTCATAGCAGCACAATTCACAATAGCTAGACTGTGGAACCAACCCAGATGCCCTTCAATAGATGAATGGATAAAAAAATGTGGCATCTATACACAATGGAGTACTATGCAGCAATAAAAAATGACAAAATCATAGAATTTGCAGGGAAATGGATGGCACTAGAGCAGCTTATGCTTAGTGAAGCTAGCCAATCCCTAAAAAACAAATACCAAATGTCTTCTTTGATATAATGAGAGCAACTATGAACAGAGCAGGGAGGAAGAGCAGGAAGAAAAGATTAACATTAAACAGAGACATGAGATGGGAGGGAAAGGGAGAGAAAAGGGAAATTGCATGGAAATGAAGGGAGACCCTCATTGCTATACAAAGTTACATATAAGAGGTTGTGAAGGGAATGGGAAAATAAACAAGGAGAGAAATGAATTACAGTAGATGGGGTAGAGAGAGAAGATGGGAGGGGAGGGGAGGGGAGATAGTAGGGGATAGGAAAGGTAGCAGAATACAACAATTACTAATAGGGCATTATGTAAAATTGTGGATGTGTAACCGACGTGATTCTGCAATCTGCATTTGGGGTAAAATTGGGGGTTCATAACCCACTTCAATCTAATGTATGAAATATGATATGTCAAGAGCTTTGTAATGTTGTGAATAACCAATAAAAAATTTTTTTAAAAAAGTAAAAAAAAAAAAAGAATTTAAGTCTCTGTTGAATGATTATAAAAAGAAAGAGAAACTACCCCTGGAGGTCAAGCTCATGGCCCAGATCCACCTATACTAGCCTGTGCAGGTCCCAGGCTCACAGCAGCACCCACGGGTGGGGCAGACACCCACCAGAGCCTAACCTCTGGCACAGGACTGCCCCTTCTGACCAACAGACTACCAAGGGAGGTCAATTCCAGAGGCTCAGATCCACCCACTCCAACTTGCACAGGACCCAGATCCAGCATGCAGTAGCATTCATTAAAGGACAAAGTCTGGAAGCCCAACATCAAGGTGAGGTACAGACAATCTGCATGGGTACTGCAAGAACACAGGGAAGAAATTGTAATATCTCAGATTCACACTGCAAGAAAGGAAGGCACAATGACAACATGAAAAACACAAGGGAGTAAAGTGACCCAAACAAACCAGGACACTATAATAACAGAACTTATGGACAGTGAAGTTGGTGAAATGTCAGAGGAGGAGTTCAGGAGGTTCATAATTAAAATGATCTGTGAATTAAAGAATGACCTAAATGAGCAAATACAGGCAAAAATTGATCACTCTAACAATGAGAAAAGAGAGCAAATAGAGGTAGCAAAAGATTACTTCAAGAGAGAGAGAGACTCAAGAAAAAAAACTGAGAAATTCTTGAAATGAAGGATACAATAAATCAAATTAAAAACTCAATAGAAAGTATAACCAACAGACTAGATCACTTGGAAGAAAGAATGTCAGATAATGAAGACAAAGTATACAGTCTGGAAAATGAAGTTGACCACACAGTGAAGATAGTTAGAAACCATGAACAGAACATCCATGAATTATGGAAAGCAGCAAAAGACCAAATCTAAGAGTTATTGGGACAGAGGAAGGCACAGAGTTTCAAACCAAAGGAATGCCCAATCTCTTCAATGAGTTAATATCAGAAAATTTTCTAAGCATGAAGAACGAATTGGAAAAATCAAATACAAGAGGCTTACAGGACACCAAATGTAAAAAATTACAACAGATTTACAGCAAGGCACATTATAATGAAAATGCCTAGTATATAGAATAAGAATAGAATCTTAAAAGGCACAAGAGAGAGGAAACAGATCACATATAGGGGGAGACCAATTCGTATCTCAGCAGATTTTTCAACCCAGACCCTCAAAGCCAGGAGATTGTGGAGCAACATATACCAAGCTCTGAAAGAAAATGGATGAAAACCAAGAATCTTATATCCCGCAAAACTAAGCTTTAGATTTGATGATGAAATAAAAGTTTTCCATGATAAACAAAAGTTAAACGAATTTACAACAAGAAAGCCTGCACTACAGAACATCCTCAGCAAAATATTCCAAGAAGAGAAAATGAAAAACTGATGAAAATCAGCAGAGGGAGGGATTACACTAAAGGAAAATCTAATCAGAGGAGAAACTAAGTCATGCTAAATACCAAAAATAAACTAAAATGGTTGCAAATACAAATCATGTCTCAATAATAACCCAGAATGTTAATGGCCAATCAAAAGACATAGACTAGCAGATAGGACGAAAAAAAAAAAAACAAAAACAAAAAAACAAAACCCAACAATAGGCTGCCTCCAAGAGACTCATCTCATAGGAAAAGACATCCACAGACTGAAGGTTAAAGATTGGGAAAAATCATACCAATCACATGGACTACGGAAGCAAGCAGGGGTTTCCATTCTCATATCAATAAAGTAGACTTCAAGCCAAAGTTAATCAAAAGGGATAAAGAAGGATACTACATACTGCTCAAGGGAACCATACACCAACAAAACTTAACAATTATAAATATATATGCCCCAAACAATGGAGCATCTACATTCATCAAACAAACTCTTCTCAAGTTCAAGAGTCAAATAGACCATAACACAATAATTTGGGGGGACTTTAACACCTCTTTCATTACTAAATTGATCTTCCAAACAAAATCTGAACAAAGAAACTATAGAAATCAATACTACAATCAATAACTTAGACTTAACTGACATATATAGAATATTTCATCCTTCAACAAGAGAATACACTTTCTTCTCAGTAGCACATGGATCCTTCTCTAAAATAGACCATATACTATGCCACAAAGCAGCACTTAGCAAATATTTTAAAAAGTCGAGATCTACCCTGCATTCTATCAGATCATAATGGAATGAAATTAGAAATAAATGATAAAATAAGAAATAAAATCCACTCCAACACCTGGAGACTAAATAATATGCTACTGAATGAACAATGGGCTACAGAAGACATCAAGGAGGAGATGAAAAAGTTTTTAGAGGTGAATGAGAACACAGATACAACATATTAAAATCTCTGGGACACTATGAAAGCAGTTCTAAGAGGAAAGTTCATTACATGGAGTTCATTGCTTAAAAGAAGAAAAAGTCAACAAATAAATGACTTAACACTATATCTCAAAGCCTTAGAAAAAGAAGAACAAATCAACACCAAAAGCAGCAAAAGACAGGAAATAATTAAAATCAGAGCTGAAATCAATGAGATAGAAACAATTGAAAAAATTAACAGAACAAAAAGTTGGTTCTTTGAAAAAATAAATAAAATTGACAGACCCTTAGCTATGCTAACGAAGAGAAGGAGAGAGAAAACTCAAATCACTAACATAAGTGATGAAAAAGGAAATATCACAACAGACACTACAGAAATACAGAAGATAATTAAAAATTATTTTGAAAATTTGTACTCCAATAAAATAGAAAATATCTAAGGCATCAACAAATTTCTAGAGCCATATAATTTGCCCAAATTGAAGCAGGATGATGATATATATAATTTAAACAGATAAATTTCAAGTGACGAAATAGCAGGCGCTATCAAAAGTCTACCAACCAAGAAAAGCCCAGGACCAGATGGATACACAGCTGAGTTCTACAAGACCTTTAAAGATGAAGTAATACCAATACTCTCTAATTTGTTTCAGGATCTTCTAATTTTTGACTAGTTATCTGGACAAACGCACGTGTGGCATTCATATTCCTTTGAGGGGCTGGAAGTGAGAAGGTCTGACCAACTCAAGACTTCCATACTCAGTGAATCAAGATTTCTGTGCCCATGGCCCTGAGAATTGGTGATTAAAATGTCCTACCAGGAAAAATGCACCTATTCCTTTTTTCTCTACTTCCCTATGCTGTCCCTTCTCTCTTGGTGAATAATTCACAACTTCCTGTGTGATGTGCTTCGTACTTGCCTGTACTCATCACTCTCTCATGTGCCCTTACCACTCCTTCATCCATCTTACTGTCCCGAATCTGTGATTTTCACTTCTCTAAAATCCCTCTCTCCTGGCTTCCCAACGAATCTGAATTTGTTGGGCAACTTACAGCTTTGAGTAGAAAGGGGATCTTGGCTTTCCTTCACTAAGTTGATTGCCCTCGGGAGGTGTGTGTTTATGTGTATTATAAATCATTAAGTTTAATTTTATTTTATTAAGAGAAGGATCCAAAGGGAATGAGCGCGGCCATTTTCATGACTTCTGCTATTCAACATGGTAAGGAAAAGATACTCTCCTGACTTATGTCTTCTACCTGAAATGACAGTGTGCAGAGATGCCACTAAGCCACCTTTCTTTAGATTCAATAGATACTCATCAAACTGTCACAGTATATGATGGCATTCAACTGAAGCTCTATGGTTCAGTGCCAACAGCACTGGACAGTCCACAGACCACTTCTGGTGCTTGCCCTGCCATTTACTATCTTTAAAAATGTCATAAAGATTTCTTCTTTGATATAAAGGCAAGGCACTTTAAAAATCTTCAAGCACTGGGGATTGTATTGACCAAGATTTTAACTGTAGGCAATAGAGCACACTCTGCTAGCTTACGAAGAAAGTGATTCACAATAGAGTCAATTTAGTTTTCAGGATTTCTCAGCTGGGAACACACCTAGATGTGTTAATGAAGAGTGATATGGCCAGGACAAATGTTCCACTGCACCTCCGGACTGTGCCAATAAAAAGTCCATTGCTGCCGCTTTCCTCCTGTCCCTGAAGATAATGACCAGACATCAGATGCTCTGCTATAACTTGCAGAAAAACCAAACTCCAAGATGATACCTGCCTAAGGAGCCACATGGTCTTCACCTTAAAAAATTTAGTTCTGCTTCCTGGTCTCACATAGACATGTCCAGGTGAACAGCAGTCCCATTCAGAACCTTGGCTTCAAGGGAGCAGGAGAAATATAGATTTTGACATCTAGCTCTTGTCCACAGAAAGGGATGCTGCAGATGAGTTGGAGACCTATTGATTTTGAGCCAATCTGCAGTATCTGGAAAATAAGTTAATTTGTTTCTACTTGTTATTGAATTTTGTTTCATTGTGGTTATAAAATATCATCTATAATGTTTCTACTCAGAATATTATTACATATTCTGTTTTCTAAATGATACAATGAACACATGAATAAAATGCACACTGCCTGTTATTATAAATGAAGTTTAGCTGGAATACAGCCAGAACCATGTGTGTTCCCTGTGGCTGCTTTAGCACTATGGTTGAACTGAGTGGTGCCAAAGATCATATGGTTCACAAAACCCAAATATTTACTATTGATGGACTCTTGTAATAGATTCTATACAAATTGGTATTAATAATATTCTCTGTTCTGTTTTATAATAATTACTTTAACTATACTACAATTTGAAGATTCATTATATAATTTCCTACTCAGATTTGTTTAATCTGTCTAAAGCTGGGAACGATATTAAACTGGATATTTCCTTATATATGAAGTTTTTGGTATGTATACTTTAGTGAGATGTCATTTATTGCATAAAGGATTATGACAGATATCTTTGTTACGGGTTATAGACTTCTAAAGTGGCTCACATTTTTCCACGTGAGGCTTCTCACCTTCAATTTAAGTTTGCCTGATATTAACATGATTAAACCACTTGGGATTTGAGTTTGCTTTAGTTACACAAATCCTTATATTTTGTGAGTTGTAGTGATTTAGATAGTCTATCTTATAGATAGTAGTCTTGGGATTGCCTTAATAACTGAAAAAAAAAATGTTTAAATTTCTTTTTCAAAATCATCACAGAAAAAATATTTGGTGTCAGTTCTCTTACACCGCCTTCTTCCTCCCTCCATTTTCTTTTTGTTGTTGATAATATATTCTGAAATTAATTTATCATTAATTCTTCTCTCTCTTTTTAACATTGTTTAGCTTTTCTTCCAAAAAAATTTTAACAAATCTATTTCTATCCTTATTGACCACATATTTTTGTATTTATTTTTCCTTTAACTAAAAATGATATTTATTTCCAGCTTTTCCGTCCTGGAGCTCCTATGAGTTCTTTGTTCTGATGCATTACCTTAGCTATATTTTATCTTCAACAGTATTTTTAGAAAAGAGTTCATGGTTGCGATGTTTCCTGAATTCTTGTGTATGTGGACATGGCTTTCTTGACATGTTTGGGTGAGTGGGAGTGTGGCTCTTCAGAGTCTCGTTGTTTGATTCCAACACTGTGAGCTTTGCTTCATTGCCTTTTGGCATCTGGTGTTGCTGAGGAGAAAAGTGGGGTCAGTCTGATTTATTTTCCTCTGTGACATTTTTCATATGTATAGATACTCTTTATTCTTTTTTAGTATCTTTAATAATTTAATTTATTTACTGTATTTTGATGGTATCAGATATTAAATTTAAAGTCAAAGTTATAAAATGCTTTTTCCACATTTTTATTGGTGTATTAAATTGTACATAACAATGGGATTTGTTGTTCCACGTTCATTAGTGCATACAATATAGCTATAATTTCGCCAATATTACTGCCCAGCATTTCTCCAGTATTCTTTATTCCAGATATTCTTTATTCTTAAACTCCAGCAACATAATCAGAATTTGTTTCATTGATAACCACATTCTGTTAACTCTTTCTGTACATTTTGAACCCTTTCAGTCTGCTTATTCTAGCTTTCCTTTCATATAGAAAAACTTTATATGTTTGAGCATGTTTTTTTTTCCCTTCTCTTCTTTAGGAAACTGTTACCACACACATTGACTCTTTCAATGACATGGCATTTTAAAAATAATTACAGACACTCTGCATCTGCTATTATTTTCATATCCTCCATTTTTGTCCTTTTCTCTGTTCATTTGTTCTCCTCAGATCTATGATAGCATAGAGAACATTTTCCCCTAAAAGTTTATGTTTCAGAAAGAATGTTTCAAAGGCATAGTCTGCATTTATCTCTTTCATATTTTAACCCTTTTCTTAATTACATAAATTATTTTTGCATAGGTTATATAACTTTGTTTTTCTTTTCTTATCCTTGAATGGGGGCAGTTCTACAAAGGCCTGCTATTTGTCCAGTGTAGGAACATAAGTATTAATTCTGCCTTTTTTCTTATGTTTTTGTCTTGTAAATTTTATGCACACATTCAGGGTTTTTTTTTTTTTACCCCCCAGGGGAGGTAGGCAAGGAGCAGTAATGTTGGACAGTGGGAAATCAAACAGGTATTTCATTTGCAAGCACAAAATCACCATGTCTCTTCCATCTCCTATCACTGGGATGTGTTTAGTGTGGTGTGAGGAGAATGGTGAACAACCCTGAGTTTCTGTGCCCACTGACCATGAGTTGCAAGACATTGTGGGGCCCTGTGGCTCACAGGCCATTTGTTTAAGATTCAGTCTTATCTATTTCCATTCAGTCATCTTTGCATTTCAGTAAGCTGGTTCCCTCTGCTCCTTATCTCCTAGCCTCTCTCCCTGGTTAGGAAACCAAATAGGGGAAGATAAAAGTGGCATGACCATTAGATATTAACCATATATACTGTATAATTCCATGTGTGTCAAGTGCAAATGGAAGCAAAACCCATCTACACTGTTAGCCTTCCTTGATGAAAGAGAAGGCAGCCTTCTGTGGCCATGGTAATGTCTTGAGATGATGCTAATGCATAGTGTGTCCACTTGCTACATGTTTCTGTGTGGCTACAGTTCAATGAGAAGGTTGGTTTTCCTTTAAAAGCAGGCTGACCAGTCATCTTCAAACCTGCTTCCCCTTCAACCTGTGTATAGAAATGGTGCTCTTGCTGGGATTATCCATGCTGCCGTCTAACCACATCAAACATCAGCACCATTCACAGGGCTCACACCACCCTCTTCCTAACCTGTATCCTGCTTATGGTGAGACAGGATGTATGTCAAATCTCAGCATCCTTTTTCAGCTTCTCTGGTCCCAATTTTGTTATACTTAACAAATGTTTTTCAGAGTCTATTCAATGGAATTGTGGCTTCTCTGATTTCATTTATAAATATTTTCTTCTCATTCTTTGGTACTATTTATTCTGAGTTTCAGTTGGTGGGTAAAGTGGAGTGCTGCAGTTCATGTCCCTCCATCCTTCCTGGAAGACATCTTTTTTCTTAAAAATGATTGATTTGAGGCATGATTTTAACCCTAAGGCTATTCTTAGCCATCCTTTGGGACATCAGCTTATTTTTTAAAAAATAATAAGTTAATCACTATTTCTACTGGTGAATTTTTAAAATAGGTACCCAATTCACATTTCTGAAGACTGAAAGGTGTGTTGGTAAGAAAGCCTTTGTTTTGGAATTCCTTGTTTGTCCTCTACTGTCTCTTTGAAGCTACAACTTGTGTAGAAGAGAGAGCAACACACAGGGTTTTTTCCTTGTATGTAAAACATGCAACTAATTATTACAGTGTTGTGAATTTTAATGATTATTTTGTTTTGTTTATGCTCTGAGGTATACTTCTTGTGAAAGTTGTAATTTTATAAGTCAAAGTGAAGTAGGGCTTTAACAGTTTCTGCTGACCAAAACCAACAACAATAACAAATCTCAATGATAAGGAAATCTTAGCTCTACCTTGGGAGCTCACAATTTGTATTGATCCTAATATATTGATAATTACTTCAACAATATCTAATGTTCATAAAAACCAAGAATATCATATACTCCTCCTCCTCCTTCTCCATCTCCTCCTCCTCCTTCCCCTTCTCCTTCTCCTCCTCCTCCTCCTCCTACTACTACTATGTATATAAAGGTAAATTTACCTTACTACCCACAGTTGTAAGGTAAATGATTTTTATTTAAAAAGTATCTAATTACTGTCCTGCTTATTTTCTCAACTATATCTTGATTGAGGAAAATCACCATGTTGCTTAAAAACTAAAATAAGAATTCAGAATTTAATTTCCAGTTAAAATGGAGTAAGCACACACCATTTTATCTTTCCCAATGATTATGACCAAGACCCTGGAAAGAAAACATAAAGAAACTAAGAGTCTCAAAAGAAAATAATAGCAGGCAAATTGAGGTGGAAAATAAAAATGTGAGGTATGATTGACAAAGTGGTGAACTCCTGGGTTCGTATTTTCCTCATCCCTTATCCCCTGGCCTAGGCTCAAAAGCTGAACTGCACAGTGGGTGTGAACAGAAAGTTCTAAGAAACACTCTTGTCAGAACCAGGAGGGAAGATCCCCCATGGGACAGATGTCATCTAGGAAATCCTCTGAAGGTTTTTCTCTTCCAAACTTACCCCAAGTCAAACCCCAATCCCTCAGCTTCATTCTTTTATTTTTTTCTTAGCCAAAATTTAATTAACTTTCATTATTAAGTTATTATTTTTGTTATATTCACATGAAATTTGCTGATCTATGGGCTGTCTTTTTTAAGATCTGTCTCCTTCCTTGAAAATGTCTAAACTCTTCCCTGCAGGAAGAAGGTAAAATAATTGCATACTTCTTTTAGTCATAGAATTTCCAGAGAGAGAGAGAGAGAGAGAGAGAGAGAGAGAGAGAGAGAGAGAGAGAAATTCTAATACAGCAAGCATTTGGCCCTTTGTTCCCTTATTTATGAAGTTAGGAAAATTGCATTACTTATAATTCCATGCCATATCTTCCTTCACTATGACTCCTTTTTATAAATCATTTTTAACCTGAATTTATTTATTTTGTTTTTCCATTTGTTCTTTTTCATTATACATGACAGTAGATCAGCTTCATTCTTGCAGTGACAGAGGTGGTACTGGTGGCAGCAACAGCAGACGCATGGACACCTAAAGCCCTGAGGGGAAAATGCCCTCTCTCTAACCACTGGAATGGGCAGATAGAGCTCCATTATTTTTTTTCACTCTCTAGTCTTAAACACTTTACAACAGAGGTGGGTTCAGCCATGAGAAGTCACACTATAGTGCAAGGAGATTAGAGCCTTGAATGTCTAGTTTTCTAGCCAGGCAACAAGAGGAAGAGGTTCTTGGCAGCAGGAGAGTATGAGAGAGGGAAATGGAGAAAAAGATCTTGTTAAGCTGTGTATAAAGTCCTTGGCTCAACTCCAAATGCTTAAGCATGGAACTGACTCAAAACAAAATATCAAAGGTTCTAAGAACTAGCTACAGTGTGGATCACCACCAGACTGATATCTGAATGGCATACACATAAGGTCGCTCCAAGTAGCACTGCACAGGCCTTGAAAATGCAACTGATATTAAAGCCACAGCCCAGGGAAGGCACATCAGAACCTGGTTTGCCCTGAACCAACTAGCTTGATCAGCAGCTAAAGCAACAAAATAAACATTGACCAAAGGACTTGAACAAAACTCAGAAACTTACAAGATAAAGTGTTCAGGAATATCCAAAATAGCACAACCTGTAAAAAGCCAGGAAAAAACTCAAAAACTCACAAGAAAGCACCAACTACAAAGTGGACTTACTAGCAATGACTTTAAAGCAGCTATCATTGCAAAGTTCCAGGAAGCAAGAGAGAACACTCTTAAACAGAAAGTTAGAAATTCTCTTCAGAAAAATAGATAGTATAAGAAAGAATCATAGAGAAGAGGGAATGAGGATTTGCTATTCAATGGGTTTAGAGTTTTAGTCTTGCAAGGGGAAAAGATTTCATGGAATTGGTTGCACAATAAATGTACTTAGTATAGCCTGTTAAAAGGTAATAAATATTATTTTTTGTTGAAAAGATAATAAAGGAATACTTTGAGCAAGCCTATACATAAAAGTTCAACAACTTATAACTTAGCTTTTTTTGTTTTTTATACTGAGGATTGAATCCAGGAATGCTGTATCACTGAGCTACATCCCCAGCTCTTGTTATTTTTTGAGACAGGATCTCACTAAGTTGCCCAGGCTGGCTTCAAATTTGCAATTCTCCTGCCTCACCCTACCAAGTGACAGGGCTTACAGGCATATGCCACCATACCCAGCTCAACAATTTTAGATAAAGTGGATTGTTGTCTTGACAGATAATTAGCAACCAAAGCTCCCACAAGAAGATATAGATAATCTGAGTAGTCCTATATCCATTAAAGGAAATGAACTTTTAATTAAAACCTTCTATCAAAGAAAATTCGAGGACTAAATTTAAGGAAGAAGTTATACTAACTCTATACAATCTCTTCCAGAAAATAGAGAAGGAAGTAATAATCATTTTCAATTCATTTAAAGAGCTCACATTGCCTCAATATCAAAACCAGAGAAAGACTTTTCAAAGACAAGACAATCTTGAAACAAACATAAAAATCCTCAGCAAAATAATACAAACTAAATCCAGCAATATAGAATCAGAAAAATACATTGAGACTAACTTGGAGTTTCAGCCAGGAATGTGAGCCTATTCCCACATTAGAAAATCAATGTAATCGCCATATTAACAAAGCATAAAAACAGCATGATATATTGTCAAATGATCAATATGTCAAATGGAGGCATAGTTGACAAAATTCAACACTCTTGGTGAAAAACAAAGCAAAACAAACTAGGGTTATAAGACCACATCCTTAACTTGATAAAGGGCAACTACAAAATGCTGACGGCTGACACCATTCTTCATGGTGAAGGACTGATTGCTTTCCTCTGAGACTGAGAGGAAGGCAAAAATATCTGCTTTTAGCATTTTTATTTTTTTAAATTTTTTTTTGAGAGAGAGAGAGAAGAGAGAGAGAAAAATTTTAATATTTATTTTTCAGGGACACATCTTTTATTTTTATGTGGTGCTGAGGATCGAACCCAGCGCCCCGCCCCGTGCATGCCAGGTGAGCGCGTTACCACTTGAGCCACATCCCCAGCCCAAGCATTTTTATTTAACATCATACTAGAAGGCTTGGCCAATATAATAAGGAAGGAAATAGAAGAAAGTGACATACAGATGTAAAGGGCAAAACAAAACTTTATCTGCTCACAAATATTGTGATTGTCTATGTAGAAACTCCAGAGGAATCTACGACAAAGCCATAAAAACTAGTCAATTTAGTGTAGTAGGCACACAGGATATATGAATAACATACAAGCCAATCGGATTGCTGTAAGCAGTGAGCAATTAAACTTCAAAAAGTTTTAAAGAATTTCTATTTACAACTGTTTCCCACAAAATGAAATAGTTTGATTTAAATCTAACAAGATGTTTGCAGAATCCCTATGTAAAAACTAGGAACATTGATTAAAGAAATCAGTGAAGATCTAAATAAATGAAGAGAAACTATTCATGGATTAGAAGATTTCAATATAGTTAAGATTTTAAATCTTCCAAATTTATCTATAGTTTTAGTGAATTCTAACCTAAATCAGCAAGATTTTGCTATAGCTACAGACAAGATGGTTTTAAAATTTATATGAACAGGCAAAATGACTTTGAAAAAGATAGAAGACTTCACTTACCTGATTTTCATAGATACTCTACAGGTATGATTATTAAGACAGTGTGATGCTGACAAAAGAGTAGCCACATAGATCAATGGAACAGAACAGAGTCCAGAAACATACCCACACAAATATGATCAATTAATTTTTTAAATTTTTTTACACCTTTATTTTATTTATTTTTATGTAGTGGTGAAGATAGAAAACAGGGCCTCTTACGTGGTAGGCAAATGCTCTACTGCTGAGCAACAACCAGCCCCGTCAATTCATTTTTGACAAAGAAGAAAAGGTAGTTCTTTAGAGAAAGGATAGTCTTTGCAACAAATGATGTTGGAACAACTGGGCATCCATATGCATAACAATGAACCTGATGCTGTACCTGACTGCAAAGGAATTAACTCCAAATGGACAACAGACATAAATGTGCAATGCAAAATATAAAATTATTAGTAGAAAACACTTCATGACTTTGGATTAGGCAAAGTTTCTTTAGGTATGACACCAAATATCATTTTATAAATGGATAAATGTGTCTTTGTCAAAATTTAAAAGAAAAAATTTTGATCTGCAAAGTACACTGTTAGGAGAATGAAAAGATCAGCTATTGAGAGGCTGGATGTATTTTTCAGTGACCAGGCACTTGCCTAACATGAATGAGGCCTTGGGGTCAATCCCAGTACTGAAACAAACAAACAAAAAAAAAAAAAAAAAAAGCTTTAAACTGAGAAAAAATGTATTCAACAAAGAACTTGTAGCCATAACATAAAAAGAACTCCAAAAACCCAGCAAAAAGGAAAGAACTCAATAAAAGAAAGAAAAAAGATGTGAACAGTCACTTCACCAAAGAAGATTTATGAATGGCAAATACATGAAAAGATGTACAACATCATTGGTTACTAGAGAAATGAAAAGTAAAACTATTAGATACCACTGTACATCTATAACACACATCACACACACACACACACACACACACACACACACACACACACACAAACTAATAATACCAATACCAAGTGCCCATAATGATATGGCCCAATTGGCCCATTGTTGGTGGGAGTGAAAATGGTATAGCTGTTTTGCAAAACTGTTTGGCAATATATGTAAAACATATAGTTGCCAAATGATTGAGCATTTGCATTCCTACCTATTTGCCCAAGAGAAATGAAAATATTCACACAAAACCCTCTACATAAATGTTTATAGCAGCAAGATTCATAAGAGCACACAACCAGAAACAACCCAAATATCTTTCAACTGGTCACTGGCACACTGTGGTACCTGTATATAATGGAATACTTTTCAGCAACAAAAAGGAAAAAATATTGATACATAAACCAACATGGTTAAATAGCACATGTATTATGCCAAGTGAAAGAAACAATTGGCAAAGGGTTACACACGCTGATTTTATTTAGAAGACATTCTAGATATAGCAAGCTATATATAGGAAGGAAGAACTGAGTAGTCATTGTGTGGAGTCAGAATTTGGGGGATATAATAAATAAACTTCTGAGATTTCTATATTCTGATTATATGAGCGTATGCGTATATTGAAACACATAGAAGTGTACTTCAAAAAGCAATTCTGGCTGTATATAAATTTAAAAGAAAACAAACATTTTTTAAAACAGTGAGATTCACTTTATTTGTTTACCCTAAATGATTAAAGTTAGCATAATTTTATTATTAACAAAATAAAACAACAAAACACAAATTAAATGCTGGCAAGGATGAGGAGAAAAAGGAACTCTTTTTTAATGAAAATCATTTCTGATATATTATCACTTTTGTTACTTTAACAGTTAATAAAGTTTAAAAGGAAAGAAATTCTGACATATGCTACAACCTTGAAAATAAACCAAGTTAAGTAGGACAGTCATAGAAAGACAACTGTTATAAGACTCCACTTAGTTGAGGTGTCTGGAGTAGAAAGTTCATAGAGACAGAGTGTGGAATGGTGGTTGGGGAACAAAAGATGGAGAGTCAATGTCTGAAGTGTTTAGAGCTTCTGTTTGAGGCAATGACAAATTCTGAAGATGGATACTGTAATGTCGGCACAACAGCATGCACATTATTAATACCACCAAACAAAACACTTAAAAGTGATTAAATGGTAATTTTGATGTTATATACATTTCATCTCAATTTTAAATTATTAGGATGCATAATGTTACTTAAACATAGGTCTTGATTTAGAAATGCTAGGGAAAATGTTCAAGTTCATTTTGAGTTCTTTGAAGAACAAAAAAGGTTAATCTATAAACTGTTTCAGATAGTCCTATATGATTTCTATATGATATGTTTCCATAGAATTTTTGTTATTCACAAAACAAGTGAAAATAAGCAGTAAACTCAAAAAGCTTGCTTCAAATTCTTCCATAAAGACACAGGAAGCAAGAAAAGCAGTTTCCTCTCGTTACTGCAGGGGAATTATAAGGTAATAGCATAACTGCCTTCATTCTCATCCCTTGGTACAGGGGCTGTATGTTCAAGAAAGAGAGTTCTGGGAGAGAGTTGCTTTGCCAGGAGTGTACCCACTTGCATCCTGGGAGAACTAGAACAGAGCTTTAGAAGGGGCAGGTTTTACCCCCAGTTTAAACTAGCTTTTTAATAATAAAATAATTACATTATGATTTTTCCCTCAAGTCCTGTGTGGTTAGGCTGTTGCAGTTGTGCCAGAACTATCCCTCAAGTCAGCTTAACTCTATATAAAATGGAACAGGAGATGTTGAGAGGATAGTTCAAAGTCTTCCGTGCTAAGAAGGGCTTCAACCTGAGGGAGGAAAAGAGAGAAACCAGGACATGGGATTTTTTAGTGGCTGTTTTAAATAGGTTTTAATATCAGTGTATTGTTTGTTCTATTGGAAAATTTTAATACAAAAGGCTAATGACACACGATGTTGTACATGGACTTTGTTTTCCAGGCATAATGTCACCATAGGACAAATGGTAAAAAGTCTGCCTGTTGTGCTTTCGGTGACAACAATAAAACTCAAGCAAGACTGCAGTCTTACAGAAGCCTAATTGGTGAGTCACAAATGTGCATGACTTTATCGAAGTGAGTACTGGCTAAATGACACATCCATCTTTTTGGTGTGGTCTCTCCCTGAGCTTGACTTCCTGCAGGAGGATCATACCTCCAGGACTGTTAAACATTGGTATGGCAAAATGGCTTGCTCTGAGCAATAAATTGTGAGCACAAGAGACATATGTCACCTTGGAACACAAGCATTAAGAACCAGCATCTGGTTAACCGTGTCTTTTAGTCCTTTGCCACAAACCCAACAATATCCCAGGCAGAACCTGCTTCATGAACCTGGGTCTATATGTGGAGCAGAGTTATCACTGATCTGTATAGACATGAAACGTGATGAGTAAATAAGCCTTTGTTTACCTGCAGTTGTTTGTTCCTGCAGCATTACCTCAACCTATCCTGATTATTGCATTTTTTTTCCTAGTAAAACAACAGCAGCATTTTAAATATTTATGTAATTATATAACATTTTGCTTGGGCTTCTTAGTTACATTTTTACCCTTTCCCCAAAGCCAAATTTACACAATTTTCTTTTTTTCCTCTTGAAAACAGAATCTCAACTTCATTCTAGCTACAACTCTAGCAATGTGTCCAGCTCCAGTCCAAACATTTTTAGTCAATCACTATTCAGTTTCCCCCCAAAAGTAATTAGTCTAGGGGTGTATGTGTGAACAACAGTCCTGAACAACCAGATATAAGGGGAATATGCTCAAGAGTTCAGGGGATGTTTTCCTTTAAAAAAATTGTTCTTTTTAGATACACATGATCTTATAGTATATTTTGACATATTAGACATACATGGAGTATAACTTATTAGGATGCCATTCTTGTGGTTGTACATGGAGTTTCATTGGTGGTATATTCATATGTGAACATATGAAAGTTATGTCTGATTCATTCTACTGTGGATGTTTTCCTTTCTGGTATGCAAAGGTAAAGCCTTTTTAAAATCTACTTCCCTCCACTTTCTGCTTTGCAAACTGTACTATAAGAAGTGATGCTTGAGCTCTGCCATGATGATAGACACTTGCACACCAAGAACAGTGGAGCTGAGGACTGAAACAGCTGCAGTCCTTGATATCACTGAAGCACCAAATCATCCTTGGGACTGCCTAGCTAGACCTCTTAGTGAACTGTCAGTGTCCTAATAGTTCAAGCTATGTGTCTGATTTTTCTCTTTCTTGTTGCCAAAAGCATCCTGCCTGATACATGTGTAGAAAAAGCATTACTCACTTGGTCTGTTTCACAAGGGTTCATTTTTATGACTAGATAAGCCTTGGATTCACCAATTCTTTAAACAGCCATAATGAAAATCAAGGGAATTTCGGGGGAGTGGGGAGTGTTAGTTAATTTGACTACCCTGGCACAGCTTAAATGGAAGCGCTCAGCTCCTTGTGGTTGTTTGTGGTAAGTTCTTATATCTCTAGGTGGTTCTAGAAGCTCCCTTGGCCTGGGTTTTTCCTTAGGTGTCTACCACCAACTCCAATGTGCATTTTCTCCAACAGAGAACTGTGAGAAGAACACAAGCCAGAAGAACTGCCAATGCTGTTGTCTTAAGCCTTTTTTATTGAACCCTAATGCTGTGGTATAAATGATTGAAGGGCGGCTTCATGGCTTAAGCTCCAAATGCTGCTTACTATGTGTGTGACTCTTCTGAAGCAAGGGCATCCCCCACTCTTACCCCTACTGTCACAAGCAGCAGCAGCTACCACAGGGAAAAATCATGGATTCAGGCAAGTAGCTCTTCATCTAAATGCTCAACATAAATTTGGTCTTTTCATAACTTCTTGGAGCAGTCTCCATTTTGGCATTCTGTTATCATCCATTATTTCCAGATGTTCCTTGTTTTTTTCACACTAGTTTTCTATTTCGCAAATCACATGTTGCTACTTTTAACCCTTTTTCTTATGTCTGTGTTTGTTGATCCTAGAAAAGAAATCAGAAATGTGATCGGTTTTTCATTTTTCTTGGAATTTTTTCCTTTGTTGTCATAACAGTGTGGTATCTTGACTTCATGCAGAAGCGTTACTTTAATTTCAGGTTTCTGGAAACATACAACAAATACCTCAGATGTTCCAGCACGGCTTTCTTTTTACATATATTTTAATTTTGTGAAAATGTTCTTTGGATACTTGGGGTCCCTTTTTATTGTCTATGCCTTTATGTACTTTTTAAAACCTTATCAATGAAAGAGAAATATACAAAACTTGTCTTGCAGAGCATATACTGTTTCTTAAATCAAACTTGGTAGCTGCTACAAATTTCTTTTTTCCCTACGAACAGTTAAGCTGCTGTTAAGGGAATATGGTGTTTTTCTAAATTTTCCAAATTGATCTTCATCAAAATAACTTCTATTTTTAGTTTGTACTATCCCATCTTAATTTCTTTGGTATAAATTAGGTAGCAATTGGCTATGAGGTTTTTGCGTTTTTGTCCACTTTCTCCATTTTATAGTTAGAACATCCCTATGTCGAGTTTTGCTGCTGCTGGACACCTATGAGTTCTTAGCATTCTTTCTTAGATTTATGCCTTCAATTAGAAAAACTTCACTACAAAAACCTGTTTCTGCACATTGCCCCGTAAAATTTTCTTTGGATGGACTAATGCACCAAGCTTTTACAGAGTTTAATGGTTATTTCAACTTGTTGATTTTTTTGTGGGTTTTTTGGTTGGAGCATTTCCATCCTTCCATCAGCTTACAAAAACCTTGAAACATCTGTGCTTGGGAGAAGGGTGGTTACATGGAAGTGAAAAGCACATTTAACTGCTTTGTTGCTGCATATCATGTGGCATAGAAAGTCAGAGGCCCTCAATGTTCCAGGCAGCCCGTGGTGTACAAATAGCTGTATTCTAACAGTCTGTGTGCTAGCTGGTTATTTCAAATGCATTTCCCCATGGAAACAAGGTTAAGAGAAGCACTTAGGTTTCTAGGTTAGTTCATAAAAGCTTATTTCACCCAGAATATAACTAAAATTCTGTGCATTGCAATGAATAAAAGCAGAGTATTGTTGTAATACCCGTAACCCTTAAGTAGTCAAAAAGCAACATGAATAAGAAAGAAGCTTTAAAAAGCATATATTGTTGCTGATTGTCAAGGGAAAACAAATTTAACTAGATGAGGATACAGAGAAATACGTTTCTTACAGGGACAATGGGAGGACAAATGGTTCTAGTTTTATTTATTATATCTGTTTCTTTTTAAATAAAAATAAGTAGCTTGACATAGTTCTAAACTATTCTTCAATAAATATTTCTTTTTTAAAATAGTTGGGTGAAAAATGTTAATATTAATAAGTTTAAAGAAATGAAAAACATCCTGGTTTTCTTCTTGCTTGAGAAAGTTATATCAAAGACATTTAAAAAAATTTTTTTTTCATTTGGCTGGACACAGTACCTTTATTTTATTTTATTTTTTTAAATTTTTACTGGTGCTGAGGATTGAACCCAGGGCCTCATACATGTGAGGCAAGTGCTCTGCCACTGAGCCACAATCCCAGCCCTCAAAGACATTTTTTAATTAATTTATTTATTTTATAGTAGAACACATTTTGACACATTGTACACAAATGGAGCACAACTTCTCCTTCCTCTGGCTGTACACAGTTCAGAATCACACCAGTAGTGTGCAGAGTCACACCAGTAGTGTAATCATACATGTATATAGGGTATTAATGTCTGTTTCATTCCACCATCAAAGACATTTTTTTAGATCCTTTATCAGCCTTGATGTCAGTCTCCTTTGGTCCTTTCATTAATTGGTTGGGTGAGTGAATACTGATTATCTTCCGTAGCAGGTGCTGTTCTAGACTCTTGGTGGGCAAAGAGACCAAAGTCTGGCTGGTTAGTTTGTCGAGAGACTGAGCAACATCTGCGGGAGAGACTTTCCTATGAAAATGCAGCCAGAAAGAAGGTGAAGGAGGAAAGGAATTGCTGAAGAGGTGGATGAGAGAAAGAGTTTGTGAGAAGGAATGAATTGAGCTGGGTCTGGGAGCGGACTCAAGGGAGATAGAAATTCCAAAATGTTGGACTCACCGGGAGGAAGAAAACAGGGAGAATTAAGATCAGAGGTAACCCAAGCCAAAGGATGACTCTCCCCACCCCAAAACAACTTCTTGAGACCTAAGGTAAGACAAGTGAAGACGGGGTAGGGAGCCAACTTCAGCATATGGGAAGGGACCATTTGTCAAGATGGATGTTAGAAACTACAGACCACAGTGAATGAAAAGATCAGACTGATTTGGCAGAAATTTTTTTTCAGATATATTCCATGCTTTCAAAAATGAAATTATAAGGGATAATTTGGGAAATGTCCAGGGGTTTCAATTCAGACCTATTTCTGCACAATAAAATGGTATTTTCCCAATCTCTGAAAAGACACAATAAAATGCTATTTAATGTTTATTATAATGTGATAGTGTGTGATTATAAATTGTCTGATATATTTGGAGACAGAGTTAGGAAAAGCCAAGAAGCCAGGACCCTAGAAGAGAGTTAGTAAATTAAGAAGTAGAGGTAGGAGATAGGCAGGAGCTGAGCTCATAGTTGATACCTCGTGCACTTCATTCCTAGTTTCCTTGAATTGCATGTATTTTCGCTGATACAGTCTCCTTTTTACTTTAAAGAGTCCTTGGCATTTGTTGTAAATGTGTTTAAAGGAATACAGATTCACGTAGTTAAACCTGTACTAGTCCCTGCACCCCTAAAAAGATGCCCCATCATGTAAAATTCCCACAATGGTTCAGAGAATCACAGGGATTAAGAACAGAGACTGGGGCTGGGGCTCAGCAGTAGAGCACGTGCCTCACTCACACATGTGGGGTGCTGGGTTCAATCTTCAGCACCACACACACAAAATAAATGAAGATATTAAAAAATATATATAAAAAAAGAAAAAAGAAAGAATAAGGACTCCCGTGAAAATGCTTAGATTTGAATCCTCGCTCAAATGAGTCTTTTCCTAGCTGTGTTTTGTGATATTGGATGAGTTATTTACCTTCTCTGAGTCCCAAGTTTTCATATTGAATATTATATAATAGTACCTAGATCATTAGGTAATTTGAAAATTGTGTAGGTCAATAGATATGAAGCTTTTAGAAAAATGCTTGGCTCCAACTAGTGTTAGCTTTGAAAAGCAAAACAAACACAACAATATCTCTTAGTAAAATTTCTGTACAAGTTGCTCATATTGACAAAAATAACATATTATTTGTTGCCATAGGCATATTCATTTGCCTTCAAAAACTGTTATAGGTTAGATATTAGGTGTTCCCCAAAACTCATGGGTGAGACAATGCATGAGGGTTGAGAGGTGAAATGATTGGGTTATGGGAGTTTTAACCTAATCAGTGCATTAATCCCCTGATAGAGATTAACTGGGTGGGAGCTGTAGACAGGTGGGGTGTGGCTGGAGGAGGTGGGTCACCAAGAACATGCCTAGGGTATAAATTTGTACTTGGTAAGAAGAGAAGCCTTTCTCTTTCTGCTTCCTGGCACCACATTGTCCCCAGCTGCTTTCCCTTGCCTCGTTTTTTCGCCATAAAGTTCTGTCTCCCTTAGGCCTTGGGGAAAGGAGTTGGCCATGTATGGATTGAGACCTCTGAAACCATGAGCCCCAAATAAACTCTTCCTCCTTACAATTGTTCTTGTCAAGTCTTTTGGACATAGCAGCAAAAAAGCTGATGAAAATAGGAACGTTCTACTAAATGCTTGCTATTTGCAAATGGTCAGAAGCTGGCTCAGCAGCTCTGACTCAGCCTACTTCTTAGCACCAACTGTCTGAGGAGCTCTAAACCTGGCTCACTTCAAGTCTTTGATGAGACCAAATTTGTTGGTCACACTTTGCAATGGTACTTTTAGAAACTGCATATGCAAGTGCTCCAGGTCTTCCTACTCCAAGACAGTGATGACTTTTATCTGTACGTGGATGACGCTAATTTTCTTTTAAGTAAGTCCATGGAAGGGGAAAGAAAAAAGGAAGGGGAAAAAAAAAAACCTTTTAGAACTTTCTCCTTCTTTGGATGGCTTCCTTCTAGCAGATGTGAAGTGGAGAAAAAAAAAAAAAAAAAAAAAAAAACTGTCTCTCTAGCCAGGTCTGGCCCTGCACAAGTCAATGGTGTAATCAAAGTTCATCCTCGGGGCATTTCCTACCTGAGCTTTAACCTGTAGCCAGATCCCTGTCACTGCACATACCAGTAACCTCCCTCACCCTCAGCTCTGTCCCAAGGACATGTTTTAAACATTTATTATGTTAGAGGGCCAAGGTACAGCTCCCATGCTCTGAATAGAACTGTCCCTGCCTCTTCTCCCATGGGGGGCTTCCTCTCCTTCCTGTCTTTCTACATTTAGATAAAATAGGCTTAATTTCAGAAGGATATTTTTTTGGAGGAGGAGTCCCCAATAATGTGGCAAACATTAACTGGAATTTTTGAAAAATCAAAGCTGGGAGAGGAACAAAGATGGGAAAAAAACAAGAGCAAAATAGAGGGGGAAGCCACAGTAGAGAAGCCATCAGAAAAGGAGGGGGAATGAGCAGAACAGAGAGCTACGGCTCTGTGGTTGGTAGCATGAGAAACAAGTTGTAGGACTGAGGGAAGGGTTCACTGGCAAGTTTAGGAAGTCTGGTAGAGAGGGTTCCATAATTTATTAATGTATATTTAATAAACTTATATTTAATTGATTACCAATAATTAATTATTGTGAGAAATAAAGCCAGAATTTAAACCCTTACATTCTTACTCCAGTGTCCTTACTATACTAGTTGTCTACGTGTCATAACAATATCACATAATGCCACCTGTGACAGATATATGTTTATATATATTTATATAGAGAATAGGAAGGACATTTGGGAAATACACTTAAATAAAAACTGGCTTTAGGAACAGGGGAGAAATTCAGGGAAGTCACGTGGCAGAGGTGGCACCTGACTTGAGTCTTGAACCAGGATAAATTAGTCACGGAGTGTGTATGGATGACACTACAAGCTTAATCTTGCAGTGCTAGGGGAGATCTGAGGTGCTCAGATACTTTCCCCTCTATTTCTCAGATTCTAACAGGTAGATAATGGACTCAAAGGTATAAATGAGGACCAAAGCGTGAGGTTTATCTAATTCCTTCCATTGCACAGAGCTTCCTGGTGGAATTTTAGAAAATGCAGTTAGCACGAGAGAGATCAGTCATGTTGCTTTCACAGTCCTGCATTTCAGAGATGACATTTCAGTTCAGATGCTGGATACAAGATCAATAGTCAATAAAAATACAAAATCTTTGAGAAAATCTTTCCAAAATAAATCCACTAATGAATAAAAATACTTTATAACCAAGAAGAATTTGTTCTAGGAATAAAAGGTAAATTTAGCATTTGAAAACTAAGCAATGTAGTTGGCCATGTGAAAAGACAAATAATAAAAACCATATGATAAGACTTGGGGTGTAGCTCAGTGGTAGAGCATTTGCCTAGCACACGCAAGGATCTGGGTTCAATCCCCAGAAACACCAAAAACTCCCATATGATCATCTCAATAGACACTGAAAATCATTTGTCAAAATGAATTTATTCTTTTCTTCTTGCTATTATTTTAATTGTATAAATAAATGGGGTATGGTGTGATAATCTGACACAAAGTATACAAATATAATGATCAAATCAGAGTGGTTAACATTTTCTTCTTTTTAAGCATTAAAATTTTTTCACTAACACATAATAATTGAAACTATTTATGGCATACAAACAATACATATATATATATATACACATATATATATATGCTGATCAAATCACATAATTAATTTTTTCACCTTTTTATTGTTATTTCATGTCTGGAGACACAGAACTCCTTTCTCTATATAATAGATTACTATGAACTGTAGTCCACTCATTGTTCTGTAGAACACTGGAACTTAATACTTCTTCCTAATTGTATTTGGGTACTAGTTTTCCAGCCCCCTATTCCATACCATTCCCAGTTACCAGTAATCAGTATTATACAACCCGATTGAGTTTTTACACAACCACATAAGAGAGAGAATATCTGGTATTTGTCTTTCTGCATCTAACTTATTTCACTCAACATATTGTCCTCCAGTTCCACCTGTTTTGCTACAGATCATATCATTCCTTTTTTTCCCCTAATGTGTGGGCATTTTTTTAATATTTATTTTTTAGGTGTAGATGGACACAACACAATGACTTTATTTTTATGTGGTGCTGAGGATCGAACCCAGGTCCTGCCTGTGCTAGGCGAGCGCTAATATTCCATTGTGTATATCTGGGTGTCACATTTTCTTCATTCAGTCATCTGCTGATGGACATCCATGTTTGAACTCTTGTGAATAGTGCAGCAGCAAACATGGGCACACAGGTGTCTCTTTGATAAACTAACATCATTTCTTTTGGCTTTGTACCCAGCAGTGGGATAGCTGGATCATATGGTATATCTATTTTTAGCTTTTTGAGGAACCTCCACACTGTTATTTCTAATAGCTGTACTAATTTACATTCCCACCAACAGTGTGTTAAAGTTCCCTTTCCTCGAACTCTTTGCCAGCATTCACTATTTTTTGTCACTTTGATAATGGTCATTCTAACTGTGGTGAGATGGTATCTCTTTGTGGTTTTGATTTGCATCACCCTGATGATTAGTGATGTTGATCATTTTTTCATAAACTTTGTGGCCATTTGAATTTCTTATTTTGAACAATTATCTCTTCATACTATTTGCTAATTTATAACTGTATTGCTTCTGGAATTTTTGTTATTAAGTTTTTAAATTTTCGTATATATTTTGGCCATTAGTCCTCTGTCAACTGAATGGTTTGCAAGGCCTTCCCAGTCTGTGGGATTTTTCTTCATCCTATAATGGTTTCTTTTGATGTGCAGAAGCTTCTTAGTTTGATATAATCTCATTTATTTATTTTTACTTTTGCCTCCTATGTTTTAGGGGACTTATCCAAAAACCATTTGTCTATACTGATGCCTCAAAGTATTTTCTCTATGATTTCTATCAGTTATGTTATAGTTTCAGGTCTTACATTTGTATCTTTGATCCATTTTAGTCTATTTTTTAGTACCAGGGATTGAACCCAGAGGTACTTAACCACTGGGCCACATCTCCAGTTCTTTATTTTATTTAGAGACAGGGTTTCTCTGAGTTGCTAAGTGCCTTGATAAGTTGCTGAGGCTGTCTTCGAACTTTCTTTCCTTCTGCCTCAGCCTCCTGAGTTACTGGGATTACAGCTGTGCACCACTGGGTGCCCTGCTAGAGTCTACCTTTGTATAGGGTGAGAGGTGGAGATCCAATATTAATCTTCCATACATGACTATCCTGTTTTCCCAACATAATCAAAATATTTTCCCAACATCATCAAAAATATTTATTATTATTTGTATTCTTAATAATTGCCATTCTGTCTTGAGGGAAATGAAATCTCAATGTAATTTTTATTTGCATTTCTCTAATTGTTAGAGATGCACATTTTTTTCATATATTTTTTGGCCATTTGTGTTTCTTATTTTGCAAAGTGTCTCCATTTTATTATTTTCCCCATTTATTAATTGGGTATCTGTGGGGGTTTTGTTTGTTTGTTTTGTTTTGTTTTTTGTTGTTAAGGTTTTCAATTTTTTTATATATTCTGGATACTTATGCCCTGAGGAGCAGGTGACAAAGATTTTCTCCCTTTTTGTAGACTTTCTTCATGCTCTTAATTAAGAGCCTGTTCTTTCCACAATATATATTTTTAGCACCTTTGTTGAGAATGACTTGTCTGTAAACAGAGAAGGTTATTTCTGGGCCTTCTATTCCATTGGTTTCTTTGGCTGCTTTTATGCCAATATCATGCTATTTGTAGTATACAATGAAATCAGGCATCGTGATACCTCCAGCTTTGTTCCCTTTGTTTAAGATCATTTCAGATAATCAGGGTCTTTTTTGCTTCTATATGAATTTTAGGATTGTTTTTCCTAGTTCTGTGGAAGAATGTTATTTGCATTTTAATGAGGATTGCATCAAATCTGTAAATTGCTTTGGGTAGTATGGACATTTTAAATAATATTAATTCTTCCAATCCATGAACATGGGAGATCTTTTCCTTTGTATGTGTGTGTGTCCTTTTCAATTTATTTTATCAGAGTTTTATAATTTTCACTGAAGAAGTCTTTCACTTTCTTAGTTAAATTTATTCCTAGGTATTTGAATTTTATGACTATTATGAATGGGATTCCTTTTGTGATTTGTTTTCCAATAATAATGATTGCTGTATAAAATTGCTACTGGTAGCTGAGTGCAGTGGTGCACTCCTGTAATATCAGTGGCTCAGGAGGCTGAGATAGGAGGATCTTCAGTTCAAAGCCAGCCTCAGGAATTTAGTGAGGCCCTCAGAAACTCAGTGAGACTCTGTCTTTAAATAAAATACAAGATAGGGCTGGGGATGTGGCTCAGTGGTTGAGTGCCCCTGAGTTCAATCTCTGGTATCCTGCTTCCCCCTCCCCTGCAAAAAATGCTACCAGTTTATAATGTTGATTTTGTGTCCTGTAAGTTTACTGAATTTGTGTGTCAGTTCTATTGTCTTTTAGTGGGGTCGTTAGGTTTTTCTAAAAATAGAATCATATTCACAAACAGGGATAATTATTCTTCCTCTCTTCCTGTTTGTGCATTTTTCATTTTTTTCTCTTGCCTAATTGTTCAGCTAAGACTCCTAGCACCATGTTGAACCCGAGTTTTAAGAGTGCCATCCTTGTCATGTTCCAGATCCTAGCTTTTCCCCACTCAGTAAGATGTCCATTGTTTATGGTATAGAGCCTTTGCTATGTTGAGGTACGACATAACATAATTTAATTTGTTCCGAGTTTTTGTTATAAAAGGATGTTGAATTTTGCCAAATGCTTTTTCTGTATTTATTCAGATAATCCTATTATTTTGTTCTTTGTTTTGTCAGCATGATATATTGCCTTTATTGATTGTGTACAATTGAACCATCTTTGCCTTCCTAGAATAAATCCCACTTGATCATGATAAATGATCTTTTTGACATGCTGTTGGATTTGGTGTCTTAGTATTTTATTAAGGATATTTGCATATATGTTTATTACAGTTTTGGTCTATATTTGTTGTATTCTTGTCTGGTTTTAGTGTCAGGGTAATTCTGGTCTCATAGAACAAAATTTGGAAGAAATATTTGAATCAGTATTATTTTTTCCTTGAAATTTTGATAGAATTGAGTCATGAAGGCATCTGGTCCTGGACTTTTCTTTATGGGGAAACATTTTGTTAGTGATTGAATATAACTAATTTTTATCAGTCTATTTAGGTTTTCTACATCTTCAGGTTCAATTTTGGTGGATTATATGTGCCCAGAAATTTATGTACCTTCTAGGTTTTCCAGTTTGGAGGTGTGTAGTTGTTTGTAAGAGTCTCTAATGATTCTTTGTGTTTCTGTGGTATCAGTTGTAATGTCTCCTCTTTCATCTCTAACTTTGTTTGGAATTTCTTTCCCCCCACCCTTCAGTCTAGCTAAAGTTTTGTTGATTTTGTTTATCTCATTTTCTTTTTTATTTGATTCTTTTTAGTTATACATAACACTAAGATTCATTTTGACATAATATAAGGGCATGAAATATAATTTGTGCTAATTTAGTGCCCAGTACTCCTCCTGTTCCTCCTCTTCTCTTTCTGCCTTTTTCCTTCCCTGTACTCTACTGGTCTTTCTGGTACTCAATTTTGGATATACATGATGTTGAGATTCACTGTGGTGTATTCATATATGTACATAGGAAAGCTAGATCAGATTCATTCCACTATTATTCCCTTATCCCGTCCCTTCTTCCTCCCTCTCAATCACCTAGTTCACTAATCTTGCTTCTATTTTAATGGAATTCCCCCACCCTTCTTTTCCCTTTCACACAACCCCCTTATTTTGAACCAGCTTCTGCTTTTCAAAGAAAACATTCAGCCTTTGACTTTTTGGATCTGCCTTATTTCACTTAGCATAATCGTCTCCAGTTCCATCCATTTACCAGCAAATGACATAATCTCATTCTTCTTTATAACTGAGTAATATTCCTTTGTGTATAGGTACCACATTTTTTGATCCATTAATCTGTTGAAGGACACCTAGGTTGGTTCCAAAATTTGACTATTGTGAATTGTGCTCCTGTGAACATTGATATAGCGGCGTCACTGTAGTATGTTGATTTTAGATCTTTTAGATATATACTGAGGAGTGGGATAGCTATCATATGGTAGTTCCATTCCTAGATTTTTGAGGAATCACCATACTGCTTTCTAGAGTGGTTTCATTATTTTTCAGTCTCAACAACAAAGTAAGAGTATACCTTCCCCGCCACATCCTCACCAACTTTTATTATTATTTGTATTCTTAATAATTGCCATTCTGACTTGAGTGAAATGAACTCTCAATGTAATTTTTATTTGCATTTCTCTAATTGTTAGAGATGCACATTTTTTTCATACATTTTTTGGCCGTTGTGTTTCTTCTTTTGAGAAGTGTCTCCATAGTTCTTTTACCCATTTATTAATTGGGTTATCTGTGGGGTTTTTGTTTGTTTGTTTGTTTTGTTTTTTGTTGTTAAGGTTTTCAAGTTCTTTATATATTCTGGATATTAATGTCCAATCTGAGGAGCAGGTGGCAAAGATCTTCTCCCATGTTGTAGGCTTTCTTCATGCTCTTAATTGTTTTCTCTGCTGTGCAGAAAATTTGTAATTTGATGCCATCTCACTTATTGATTTTTTATTTTATTTCTTGCACATTAAGAATCTTATTAAGGAAGTTGGTTTCTGTGCCAATATGCTGAAGAGTTGGGCCTACATTTTCTTGTAACAGGTGCAAGGTTTTTTTGTCTAATTCCTAGGTCTTTGATTCATTTTAAGTTGACTTTTGTGCAGGGTGAGAGTTAGGGTTCAAGTTTTATTCTTCTACATATGGATTTCCAGTTTCTTTAGCACCATTTGTTGAAAAGCCTATCTTTTCTCCAACATGTATTTTCAGATAACTGCATTTACGTAGGTTTGTCTTGTGTGTCTGATGATCCTTTGTATTGTGGTATCAGTCAAAATGTCTCCTTTTTCATCTCTAACTTTGTTTGGGCTCTCTCGATCCCCACTCCCACCCTACTGCACCCCCATGCACACAGTCTAGCCAAGGGTTTGTTGATTTTGAAAACAAAAACAAACAAACAAAAACCCCTAACTCTGTTTCATTGATCTTTTGTGTTATTTAAATAGTCTTTATTTGTTTGTTTCTGCTCTGATTTTTGTTATTTATTTTCGCCTACTAATTTTGGTCTTGGGATACATTGTTAGGTTGTTTGACATCTTTCTACTTTTTTTTTGGTCCTGGGAATTAAACTCAGGGGCACTCTACCACATCCCCAGCCCTATTTTGTATTTTATTCAGAGACAGGGTCTCACCGAGTTGCTCAATGTCTTGCTTTTTGCTGAGGCTGGCTTTGAACTTGAATTCCTCCTGTCTTAGCCTCCGGAGCCGCTGGGATTACAGGCATGGGCCACGCCTCTCTACTTTTTTAATGTAGGAGTGTAATGCTACAAACTTCCTCCTTCATACTGCTTTTACTGCATTCCGCTGATCATTTAGTAGCCTATTACATCTGCATGAATTTGCATGATTTCTGAAGTTTCTTTTGTTATTTACTTCTAGCTTTATTCCATTGTGGCCAGCAAAGATACATGATATAGTTTTGATTTTTAAAAATTTGTTGAGAATTGTTTTGTGGTTTAATATATAGTCTATTCTAGAGAATGTTCCATGTACTGATGAAAAGGGTGTGTGGTTCCACAGCTATAAATGTCTTTTATACCCATTGGATTCATACTGTAGTTTAACTCTGATGTTTCTTTAATGATTTTTTGGTCTGGATGTTTTGTCCATCAATAGAAATGGGGTGTTGAAGTTTCCAAATATTATTATATTGGATTCTTTTTCTTCCTTTGAATCTATGTTTGTTTTTTTAAAATTGGGGTGCTCAGGCATTAGGTGCATGTAGAGTTGTAATTGTTATATCTTCTTATTGAATCAATCTGTTGATATCATTATATAGTGAACTACATTTTTTTCAGTTTTTGTCTTTAAGTCTACTTTGTCTGTTATAAGAATGGCTCTTCCTTCTCATTTTTGTTTTCCATTTATCTTCTTTCAGTCTTTGTGGAATATCTTCCTCCATCCTTTCACTTTCAGTCCGCATGTTTCTTAATTGGTGAAGTGACGTTTTTTAATTATTAATTTTTTTATTTGTATACGACAGCAGAATGCATTACAATTCTTATTACACATATAGAGCACATTTTTTCATATCTCTGGTTGTATACAAAGTATATTCACACCAATTCGTGTCTTCGTACATGTACTTTGGATAATAATGTCCATCACATTCCACTATGATTTCTAACCCCATACCCCCCCTTCCCCTCCCACCCCTCTGCCTATCTAGATGACGTGACTTTCTTGTAGGCAGCATATCACTGGCTCTAGTTTGTGTATCAGTTCAGCCAGTCAGAATTAGAAAATTTGGTCCACTTACATTAAAGGTTATTATTGATAAGTAAGAACTTGTTCCTGTCCTTTGTTAAAATTGTTGTTTGTTTTGAATATCCTTTGTTCTATTCTTCTTCTGTTGTTCATCTTTGTAGTTTTGTGGTTTATTGTATTGATAAGGTTTGATTCTTTTCTATTTCTCTCTATGTGTCTACTCTTCCCAGTGGATTTAATGCTTTCATATGTTTTCATAATGGTAATTATCTTTTGTTTTTTTTTTTTTTTGCTTCTGAATGTAGGATTTTCTTAAGCATTTTTTGTGAAGCTGGCATACTGGTGATGAATTCCCTCAGTTTTTGCTTGTCTTGAAAATTATTTTTCCTCCATTTCTGAAGGATAGCTTTGCTGTGTGTGGTATTGTTGGTTGATAGCTCTTTTCTTTCAGAACTTGGATATGTGATTCCATTTCTTCCTGGATTGTAAAGTATCTGCTAAAAATCCATTGTTTTGTCTAATGGAAGGTATCCTTTCTATTAGATGTTCTTCTCTTCCAATTTTTGGAATTCTTTCTTTGATTTGTATTTTTAAAAAATATTTTTATTAGTTGCTGATGGACCTTTATTTATTTATATGTGGTGCTGAGAATCAAACCCAGTGCCTCACACATGCTAGGCAAGCTCTCTACCACTGAGAGTTTGACTATAACATGCCATGGTGAGAATATTTTCTGGTCATGTTTATTTGGGGTATTATGGACCTCCTGTACTTGGATGTCTATATCTTCCAAGATTAGGGAAGCTTTTAGTTATTATTTTATTGAGTTTTTCTACTCCTTTCCCCTTTACTTTCTCTTTGGATATGTGAATATTTGCTCATTTGATGGTGTCCCTAAGGTTTTCAAAGCTGTCTTCTTTCTTTCTTTCTCTCTTTCTTTCTATCTTTCTTTCTTTTCTTTCTTTTTAGTGTGTATGTGATTGATGTTTTATCTTGTTTTTCTGAGACATTTTTAAAAAACTGTCTTCAGGGCCAGGTTTGTGGCTCAGCTGTCTAGCGCTTGCCTAGCATGTGTGAGGCACTGGGTTTGATCCCTGGCACCACATAAAAATAAAAACAAATGGAAAAAAAAACTGTCTTCAAATTCATATATTCTTCTTTTCTGCTTGATCTAGTCTGTTTGAGGCTTTTGACAGTGATATTTCTTTATTTGACTTATTGAACTCTTTGTTTCCAATATTTCTGTCTGGTTCTTTTTAAAGATATCTCTCTCTCTCTCTCTCTCTCTCTCCCCCTCCCTCCCTCCATCCCTCCCTCATGAATTTCTTATTCATATCATACATTTTTTCCTAATTTTGTTCAACTGTCTGTGTTCCCTTGAATCTCCTAATAATCATTCTTTTTTTTTTTGGTAGTACTGGGGATTGAACCCAAAGCCTCACTCATGTTAAGTAAGTGCTCTGCCACTTAACTACATCTCTACTTCATTTAAAATAAATTTTTGTCAATATAATTTAATTCATCAATTTAATCATTTCATAAATATAATTTTCTTTGGCATTTGTAGAGAATTATTGTTATCTTTTTTCATATTTCTTTGACATATTGAGATTTAAACATTTGATGGATCAGTTATCTCTACCATTTTTAAAAAATATTATTTTTGGTTGTTGATGGACATAATAAAGGTATTTAATACCTTTATTTATTTCATTTTTATGTGGTGCTGGGGATCGAACCCAGTGCCTCACGCATGCTAGGCAAGCGCTGTACCACTGAGCCACAACCCCAGCCCCTCTACCATATTTATAAGGTGGCTTTTGTAACAAATGGCTTTCTTCTGAAGACCATCTTGGGATATGCTGTGTTTCCAGCTGGGCACCATAGCGTAGTCTCCCTATATCTTCCATGGTTTCAATTAATGGCTTTGGGTACAGCGCATGCTGGGATAGCATCAAAGAGACCCACTGTATCTGAGGGTCATGGGGGCATGGGGATACTCTAGTGGTCCCAGTGGGCGTGGTGCACACAATAGCTGGTTTTCTCTGGCAGTGCTGGGGAGACCTCTGCTGCCTGCAAGAGCCTGTGGCACTGACAGCTCCAGCAGTTGTGGGGAGCTGCAACATCTGTCCTCAGTCTTGCCAGTGGCATGGGCTCACACAAAGTGCAGGAGCAGCTCACTCAGAGTGCAGGGGGAGGTGGCAGCAGGAAACGACCATGTCCACTTTGCAAGCCTTACTCTCAATCCTGGTAGTTACACAAGCCCACACATGGCTCCAGGTCCCAGAGGATAACTGTCCTGGTCTCTTAGTTCTTAAGAATGACACCCCCTCATATCCTTCTGGGCTGAAGCACCTGTCTCCTATTGTGCAGGGCACCCTATGGGATTGGGTGCTGGAGTCACAGTTGCTCCTGTGTCAGGTTGGACTCAGGAGGCTGACTTCCCCTGTGCTCATGTGATGGACTCTCTGTGGGCTCTCAGGAATGGGGATATGCAGAGGTTTCTGATCCCTAGAGCAGTGTGAATTTGTATGATAGTTCCCTTCTGAAGATGGCGCCTAATTATAGATGCCTGGGTTTCGGGTTTGACAGGGAGATAATGTGAATTCCTTCTCCAAAGCAAAGCTACTAAGCAGGCTCTAGGTTGCTCCTAACTGGGCTGCAAGCCTGCGATGACCATGAAACTTTCCGGGGGCTAGTATTACCAGAATCTGAGCCAATGGAATTTGTTTGGACTCTCCCATTCACCCTTTCTAGAGTTCCCCCAGTTAGGGAGCTAAAGTCACAGTTTCCTGGGTACTTTTTCTTCTTCTTTATATCTTGCTGTTCCAGGTCTCTGAGTCTTGCATAGTTCCTGAATTTGCATTCTCCATTGCTGAATTCCAGTATTTTCTCCCAGTTACTGACCACAAAATGCAGGTATCCACCTGCTGCTTTGTTTCTTCTTTGTGAAGAGGTGAGTGCTGGGTGGACTCTTCATCCATCCCGGAATCTCTGCATTTGTCCCAATTCAACATCCATTCATGATAAAACCTTTCAGCAAACTAGGATTAGAAAGGAACTTCCTAAATCAGACAAAATGTATCTCAAAAAAATCATGACTAATATTCTTACTTGTAAAAGACTGAATGCTTTCGCCGTGAAGTCAATAACAAGGCAAGAAGGTCTGCTTTACTACTTCTGTGCAATTTCATATTGGAAAATAAAAGGCATACTTATTCCAAAGGAAGAAATTAGTAGGTGATGTAGCTGTCTTTATAGAAAACCCAAAGGAATTTACAAAAAAAAAAGTCCTAGAGCTAATAAGTTAGTTTTGTGAGTTTTAGTATACAAAGTCAATATACAAAAACCAGTTGTATATAATTTTACACAATTCTTTCATAAAAAATAAAAAATTAAAGGCTAGTGCCATTTACAATACCACTAAAAAGGAAATACTTTGGTACAATTCTAATAAATGTATACAATATATTTATACTAAAACTACTAAACATTTTTGAAGGAAATCAGTGGCCTAAATACATGGAGAGATGCTGTGCACAGGGCTTGAAAGACTCAGTATTGTTCAGATGTCATTTCTCTCCAAATTAATCTACAGATTTAACACAATTACAACCAAAATCATACCGAGTATTCCTGTACATATTGACAAGCTGATTCTAAAATTTACATGAAAAGGCCAAGGAACTAGAATACCGAAACAGATTTTAAAAAGAACAAAACTGAGTGATTTGATCTTAAGGCTTGCTAGAAAATGACAGTAGTCAAGATGATGTTACTGGCAAAAGGATAGACACAGATCAGTGGAACAAAATGTCCAGAAACAGATGCCACATGAATATAGCCAATTGATTTTAGACAAAATTACAAAGTCAATTTAATAGGGAAAGGATAATACTTCAAGAATTTGTGCTGTAAAAAATGTATATTCGGGCTGGGGATGTGGCTCAAGTGGTAGCGCGCTCGCCTGGCATGCGTGCGGCCCGGGTTCGATCCTCAGCACCACATACCAACAAAGATGTTGTGTCTGCCGAGAACTAAAAAAATAAATAAATATTAAAAAAAAAATTCTCTCTCTCACTCTCTCTCCTCTCTCACTCTCTCTTTAAAAAAAAAAAAATGTATATTCATTTGCCAAAAGACAAAAAGAAAAAAGAATTTACAAATACTTTACTCATGTCTTATAGAAAAAATAGACTCAAAGTAGATCATAGTCCTAAATGTAAAACATTAAAATTAAAACTTAGAAGAAAACATAGGAGAGAGTCTTACGACTATGAGTTAGGTCAAGAATTCTTAGATATGACATCACAACACGACCCATGAAAGAAAATTTGGGTAAAATTGGGTAAATTTGCGAGTTTTAAGAAAAGTCAATATACAAAAAAACAGTTGTATATAATTTTACACAATTTTTTCATTAAAAAATAGAAAACTAAATTAAAGGCTAGTGCCATTTACAATACCACTAAAAAGGAAATACTTAGGTACAAATCTAATAAATGTATGCAATATATTTATACTAAAACTACTTCACAACTGAAATTTTTTACATTTTTACACAACTGAAAATTTTACAAAAATTTTACATTCCCACCAACACTTTTTAAGGATTCCAATTTCTCTACCATCCTTGCAAATTCTTGTTATTTTCTGTTTTTAGAAAAAGTATAACCATTGTAATGATGTGAAGTAGTATCTCATTGTCATTTTGATTTGCATTTCCTAATCATGTTGAGCAATTTTTATATGCTTATTGGAGATATATATATATATATATATATATATATATATATATATATATATATATATATATATTGGTGGTGCTGGGGATTGAATCCATGGTCTTGTGCATGCGAGGCAAGCACTCTACCAACTGAGCTATATCCTCAGCCCCAGTCTATATATATTTTAACAAAGGTCTATTTGAATCCTTTGACCACTTTTTAATTAGCTCAGCTTTCATCGTTCAGTTATACATGTCATTTATATATTGTAGACACCAGACTCTTAAAAGACATATAATTTGCCTGAGGGTAATACTCAGTGGTAAAGCATGTGCAATAACTTTGGTTTGATCCTCAGCACAAAAAGGAAGGAAGGGAGTAAGGAAGGGGAGGGAGAGAGGGAAGCATGATGGTGCCTACTTATTGTCCTAGTTATTTGGGAGGCTGAGGCAGGAGAATCATTTGAATCTGGGAGTTTGAGGCCAGCCTATAACACAAAGTGAGAACCATCTCAAACAAGAAAGAAAAAGAAATATATATATATATATATATATATATATATATATATATATATATATGAAATTCTGTAGAATTAGGAGTTTGGCTGGACTTTCCCAAATGATAGACGATGTCTTTGTTATTTATAGGAAGTACCTAAGGTCACACAATAATTTTTGCTCTGGAGATAATTCATGGTGGGCTCCTTAAACTAAAACAGACTGAATCACTTAGATAAAAATCATTGAATCAGTTACCTTTATTATGATTAATGGAATTATATTCCTTCCCATTCTACATTCAATTTTAGAGACACTATAAATTGTGTTTAAATACAGGTTTACAATTGGCAAATATGGTAAGTTCATCACAGTCTTTTGGAAAAACCCTTTATATATTAAAGACAATTTTTGTCACCTTAGTCCAGGAAAAAGAAGTCAAACTCTAAAGCTCTCTTTCAATTTATTTAACTATTCTGCTATCTATTCTATTTTTGTTTGTGGTACTGGGGGTTAAACCCAGGGACTCGGGCATTCAGGCAAGCACTCTATCACTGAGCCACATGCCCAGCCTACATATGTCCCTTTTTAAGAAAGAGCTTTGATATTTACCTCCTCCTCCTCCTCCTCTTCCTCCTCCTACTCTTCTTTTTTCTCTTCCCTTTCCCCTTCCTCTTCCCCTTCTCCTCCTTCTTTGCAGTTTTGGGAGTTTTGGGGTCTCTGCACATTGACTATGTCCTTCTAAATTATAAAGACTGGCTCTAATTCATATTATATAGCAATGCCTTAGTTCAGTCTGTTATGAGAGGCAAATATGCCTTTTTCATGTAGGGAAAATGTTGGTTTGGATTATAGGTGCAATCATCCAATAACATCAGTAGGAAGCATGTATACTTGACCTCTTCCATCTGCTTGTTAGACACTCAACATTAAGCAGGAATTGCTGTCTATAGAGGAAATAAAACCTGTGGTTTATCTGGTGAACAGGACAACTTCACTGGGTTTTGAAGGACATTTCCTAGCTTCTGCTAACAGAGCCATCCTCCTAGCTCTGCAGTGCTGTCCACTGTGCCCCCCCACTCCTTTATTTTTCTTGTTACCTGGGCAACATGATGACATGGTTTTGAACACCGAGTCTTCCGGATACAAAGAAAAAAACATCAGTTTAGGTGCACAAGGCAGTTTAGACTGATGATTGCAGTAGATTCCTGTGAATTTCCAGTACTTTGACTTTAATCCCTTTGCCTTCAAAGATCAATGAAACTGAAATTAAAAGATAGCAACAAACTGACCAAAGGAAAAGCCTGTCATTCATGTTTAACATCTCTGAGGGATCCCTGTGGAACTATGATAATGTGAAGGAATTTAAAAGGTTTTCAAGTGCTTTATTGGTGCATTATAATTCTACATAATGATGAGGTTTATTGGGATATGGTCATGCATGCACATAACATAATTTGCTCAGTTTTATTCCCCAGTACTTACCCTTTTCCCTCCCATTATCCCTTCCCTTGATCCTTTTCATCTACTCTACTGGTCTTCCTTCTATGTATTTATATGTAATTTAAGTTGGTGCATTATAATTGAACATAAAGGTGGAATTCATATTATACACTCAAACACGTGAAAGCATAATTTGGTCTGTTTCATTCCCTGGTTCCTTCTCTTTCCCTCCCCTCCTCCCTCTCCCTGGAGTCTCCCGCCTCTACTGTAGTGATCTCCCTCATAAACAGAGAGGAGTTCTACTCAGCCATAAAGAAGAATGAAATGATGTCATTTTCTGGTGGTAAATGGATGGAAGTAAAGAACATGATGCTAAGTGAAATACGCCAGACTCACAAAGTCAAGGGTTGAATATTTTCTCTCATATGCAGAAGCTAGAGGGAAAAAAAAGAATAAAAGGGAGGGAGGGAGAGAGAGAGACAGGCGGAGGATAGAGAGAGACAGGGACACACAGAGGGAAAGAGAGAGAGAATATGAGATCTTATGTGTTTTAAAGAGAGCTCTTTATTATTAATCAGTTCTTCCTAGGTAGTAGATGACTGGAATTTTTATTTTATTCATTATATTTTTATACCATCTTTTTTGTGATGATTTAATTGGGGTAAAATATAACAAACATTTTTTTTAATTGGATAATTTGTTTCAACTCTGGAATAACTGAAATTTTTATCCATAGGATAATCTTTGCTGTGATTTGCAACACATGGGGCGTGATGGAGGAAACACACTCTGGGGGTCTAAACTGCTTTTTAAAAAATTGAATATGAAATCATGTTTTGTTTCTGTTAATGTCCATATAACCTCTCACTCCCCTCAGCGTTTTCTCGGGTTGGTCTCTCAGCCTTTATGGATGTCAGTTTTCTGGTCTGTAAAATGAAGCAATCCTTACTTTGTTGTGGGGTTTAAAGCACTCCATAGGGTGCCTAACACATTACCCTACATTTCTTTTCACTCTTTTTTACTGTTAAAATCAAATCTCAAAATACTTTATTACCATGAAAAATAGACTGCCTTCCATCTCCCCAGTCGATGTTTTCATTTTGAATGGAGGTTGCTCCAATCACAAAAACAAGCATTTGTTGAGAAACTACTGGATTCAAAGGACCAGACATTGTTGGGAAAAGAAGGCACAAAGATGGGTCCTGCTCAGGCAAGATTTTTTTTTTTTTTTTTTGAGAGAGAGAGAGAGAGAGAGAGAGAGAGAGAGAGAGAGAGAGAGAGAGAGAATTTTTTAATATTTATTTTTTAGTTTTAGGTAGACACAACATCTTTATTTTATTTTTTATGTGGTGCTGAGGATTGAACCCAGCGCCCCGCGCATGCCAGGCAAGCACATTACCGCTCGAGCCACATCCCCAGCCCCAGGCAAGATTTTTAATGCAATGGAGACCGCAGCATATCCAAATTTACCTAGATTCAATGTCACTTATGTAAAGAATAGATTAATGGATCAGTGTGCTTTCGTTTTGTTGTTTTTAAAGGGGATTTAGAGAGCAAAGGGAGACTTGGATTGCTGTTAAGGAGATTTTTTTTAAAAAATTCTGCTATCTATAATCACTACCATTTTCTATTAAAAGGATATCTTAATTCCTAGAATAGGAAAAGCAAAAAATGCAGAACAAAGGAGGATTCTTTAATTTTTTTTCCCCCAGTGCTGGAAGTTGAACCCAGGGCCTCACACACACTAGGCAAGTGCCCTACCGCTATGCTACATCTCCAGTCCTTATATTTTAATAAACACAATTATATAACAAACATACTACATCGTCCTAATTTTTCTCTTTTTAGAGAAGACCACTGAAATGTTTTATAAACCATTTTTTTGAGAAGCATCATCTAAATGACTTCCTAAATGTTATTCCTGCAAAATGACATATGGTCACATTTTGATATTTTTGAAATAAAAATACAGAGAAGTGCTACTGCACTTCATTGTCTGAGCAGGGACCCACCAGTTACTCTAATTGGACTATTCCAAAGGTCCAGGCTTCAGGACAGGCTTAGACTGGTGCCATCTTTGGAGCTGAGTGTGGCCCAGAAGTCCATCTATTAAAAATGCCTTTGATACAGAACTTTAAATAGTTTTTCCCAATTTTTTTTTTCTTTACTATAGAACCATCTAGGGAAGAAAATTCTCAAGGGATAATGTTCTCTGTTATATAGCAAAGTTAGCAAAAAAGTTCCAAAGGGGCTTACTATATGGAAATTAAAAATTTCCTAACTTCTCAATATCTATTCAACTGTGCTGATCCTATTCAGCAAAACTCCCACTCCAGGGGGCTATAGCTGTAGCTCAATCTTAAATGGCAGGGTACTTGCTTAGCACATGTGAGGCACTGGGTTCGATCTCCAGCACCACATACAAATAAGAAATAAAATGAAGGCATTCTGTCCATCTACAACTACAAAAAAGAAAATTAGAAACAAAACAAAACAAAACAAAAAAACCCTCCCACTTCAAACACACTGAAGCTCATTCTGTGCAAACTTGCACAAATCCAGCTTTTTCCACATTTTGATTTCAAAGCAATTTCAATATTAATTTTCATTCTTTAACATAGCAGTGAGTATATCTTAAAAGTTCCCATGATATTTTAACTTTATTCCCTCATTAATCTGAAAAGCTACAGTAGAAATAGGAAATAAAAACAGAAGAACTAAAAATCAACTCTTTAACTTCATACAACAATATCATTAGAATTGAGAGTGGAGGCAATCATTAGAGTGGGGTATGTCTTAGTCGATTCCCGTTGCTACAACAAAATATCTGAGACTAGGAAATTTACCAACATTAGAAATGTTATTTCTCACAGTTCCAGAAGCTGGGAAGTCCAGGCTAGCAGATGTGCTATCTGGTGAGATCTGTTCTCTGCTTCTAAGATGGCACTCTGTTGCTGTGTCTTCTGGAGGGGACAAATGTCATGTCCTCATATGATGAAAAAATGGAAGGGCATTAAAGGGTTTGGCCAGTTCCTTTCAGCCTTTTTGTAAGGGCATCAGTCTGGTGTAGGGCAGTACCCTCTTGACCCTATCACCTCTTAAAGGCTCCAATTCTCACACTATCACGTTGAAGTTCATGTCTTAACACGTGAATTTTGGAAAGACTATACATTCAAACAAAGCAAGGAGATTTCTCAATTTTCCTTAGATGCTATTTAAAAGTGAGGCTTAAGATATCACCAAGATGTTTTGTTTTCCATAAAAGCAGACTACAATCCAGCTCCCTTGCTCTTCCACAATTACAGTGCTTGCCAATTTGTATCTGAGATTAAAATAACATAAACATAGATGTACTCTGTGAGTGAAAACCTGCTGGGTTTTACCAACACGAGCTAATTTTGTCAAAAATAGTGATCACAGCGGTAGACATCAGCACCATAAGAGTCATATAAATAAACTCATTGGCGGTTAACTTCACATAACACATGCAAACGAAAATTAACAAAAGTAACTAAAAATGTATATGTGACACGGTATAAAAACTTTCAGGTTTGCACTTTCTGAAGTTATTTCTTTGAGCAGCCCAGTGAACGTGGATTTCTGAGGCTTGCTTTCTAACTCTGGTTCTCATTGCCTTCTTAATAAAATATCACAAAATTTATAGGCTGGGTCAAGATATAGAGATTGCTACTACACAGAGACTACCATTTTACAAAATGATGTGCATTTCAGGGCTAATTTTCACATTTGATTCCAGCTCTAAAAGAGAGCAGAGCTGTAATTTGAATGAAATATGACTATTGAATCCTACAAAAGAAAATGAAACACACTCCAGGTGCCAACTGCCAGGCAATGTTTCTGGCTCCAGAGGACAGCCTAGGGCAATGCCAGATGGTCCTTCCCAGGAAATTGAGCTTGTCCCCAGCATAGGGAACTTGAATGACTCTATCCCACAGGAAATGCTTTATTGTCTGTTATCACCAACCTGATGAGAAATAAAAGATTGACGGCGGCAATAGCTAGAGAATGATCATAGAAAGAAGTCTGTTAAGAAATGATTGAGGACTTTGCTGAGTTTCTTGGCATTTTGGCTAAGACCAGGGATTGGGGGTGGAATAATGATAGTGAACTAATGTATGCATGTTGTGTGCCCAGCACTGTGTTAAAAATTTACATTCATTAATCTTTATGACAACCCTGTGAGGTCAGTATCCTTGTTATTATCAGTCTCATCATCGCTACTTGCCTTCAGATATGAACATCAATGGATGCATTTCCATTGAATGGTGAGGTGCCAGTTCACCATTGGTTGTCCAAAGTCTTATATCCAACTTTAAAGTCTGAGATTGATATGGTGAATACTAGCACCAGGACCAGCCTAGTGCTTGTCTAAACCAATATGTCTAGGTGTGCCATCTTTACAGGGTTTGGTGGTTCCATTGTGGTTTGATCTTGCTCAGATGACATTTGTTGGGAGTTTGTCTAACTTGCTTTTTGCTTCTCAGGTACTACTGAGGTGTCTCACTTAGGCTTGTCTCCTAAAGGTGCATCACTATAACAATTCTGCCCACAGCCCTATCAAATTTCCTTGTGTCACTTTCCATAATAATGTATCAGGAACGCTATCTTTAGGGCACCCCCTCAAATAAGCAAAGGTGAGATTAGAAATTTTAATTATCTGGTGGGCTTTGAGGCAGCTAATTTGGAGCCTAATTTATTAATATGACCAATTCTTAATTTATCTTTATTCTCTCATGTAAGACCTATTTTGATAAGTTCAGAGGCCCCTGAAAATGAGATCACACATCCAGAGTGCTGAGTTAGGAGAACATGCTATGGTTCAGGCCAGCAGATTCTCTTGGACCCATAATCCCCAGAACATTCCCCTGCCTAGTCATTGGAACATTTTCCAGATACTGAGGGTGCACTTCATTCCCACCATGCTGTGACACTTAAGCTCAGGCAGAGAAACTGACATATCTGGAGTGCACTCACATTCAGGCTCAGGAGAATGTGGATTGTGGCCATGTAGCATTTCATTCACTTAACAGAAAAGGCTAACTTTTCACTGATTTCTAGCACAGAGATGAGGCTTCATTATGGATCATATAGTCAAGACATAAGTTTCCTAAAATCTTTGCCAGATCTTTGTCACAAATATTACCCTATCCCAAAGAAGTGAAAATGACATGCAGTTCAATACCATCACATAAGGAAGGACAGTTTAGACCCCAAATCATCAAATTACTACCTGAATAAAAATATAAATGTCAAAGATTTTATTTCTCCTGTCCTTTGCCCTTCATTTCCCTTCTGACCTGACATCCCACAGATGGCTTTAGTTTAGGACCTTCAATTCAAATGATATATGCTTTGTCTCTGCTAACAACAGGATTATGTCCACTCGTCATTTTTTTTCAGTGGCTTCAGCAGTGACTTTCTCTTCTGTTGAAAGGGCCTTTTAATTTTCATGCTGCTATAGAGGAGCCACAACGAGGCTTGAGAAAATTAAAACATAAAGTGAGCCAAACCCTACAATTTCTAATATTATTTGGGCAACTGAATTCCTACATAAATTCTGAAAGCTGATAGGCAGAGTCAGGTCTATAAGTTGGCTGAATATGGGGTCGCAGATGTAAGAACAGGGACTTATTTGAGCCATAGTCCCTCTGCCTTGCACTTTTCCCCAGCAGGGACCCTTTTCTCTCGTGTTCAAATCGGGTTTCTTCTCTGATGGTCTGAGACCTGTGGTTTCTGGTGAACTTTAAAATGCACTCTATAGTTAGAAATAAGAATAGGAAAAATAGTAAGGATAACTAATATGTTGGACTAAAGGTATGGAAATTATCAATTACTACACTTTCTGTAAAGTTATGTATTCAAGAGCAGTTGAGTAATTCTCTTGAATCACAGCTAGCAAATGGCAGAGGTGAAATTTGAATATGAAGCCCCAAACAAGAGCCATCTGCCAAAATCCATGTGTCTAAAAGTTTCTAAAGACTATGCCTTTGGTCCAGGTCCTATGCAACACCCTGTAGGGACAATAGATCCATCAGCTATGATCACTCTTCAAAATTCCACAATCTGGCTGGTGAGATAAACTATAAATACATAAAAATGATTGAATGCTGAAAAGAAAGTTGTCATATTTTGAGATGTTGCTTGGAAAACAAATGGGCTTGTCAAGTACATCTTGCCCTAATTGCAAAAGGAGTCCATAGGAGGCTGGGGAGAGGAATCGGGTTCAGGATAGGGATGCCTTGGGAGAAGAAATAGAGTTTCATTCACTTAACAGAAGAGATTCCATTTCTCAGAGTTGTCAGGAGGTGGGCTTCCCAGGTAAGAACAGAGCCAATATCAGGGGTCAGGTCAGTCAGAGCAGCACACTGGTGCACAGGGCTGGGGCTGGACTATAAAAATTCTTGCAAGATAGTTTAAAGAGCTTTAGTCCAGTTTCTGGACTAAAGTCCAGTTTAGTCCAGTTTCTGTTGCTATAATAGAGCTATAATTTATAAGGAAAGAAGTTTATATGGCTCATAGTTCAGGAGGCTGAAGTCCAACATTGGGCAACCACATCTCGCAAGGGCTTTGTGCTACATCATAACATGGTAGAAAAGCAGAAGGACAAGCAGGTATAAGTGAAAAAGACAAAACCCGAGGAGCAGCTTTACTTTAAGTCTTTAAGTCTCTTTTTAAATTATTTTTTTAGTTGTCCATGTACCTTTATTCTATTTATATGTGGTACTGAGAATCGAACCCAGTGCCTCACACATGCCAGGCAAGTGCACCACCACTGAGCCACCCTTATAACCATTAATTCTTGTGGTAACGAATCCAATCCTCCAGGAGTGAGAATTCACTCACTCCCTGAGAACAGCATTAACCCTCCATGCAGATGGAGCCCCTCTGACCTGAACACTTCTTAAAGGTCCCACTACCTTGAAACACTGCTACATTAGGGATATATTTCAATGGGGGAAAATCATATTCAAACCATAGAAGATATTATCCTCCTGTTTATCAAGGACCACTGAATACTTTGGCCAGGAGACAGACTATGAACACAATTGTTGATCCCTTTGCTCAACTACTTTACAGAGAATGGCAATAAGAACTAAGTTGTATCTGCATAGCTGTACACACACACTGTAAGTCAATCTTTTATTGAAATATAACATGCATACAAAAAAGTGCACACACCATAAGCAAATAGCTTATTGAAGTTTTACACCAAAAATAAATGTATAGGCAGCAACTATATCATTATTTAGAAGAATATCAATACCCTAGAAATCTGTCTCATGTAGCTTCCCAGTTAGTAATTCCCCAAAGGTAACTATTCAGATTCCCATCACCAAAACATTCGTTTTGCTTGCTCTTGGATCATACAGTACATTCTCTTTGGTGTTGACTAAAGCAGGTGTTGCGCTTTTGTTCTTACTGTAATGTTTGCCAGATTCATTCATGTTCCATTCATGTTTTCTATAATTATACATACTTCATTTCATTGCTGTATATTATTCCATTGTATGAATATACCATAATAGATTGATCTATCTGTTTTAATGTTGATTTTTTTTTTCCTCTCCAAATTGGGGCTAGGATGACTAATGTTGTCATGAACTTTCTGTGCCCAGTATATTTAGAAAATCTCTCTGCAATGAGGACAGTCCTGGGTTATGAGCATTGCCTCTCTTAACCTAATTGCCCACATGCTTTGCAGCACCAGCATGTGACCTAAGCTCTGCCCTTAAACGTGCTTTCCCATACTTTAGTTTGAAGAGAAAAAAAAATCATGGGGAAGAGAGATGGAGAATGGCTAGGGGACCTTGCACTGGCTAGGTGTTTTACTCTTTTTTTTTTTTTTTTTTTTTTTTTGCTGCTGTGACTAAAAGACCCAAACAGCACAATTGTAGAGAGGAACAGTTTATTTGGAGGCTCATGGTTTCAGAGGTCTCAGTCCAGGGACAGCAGTCTCCATTCCTTAGGGATCAAGGTGAGGCAGAAAACACGGCAGAAGTGTGCAGCAGAGGGAAACAGCTAATCTAATGACTAGGAAGCAGAGAGACTCCACTCTCCAGATACAAAATACATACCCCATAGCCACGCCCCCAATGAACCACCTCCTCCAGCCACACCCACCTGCCTGCAGTTTCCACCCAGTGAATCCCTTCAGGGATTCATTCACTGGTTAGGTTAAGGCTATAGCCCAATCATTTCTCCTCCAAACCTTCTTGCATTGTCCCACATGTGAGCTTTTGGGAGACACCACATATCCAAACCATAACACAGGGGTGGAATGGCAGTAGTGGTATCCTCTGGAGGCCAGTAGCAGAGGAGAATGTGCGTCCAGGAAAGCCTGGGAAGGCCCAACCCAGACCCCCAACCTAAAGCCCGATTCTATCACCTTCACCAGGATTCCTTCAGCCCCTTTATTAAATTCCTATTCTGCTAAAAGAACCTAGAGTGAGCTAGGTGTAGTGGAACATGCCTCTAATCCAAGTGACTAGGAAGGCTGAGGCAGGAGGGTGGTAAGTTCGAGGCCTGGTGGGCAACTTAGTGAGACCCTGTCTCAAAAAAAAAAAACAAACCCCAAAATGGCTGGGGATGTAGCTCTGTGGTTAAGCAACATGGGTTCCCCTGGGTTCCATCTCCAGTAAAACAACGCACACCTGTAGTGGCTCTCTTATTCCTGAAGAGAAGGAACTATGAGAACAGGTAAGCCCCATTTGACAATAAGGGAACAGGAGATGTAGTGTCCTTTCGGAAAGATGAACAAACCCCAGAGAGTACTTGAAAGCATCAGTTCTAGAGCCAGACTGCCTGGGTTCAAATTCTGATTCTATGACTTATGAACTGTGTTCTTCTGGGAAAATTACTCAGTCTCTCTGTGCCTGAGTTTCTTTACAGTAGAAAAGTGATAATAATAAAATGTAAATCCAAAGGTTGTGAGAATAAAATGAGTTAATTTATGAAAGTGAAAGCTTGTTCTGGACAGCAGTATCTGTTTTCTGTACCTGAAATGAAGAATGGGCAGGGTGTAGCTGACAGGCTTAGGGTCTTGCCCTATAATCTGGGATTCTTACAGGTTAGTTGAAGACATTATTTTTTGGGTCATTTTAAACACCCAGAGAAAGAAACTTCTTTGAGGGATACAAAAAAATTATTTAGCAGATTTTTGCCTCTGAGGCAGGAATGTCCTTAATTTTGTGGGTAGATGAGCTTGCAATAAGAAAAGTCAGAGAAAATATCAGAGACCCCTTGTTGTGAGCCAGGATTGGAATCTACATGGTAGCGGGGTATGTGCTATGTCTTCAGAGATTTGAACAACAGTTCAGGTCCAGGATCTGGGGAGGAGTCTGTGTACTCCTGTCTCTGAGCTCCTCTCTCTGAAGAGAGCGCCTCTGCTCTGACTCAGACTCTCAGTCGCAAGTGAGTAGTAGAAATTCAATAAATGTTTGTTGAATTGACCTCTTAATGTTCTGGGTCACAGACTATAATCTTATTTCTAGTTTTGGAAGATTGGGTCAGGAATATAAGTTTTGAAGTTCAGGGCTGGAGTACTTCAACAGTCAGAGCTCACCACAGGGGAAGCAGGGCAGCCCTGAATGGGTCATGAAGCAGAGAAACAGTTGCTGGTGTCTGCAGATCTTGGGCTTGCTTGCTCTCAGGTCCGCTTTTTGCCCTCCCCTTGCTCTGGTTCTGTTTTCCAGTCATTGGCTGAGACCAGACAATGAGAGGCATTGGAGGATAGGAGAGAGAGGCTGATTTTCTCCTCTTCCACATGCCATAGTTTGAATCATGAATGTCCCCCAAAGGTTCATGTATTAAAAGGTTGGCAGTCAGCCTAATGGAGGTGGTGGAACCTTTAAGAGGTAGGGCCTAGTGGGAGGAAGTTAGGTCATTGGGGGTGTGCTCTTGAAGGGGATATTGGGACTTCAGCCCCTTCCTCTCTCTGTCTTTGCTTCCTGGTTTCCATGAGAGGAACAGGCCTCCTCTGCCATGCACCCCACCGTTATATACTGGGCAAAAGCAGACCCAACACAACAGGGCCAAGCAACCATGGAATGAAACCTCTGAAATTGTGCATCAAAATAAATCTTACCTCCTTATAAGTTAACTACCTCAGGTATTTTGTCACAGTAACAGAAAGCTGACTGACACCCCATTTCTACCTTATCTGGTGTCTGCAGCCATGGCCAAGTCTCTCTGTGGCTTCAGCTCCTACCAGACAAGTCTACCACAATTCCACCCTCTATCAGGTGACTCTGAATGCACAGGTATTAACTTTATCCCTTTGTCTCTCCTGTCTACAAGTTGCTGTCACATCTTGCAGTTCCTCATTTCTGAATTCCAACCCCAATTCCTTTTGGCTTCTTTGATCTTCCACCCTCGAATTAAGTTCTGTCTGTTTAAACACTTGACTGTTATCTGGCTGCTCTAATTTCTCCTGGTCAATCTCTTCTCCCCCAGATCTTTCAATGACATTATTTTACCTTCATCTACTATTTCTCTGCACCTCTTTCCCTTCCCTCCATAGAATTATCCCTCTTTTAGATACAGGGCTTTCATGCTGCTCTGCTCCTCTTGTTAAGAGAAACTTGAGCTGAAAAAACCATTCTCACAAAGATGGGCATCCCTATGGTGAGTATGCACTTAAAAGAATGCACAGCAACAGTGATATGCTCAAAATGGTGACTCCCACATGGTGGGATTTCTCTTTCCCTGGTAGGCTTCAGAGGCCTTCAGAGACTCCCATGCATACTGCCACTTATAGATTTTGTGTGAACCAGTGAGCCTTGCTCTGTGCCTCTATGGTGTTGTCTGGTCCAGATTTCTCTCCACGAAGTGTAGATGTGGCATTAAGTCCTTTTCTTGCACCGGAAAATCAACTCAAGGCATGTATTTTGCTGGAGAGGGTAATTTTTTCAATTTTAAAATATGTTATCCTTTATACATTTATTTATAATTTGTTCCAAAGCATGCACAAAAATAATAATTCACCTTTTTAAAGTATCTTCCCATAATGCTTGAGAACTAAGACCACAGAGAGTTGCATTTTGTTTGCCTCAGGCAAACATATGCTACTCTATGTGTGTATGTGACTCTGACACACTGCCTCAAAATGTGAAAAGTTTACCATTCAAAATAAACTAGGGAAAGTTAACTGCATGACAATTTGATATTAAGCTCCAGCATGTAGATCTTCGGTCATCTGGGAACCTGTCACTTCTACCCTCAAGTGTTCAGAGAGATCTAAATCTTGAATGTGCTTGAAAACAGCTCTTGGAAACAAAGAAGTTATGCATTGACACTCGGGGTTAGAAGTCCATCCCATTTGTTGGAGAACAAGAGGTTTTCAGGACACAGGATTTTCAATGCTAAAACCTGGGGTTTGCTAGAAGCCCTGGGCAACCTGAGACATGCTGGTTACCCTATGATGACCAAATTGCAGGAGAGAAGTAAGGCTCTAGATTTTACGGGCAATGCATTATAGATGGCCAGGTTGCCATCTAGGAGTCAAGCATCTCTGATTGGCTGTGCCTGGCTATGGAGGAGTAACCTTTTAGCCCACAGAGCTGGGGTCAGATGAAACACCCGAGTAGAAGAGACCAGTGCTCACTTGAAAAGGAGTGGGTAACTGAGAGAGTGTCAGAGGAGCAATGATCACCAGACATCCTGCAGGGGCCCTGGCAGAGGAAGAAAGGAACTGAGGAGGAAGATCAGGAGGAGCAATTGTACACCCAAGTTAGACAAGTGACTTTTTATAGCTCAGGAGTATATACCTCAAAGGCCTACAGCAGTGGTTCTTAACTCTAGCTGGTCATTAGAATTACATGGAGGGGCTGGGGATGTGGCTCAAGTGGTAGCGCGCTCGCCTGGCATGCGTGTGGCCCGGGTTCGATCCTCAGCACCACATACCAACAAAGATGTTGTGTCCGCCGAGAACTGAAAAATAAATATTAAAATTCTCTCTCTCTCTCTCTCTCTCTCCTCTCTCACTCTCTCTTTAAAAAAAAAAAAAAAAAAAAGAATTACATGGAAACTTTTGAAAATGCAGCTGCCTGGAGATACCCTAGCTCAGTTTTAGTTGGAATTTTTGTTGGTAGGCACAGCCATCAGTCTTAATTATTTATTTATTTTAAAACTCCCAGGTGTTCCTCAGTGGGGGAATGCATTTTGATCTCAACCAAAAGGATGGCAATGGGCACACTGAATGGGCCTAAGTGTGTGGGGGCTCATGATTGTGTGTATTTGTGTGTGTGTAACTGTATGTCTAGTTACTAACATCCAGGGGTGGTAAATAAGGAAACATGCCTGTTACTATTTAGTCTAACTGCCACACTTCCACAGCCCCATCCAGTTGCCTGCAGGAACTTTACCCTCTTCAAGTGTTTCCTGATTATTGTTAAAAGGCCACGGGGTACTTCCTTATAAGGGCTTTTATTCCAACCTCCTTACTGAGTTCCCAGCTGCAGGGACTGCTATCTGTTGCCCCCTTTCAGCTAGAATCACTTCCAAGCAATTCTGGGCCACTGTCCTCCCTCAGGCCAGGGGGAATGGGGATTAGCAATGGGGCTCCCCTTCACCAGCCCATTATAAGCATAGAATAGGATTTTTCTTTAATTTCCCTCAGAATAGCAGAGAACTGAGAATTCAGGAAAAACAGAATGTGGATGCTAAATAGGATGACTAACTCAGGAGTTTCCTACTACTAGAAAGAACTTCCCTCTTTCTTCAACCCAAGGCTAGGAATATCTCTACAGTTCTTATTTCTTGTCAGAGAATCAGCCACCTCGCAAGAAATTTTTTGGAAGGAAGATTCATTCTTACTAGGTGAAAACGCATGCCTCACCCCTGGGGCCTGCTTTAAGGTCCCGCTGGGACTTGATAATCCAACAAGAGCCACCCAAATAACACACCTCAGGTGAGGAAAACATCAGGCGCGTCACAGGTCCTTTGCAGTCTCCTCCGTGTGGGTTTAAGGTGCCTGTTATTATTTACTTTGAAGATATCCCACTTACATTAAGGCAGCCCTTCATCTTCTGTGAGCAATGTCAAATAACTTCTCAAGAATAAAGACAGAAAGATCTCTTCTTCCCTTAAATGATTAAAAAACAGGACAAAATATATGAAGTGATGCTGACAGACATGAGATTATTGGCAATAAAGGGACATGATTCTCGAGTGAGGGAAGCATTTGAGTCTTTCCAGGTGCCCCAGTTCACAGCCCGAAGAGAGTTGCCAGGCTGCTGTGCTGAGAGGGAGAACCCAGCAGGCCCTGTTGGCCTCCTTGGATGGAAGAGATTAAGTATAGAGTCCAAGGAGGTCAGTGGCTGGAACACTCAGAACCGACTGCTGGGGAGGGGAGGGCTCATGCTCCATGGCTACAGAAGGTCCCTCTAGGCTTGGACTGAGTCCTGATCAGCTCATGCATACCAGGAGATGACCAATGCCAGGAAAAGAACCTCCAGAAAGAAGAAGGAGGAAGAATCTCCAGGGCTATGTGACTTCCTAGTAGTCAGAATGGAGAGGTCTCCCAACACATGGAGTATGAAGTCGAGTCCTCAGGCAGGGGCCAAATGAACCTGGACCACAGGCCGTTTTAATTCACCTAGTGAAGCTTAAAAGCAAAGCTCGAATGGACGAAGCCATTTTCAAGTTACTGAACTGAGTTTCAGAACCAAGTTGAAAATAGCTAACAAAACAAACAATAACACTTAGAAACCCCAAAGATAAAAATTCACAGTGTGTCATCTAATCAAAAGTGGCAAAGAAGCAGGAAACGTGGCTCATAGTGAGGATAAAATACAATGCAAAAGAGCAAGTCCAGAAATGACACAAATGACAAAATTAGTAGACAAGGACATTAAAACAGCTATCATAATTATGCCCTGCGTGTTACAGAAAGAAGCCAAAAGCATGAACATTAAGGGAAGAGAAGTGGAAAATAAAAAGACCCACACCAAACTTTTAGGGAGGGAAAAATAAGGTATGAAAGAAAAAAGACACTGGATGAGATTAATAGCAGATAATAAACATCATAATGAAACCGAATTTATCCCTAAATTAATAGTTACTACTTCACCATACTGACAGGTGGAAAAAGAAAAAAACACATGCACATTGGAGAATGCATTTGTCAAAATTCAATATCCAATCATGATTAAAAACTACCAGAAAAACCAAGAATAGTAGAGAATATTTTTTTTTACCTGATCAAAGGGATCTGTAAAGAGTCCACAGCTAACATCACACTTAATCATGGAAAGATTGAATTCTCTCCCACTACAGTCAAGAACAAGAAAGGCTGTGCACTCTCAGAACTTCTACTTAACATTTCATTTTTTTATTATTTTATTTTTTATTTTCTGGAGGTCCTACCTGTAGCAAAAAGCAAGAAATAGAAATAAAAGGCACATCAGTAAGAAAGGAATAAAGAAAACTATATTAACAAAAAAAATGGTCTAGGTAGAAAATCTTAAATAACCTACAAAAAGATGATAAGAACTTATAAGTGAATTGAGCAAGGTTGCAGAGTAGAAGATCAGTATATCAGATAAATTTTATTTCTGTATACTATCAAAGAACAACTATAAAATAACTTAAGTCATACCATTTACTATTGCATGAAAATACAAAACCACATAGAAATATGTCTGGTAAAAGATAACGTAAGACATGTTTATTGTAAATTATAAAACAGAGCTGAGAACTTAAAGATGACCTAAACAAATGAAGACAGAAACTTGATCATGGATGGGAGGGCTTCCAGATTTAAGCCAACTCTGATCTAAACCCCAGCCTGATTTTTCACATAGAAATTTACAAGCTGAATCAAAAATATGTGTAGAAACACAAAAGACTTAGAATAGCCAAAACAATTTGAAAATGAAGAACCAAGCTGAAAGTTTTAAACAACTTGAGGTTAAGACTTTTTAGAAAGTTAAAATAATCATGGTACCATGATGTTTATACAAAGTAGACATCAAAGGAATGAAATAAAGTCCAAAAATAGACCACACATGTATGGTCCATTGATGTTGGACAAGGATGCCAGGGAGATCCACAGGGAGGGAATGATCTTTTCAACAAATGATGCTGGAATAGTCACATGCAAAAATAGGAACCTAGGAACTCATACCTCACGCCATCAGATAACAGGACTAAATGTAGGGCTAACACCAAAAAATTGAAAGAAAACAGAGGAGAAAATATGAGCATCCTTGGGTTAACACAAAGGACAAATAGGCATGGTATGCCTGGCTAATATATTACAGTACAATCACATACTATTCATTAGGAAAAGGAATAAACCACCAATATACTCATCAAGTTAAATAAATCTTAAAAATCATCATGCTAAATGAAGGAAGCCAAGCAAAAAGAGTGCACACTAAATATTTAAAAATCTAGAAAATGCAAACTAACTCACAGTGATAAAGTAGACCAGCAATTTCACAGGGTGAAGGGGAAGGAAAGGTAGGAAGGAGAGATTTCAAAGGAGAATGAGATTTTTCTGGGAGTGATGGAAATATTTCTTATTTTGATTGTGATGATGACTTAGTGGGCATACAAATATGTTGAAACCCATCAAATAGTATTCTTTAAATATGTTAAGTTTATTATAAGACACGTGCACCACAATTAGCTTATTTTTTTTTTAAGTGCAAAGAATATATCAGGGGAGTGTGGCTCATTGGTAAACCGCATGTTTAGCATATACAAAGCCCTGGGTTTAATTTCCACCACCATCATCACACCGTCAACAATGAAAACCCCCTAAGATAGAACTTATCTCTAATTTAGTGATAAGAAAGCTGAGCCTTGAAGAGATTAAGTAGTGGTTTGGTTAAGGTTCCATAATTAATATGTAACAGAGGAGGAATCTGACTCTACACATCTGATTCCAGAGCCATGACCTTATATACTCTGTCATTCCTATGATTACACATCTGAAAGGAACTCAGGAAGGTCTTCCTGGTCTTTAGTTCAGATCCTAGGGGGCAGCTCATTCTGGTGCAGCTGAATGAGGTGCCCAATCTTAGAACAATCACTGTGGCCATGTTAGTAGGATCTGTAAAAAGATGGCAGCTCCCATTTGAACCAGGTGGTCTGAAAGGAAGAAACGTCATGGGCAGAAGAAAGAGGGAGGAAGATATGCAAAAATGCAAGACAACTATGCTTTGCTGCTCTAAAACCTTCTGTTGCACCATATTGATGTGATCTTGGTGAGGTGGCTCCATCGGGCTAATGTCAATTTCCAGAAAGGGCTGACTGCCAACAGACATTCTAAGAGCAAAGTTTAGAATGATGGGAGGGTGGGGAAGTGGGGAGACAGAATAAATCATTCAGTCCCAAAGGAGGATACCTAGGAGTACTCCACAGTCTCTATTATACTCTGGAATCACAGGAACTCCAGGGAATGATCTAGATTCTTCCAGAGGCTAAACTTAGAGTGGAGGAAGACTGTGAAGTGTCCTGAGGAAAAGGGATAAAAGAAAGTCAAAGAGCAGGATAGATAGTATAAGAGCCAGTCCCAGAAAGAATTAATGGAAAAAATTATTGATGTGGAAAAGAAGTTTCTTTTCTCTTCCCTGGAAGTTAAATATCCCCATGGATGTCATTCTGTCTTGATATTCATTCAACGGATATTCATGGAAAGTTATTATTGGTCAGTGATGTTCTAGGTGCTGTTTGGGAGGCAGGAAATATCAACAATCAGCTTCTGTATTGGAATGTCTGGTGGTGAGGACCTCCAGAGGGAGATGAGGATAAGGCCAAGAGTTAAAGACGTAGAGTGTGCTATTGTGGGTGGGCTGGTGGGGGGCAGGCTTCTAAGGAAGGGGTGCAGGACAGGAGCCAGTCATGTGATGGGGAGGGGCATTCCAACTCAGAGAACAACCAGGCCAAAGGCCTGGGCTCAGGACAGGGAAAGTGGAATGTGGGGAGGGAGCCACAGGTAGGACTTGCAGTACTGTACAAAGTCTGAGTTTTAGGTGTATATGATGGGGAGATATTAGAAGATGTTGAGCAGAGAAGAGGCTGGCAGCGATTTACATGTTTAAGGGTGCTCACCAGCTGCAGAGTAGAGAACAGACTGTAGGAGAGTAAAAATTAACATAGGGAAATGAGTAGGACACAGCTCCAGGGGTCCAGAGGAGAGATGGTAATGATGGACTGGGTCAGGGGGTAGCCGTGGAGGTTGTGAGAAGAGGTTAGATTCAGAATATTCTTTGAAGGCAGAACTGAACTGGGTGTGAGAGGATGAAAGGATTTTTAGATGACTTCAAGATTTTTACTTCAGAAGCAGAAGGAGGATGAAGTTGCTGTATACCAAAAAGGAGAAGATAGTGGGAAGAACAGTTGTTTCTTTACAGACAAGTTCAGTTTTGAATGTGTTGAGCTTGAGATGCCTATTAGATATCCAAGAGGAGACACGAGTAGGCAGATACACAAGAGGGAGGTGGAGAGACTTAGTGTAATGCCATGGGATTGGGCTGGGGGGTGTAGCTCAGCAGTAGAGTGCTTGCCTAGCACGAACAAGGCCCTGGGTTTAATTCCCAGCACTGGGAAGGAAAAAAAAGCCATTGAATGAATAATAATAATTTTAAAAAATGTAAAGAGAAGACAGCCCAGGAGAGGGCTCTGGGGCAAACTACAATTAGGAAGAGGAGATGAGAAAAGGAAGAGGTGTTAAGAAAGGCAGGAGAGTGTGGTGACCCAGAAGCTAAGGGAATAAAATGTTTCAAGAAAGGAGACAGAAGCAGTGATCAGCTGTATCAAATGCTGCTTTGATTTCCAATCAGCTGCAGACTGAGAACTGACCACAGAACCAGGCAACATGGGGACTGTTGGTGACTGTGAGAATAGTGGTTTCAGCTGGGTGTTGCGGCTCAGAGGACTGAATGGTGTGGTTCAGGAGGAAAGCAGAGAAGGATCTGCATGTACAGATTGTTAATTCAAGGGAGAGTTTTGCTATGAAGGCGGGAAGGGTGGTACTTTTACTTACCACTAAATCACATCTTAGGTCTTAAGAATTCCCTGTGTATCATAACTTACTTAACCATTCCTCCATTAGTGAACAGTTGGAGTGTTTCTAAATTTGCTGTCATAAAGACCATTGTAAGGAACATTATATGGTTGAACAAAGTATGGTATCTTTCCTTGACTATCATTAGGGTCAAGATCTTCTCATTTATGTTTAATAAGTTTATGTTTCACAAAGTTATTTAAGCTGGGTAGTCTGGTCTCCGAGTCTTCAAGAAATCAGAAGATGACAATTAGAAGGTTGGGATGGAGTTAGTGGGAAGGAAAAGACTGTGTTTGTGAACAGGCATAGAAATTCAGAGAAGACTGCCATTCACAAGCACTTGGAAGGACACAGCATCTGTCACCATGCTCAGTTGTTTAGGTTGGTGACCGCACAGGGCTTCCTGCACAGATCCACACCCGTCCGGGGGAAGGGTTACCTCTTAATCACATAAAGGCACCATCCACTTACCAGGTTCAGGTTTTCAGGGCTGGGTGCACACACAGGGACAGCCTTGCCCTCATCTATCATCCCAGAGGGTGAGCCTTGTTCTAATTTGCATAAAAGAAACAGGCTAATGACAGCTGTGCTCTAGATGATAGTGTTAAAAACACTGACCTTCAATTATCAAGGAAATGCTAAATTATCTTAGCTTCTCAGTAAATATGCATGGCTTATTTATTTTAGTATACGAAGGATAAATTTGGGCTATCCAGAAGGTTAAGTTAGGTGAAACATCATAGGCATCAGATTAAGTGGTTTTATGGGCTCTGAGTAAATTCAGTTTTTATTGGCTCTGAGTATTTTGTATCTCATATTTGATAAATAAGGGATTCTGCTTGGTTAAAAGAATACTAGGGACAAGGAATAACTAATCCTTTTAGGTCATACATATTTAGGGAAGAACCCAGCTTTACAAGTAAGTATAATAGACAACACAGAAATGGATCTGCCCGCCAGGCACTATGGCGCATGTCTATTATCCCATCGGTTTGGGAAGATGAGGCAGGAGGGTCACAAGTTCAAAGCCAGCCTCAGCAATGGTGAGGCTCTAAGCAACTAAGTGAGACCCTGTCTCTAAATAAAATACAAAATTGGGCTGGGAATATGGCTCAGTGGTCGAGGGCCCTTGAGTGCAATCCCAGTACCCACCTGCCCCCCCAAAAAGCGTGGATCTGTGCAGAAGATGGTAACATGTATCCTTTAGAACCTGCCTGGGATCTTAGTGATCCTGCATTACTAAATACCCTGGTTTCCACATTTAAAAGCCATCAAAATGACAATTCCCTAAATGACCTGTCAGGCCAAGAAAAGGATCTTGGTAATACTTTGCCTTTGCTTAATATTGTTGGGGTGTAGCAAATGATACCTCCAAAAACCTGAAAAGGTCTTAAAAACAGGTTCAGGTCTGTAATCCCAGAAGGCTGAGGCAGTAGAATCCAAGTTCAAAGCCAGCTTCAGCAATTTAGCAGGGCATTTAAGCAACTTAAAGTGACCCTATGTCAAAATAAAAAAATAAAAAGGTGTGGAGATATGGCTTAGTGTTTAAGCACCCCTGGGTTCAATCCCAGGAACCAAAAAAAAAAAAAAAAAAAAAAAAACAGGAGAGCTTGCTCTGGAATTTCTGTACATGCATTAACATTTGACTGCAAGAGGAACACAACTGCCTTCCATCTGCACCTGTTTCTGGAGAGAAGCCTGAGGAATGTAACCACACCTGGACAGAATTCCTTTATAAGACAGCATCTGGGGGCTGGGGTTGTAGTTCAGTGATAGAGCCCTTGCTTGGCATGTGTGAGGCACTGGGTTCAATCCTCAGCACCAAAAGAATAAATAAATAAAATAAAGGTATGGTGTCCATCTACAGCTAAATAAATAAAGAAAGAAAGAAAAAAGAAAAAAAAGATTGTCTGTTCCTGGGCATATCCAAATTTTGAAGATTGTTTCTGGAACCATTCATTCTCCTAGCAAATTTAAACCCTTCAAAATTGTCTACATTTCTCATTCTCTTCCTATCCTATAGACAAAGGAGGCACATAAGCTTCTGAAATATTTTGGGCTAGAGGTTAATGACACTATGTCATTGCCTATGTGCACGAAATAAATTTGCGTTTTTTCTCCAATTTTTCTTCGTATATTTCAATAAAACTTCAGAAGGCAGAAGAGAAATTTCTCTTTGCCTGTAAAACATATTTCTCAAGGAACCCAGTGCTGAAGCATTTATGATTTACAGAAACCATAGGGAAAGGTCATTGCAAAAACTCGTACAGCTCAAAGTTCTACAAATAAAACAGTTTAGGAAAAGCAAAAAAATTAAAATTAAAAATTAAAAAAAATTAAAAAATTAAATCTACCTTCTGTGTCTGAAAGATAAGGCTTGAGTTTGGGATTTTGAAAAGCTGTGGATTAGGTTGTACACTTCTCACCCAGCAACCTGAGAAGCTTTGGACAATTCAGATACAATTTCTCTGTCCTTCCTTTCTCCCTCTCCTTTCTTCTTTCTCACTTTCTCTCCTTCCTTTTCTTCTTCTTTTTTTAAAAATTTTTATTTTCTGTCAAATTATCTGAATTCTACCTTAATCTACAAGTAGTAATTAGGATTTCCAGACATGGCAACTCATTGCTATTTTCCCCCTTTAATTTGCCTAGAAAAGGGTAAAGAGGATACCTTCACTATTGTCAGTGAGAAATGCTGTGTTGCCCTGAAAAATGCTCTTAAACTGGTCCTCTCAGAAAACAAACAATGACTTCACAGAGGAGCTTGTTCCCACCTACTTGGAACACTGTACCTTTTACCTACCAGCTTGATTAGCTGAGGGAAATCTCATTTCCATAACCACATGCCCTTTGTGTTTCAGGATGGCCCCATTCCAAGGATGCAGTTTCCATATGAAAAAAGGACAGAGGCCCACCAGACATTGGATATCATTTGTCCAGATTGTCCACAAATTTCTGGTTGTTTTAATCTCTTACCACCTTGCAGAATGATGTAAATTTGCAAATGTTTGTACCCTCTTCAACAATTTAATGACCAAATATTAAATTAACTACTAATTAAAATTTAATTTAATTCAACCACACAGGTGCCTACTTCCTTATGGTTGGTTCTCAGAACTGGAATGCACCCAAGAGAAGGAAAAAAAAAAAAAAGGCCCCCTGAGCCCATCACCATCTCCCCCGAAATTGGCCCAAAACATTGTGCAGTCTCTGTAACTTGTTTTTCTTCCACAGAACAATCAATGTCAGATCCCAGCTGGGGTAAACCCAAGCCAGCACAGCTCTGTCCTTTAGATATGTAAAAATATGTAAAAAGAATGACCACTGTTCTCATAGAGTCATTTCAAAATGTCAATTTTTCTATTATGCAGTTTTTAATAGTGAAAGTTTTTCTTGACAGTAAGATGCAAAAACCACTCAGCTGCTCAGTGAGGCAGAGTTAAAATATTCTGCAAAGGCAGCCTCTACAGAACAGGCAGAACCCCGCGGCTACCAATTTGTGAACACATAACTAGAGGGACAAGACAGGTGTATTGACACAGAGTCACTGCCCAGAAAAGCATTTTATTATAGTTTACTTTAAAAATAAACACTTTATGGCAAACTGTTTTAATGGTAAGTGACTACGGGGAATAAAAATTGTGTAGCAGAATCAAACACCAGGCCCTCCCTGGGGTTGCACTAGCTTTCTCTCAAAGCTGTGGGCACATCATTTCTTTTTCCACTTATATATTATAGGGGTGGGGGTGGGGTGTCCTTGGTTCTGTAGCTATAGCTCTGAAATTTGTTAATCAAATGAATTCCTGTCCTAGTATCCAGTGAGCCTGATAGCTTGGCTTCTGGGGATGGATTCTGCCCCCCGCCAGTCAGTAATGTCTCCCTTGGTGTTATTTTTTCCTGTTTGAAAACTCTGCACTGAAAATTTAGTTTCTTTTATTTTAATCTTGTAAAAAACAGGATTGCTGTGTCCAAGAGGAAGAAACATATCTGATGACTTTTGGGAACACTGGGCTGCTCTCATTAACTTTCCCTGTTCATTTAAAACACTACAAGAAAAGCCCAAGTTGCCATTTATAAAAGGCCACATTGGGACTCCTACTGCCATGGGAACATACCTGTGGGAGTGAGTGTGGGGCATGTGGTGTACTAGTGGGTCTGTGTAAATTTATGGATTTGTGTGAATTCGTATTTATCTGTTGTGTGTGTATAAGAATTTTGGGGTGCATGTGTTGTACATGTGTTTGTATGTGAATGCGTGTATGCGTATTCATTGTATATGTGTTTATGATTGCTTGTGTGAGTCTGTGTATAACAAGGTGTTTGTATTGTTTGTGAATAGGTTTATGTCTGTGTTGTTTATGTTAATGTGTATGACTGCAAATGTGTATGTGAGTATATGTTGTGTGTGAGTTTGTGTTTGAGCCAGCATCTCAATGCGAGCATGTGTGTTGTTACCTGCATAACAGTGTGTATTTGTACTTTTGTAAAAAGAAGTGCACACTGTGGGTGACATTTTCTATATGTGTATTTGTGTGTATTCTTGTTTGTATTAGTGTGACCATTGTGTAAATGTATATTTGTGCAAATGTATGCTGTGAGTGTACGTACGTATGTGTCTGTGCATGAATGTTCATTTGTATGTGTGTATTTGTGTGTATGTGCGCATTGCGTTTGTGTGAATGTATTGGTCTAAGTGTGCATTTTGTGAGTATGCATTTGTCTATGTGTATGTAAGTGTATTTTTTTGTGTGTGTGCGCTCACGCCTTGTGCCTGTGAGCGGGTGTGCAGTGCCTCCTGGTTCCTCGACCTTGCAGCTTTCTGCCCCATCCGGGCGGCGCTGGGGCAGAGGCCTGGGCCAGGGCAGGAAAGGGAAAAGCCCACACTGGGGTGAGCGCGCTGTGCCACCGCCGCCGCCACGCCACTGCGCCGACTTTGCCCTTTAAATCGGTCTCCAAGCCGATTACAGCTGATCTCCCACGTGACGTTTTACCTTCTGTCTCCCGGAGCGCGTTGCCCGAGGACAGTCCTTCTCTGCTGCCGCGCATAGCACCGCCCAGCCCGCCGCGGGGGCTCGGCTCCCGCAACTTTGGGCGAAGCGGCAGCGGGTTCCGGCGCCCTCGGGGACCGCTCTCCGCCCAGGCGTCCCAGGCTCGGCGACTTTCGTCTCGAGGGTAAGGCGGCGATCTAGCCGGAGAACGTGTTCAGGACCCTGCTCTGCGCCTCTCAGACCCGCGCGCGGCCGCTCCCCGGGGACTGGCAGGGTGCCCTGCGCGCTGTGTCGGGAAAGGGGGCGCCCTACGCCAGCCAGCACCAGAGCGGGCGTGCCCTCGGGGGAGACTGCCGAGCGATGGCCCTGAGGCTGGGGTGAAGCGGGAGGCCACCCGAACCTCCCTAGCCTTCTCAACATGCAGAAGAGCGTGCGCTACAACGAGGGGCACGCCCTGTACCTGGCCTTCCTTGCGCGCAAGGAGGGCACCAAGCGCGGCTTCCTGAGCAAGAAGGCGGCGGAGGCGAGTCGCTGGCACGAGAAGTGGTTTGCTCTTTACCAAAATGTGCTCTTCTACTTCGAGGGCGAGCAGAGCGGTCGCCCGGCGGGCATGTACCTCCTGGAGGGCTGTAGCTGCGAACGGACACCCGCGCCACCCAGGGCCGGCGCCGGACCTGGAGGGGCCCGGGACACTCTGGACAAGCAGGTACTACACACCTTCCCTTCTCAGTCTCCCAGTCTGTAACCTCAGCACACCCAAGCTGTTCTAACCCTAGGGAAGCATGTATTTGTGTGTGGCTTGGGAGTGAGGAGGGGGGTTTAACTGAGCTCAGGGATGGTGTTCCAAGATCCCCCTGCAGAGTCTGTGGCAGGACATCTCCTAGCGTCTCCCCACCTGCATATAGGGATTCTCCCATCTTCATCTCTCCCACCCCACCACCAAGTGATCAGTTGGAACAGGGACCCGGCTTTTTCCCAATCCTGATGAAGGTCGGGTCATTTCAGTTTCTCTGCTAACCATCCGGTGCTTTTCTAGAACTTGTTTAGAAGGATTTTGTGTGGTGATGTGTTTTGACACCTGTTGGATTTAGATTGGCAAGACCCAACTAACTTATTTGGGAAAGTTTGGTTTCTCCCTTACCCGCGGGCGCGTGTAGATTTCTTTACCTGCGGAGGATTGACCGCTGGCTGTGCTGGGAACTAACGGTGTTCTCAAAACCAAGAGACACTCCTGTCCGTCATTTTCAGTCAGTCCTTGTGGTTTAGGTCAGTTTACTTTGCTAAACATTTGACCTGATGGGGTCAGTTATGAAGGTAAATGTGTATCCATCCATTCTTCTTAGGGTTAATATTTGGTCGGCCACATTCTTGCTGTGTTTCAAAATGTGGGCATTTAAAAAGGACGCTTCTGTACTTTTTAATGAATGCTTTGAAATTAAGTGCGAGCTTTAAATTCTGGGTCACAATTTTGTAAGTTTTGTGGTGTGCGCAGAGGGTGGGGAGGAGGGACCTTCTAGATTTAGTAACCCCTGTCCCCCATTTCTGCAAATACAAAATATTTCTTTTCAATCACCGTTTGGTTATTAAAATAAAAGCAGACTAATTTTGTGCTCCCAAATGTTCTCACTTTGCTTCTAGATCCAAACCTTGTGGGTAGGGGTGCGGGGAGACTGATTGTCTTAGCTGTTGAATAAAAATATTTCGTAGCTGAATTTTCCATGCAAGTCAGACCAAACTGTATCTGCTGCAGACTACAGAGGCTGTGGGAGGCGCTAGCCAGGAAATAATGCAGAAGATACTTACCTAACCTCTTGGGGCTCATAAAACAATGTGTAAAATGAAAAGGAGTTAAAACTAGATCATTCAGAAGTTTCATTTTTTTTTCCACTTTGGTGTCACTGTAAATCATTAATGAACTTAACTGATTACACTTGTTATAACACAAATCCGAAATTTTAAAAATATGCCCTTTGGTGGTTGAGGGCATGTTCAGAGTCATTTGAAAAACTGATTTCCAACTTGGTAGGTATAAGCACTGGAAATATAAACATAAATTTCAAGTTGTGCATTTTAGAATTTAAATTAGAAGAGTTTTTGAGGAAACAGATTTTTTTCTATTGATGAGATTCTTTTTTTTTTTTTTTTAAATCGTGTATACCAATGCCCCACAGAAACCAAAACAAATAGGTTTTTAAGTTATTGTGTCTAAAATAAAAGAAGGTACTTTAATTTCTCTTTTTCTTTTTAGCTCTGGGTGGGGAGCTGTTACTTGTTACAACCTATATAGCTCTCTGACCTGTTATCATTATATGTAAACCAGTATTTTTCTACTTGGAAAATACTGGATTCTTATCTTCAGGACAGTTTTTCTTTAAGTCAGACTTTAATAAAGAAATGGAATTCTCAAATAGTTTGACTTTCATGTGGAAGTTCTAAAGAGGTCTTATGAGAAGTTTTTTCTCTTTTTACAATCATGTGAGTTATGACCATTTCTCAGTCATTTTATGCATCTTTAATATGAAAGGTTCTATGTAAGAAATTAGAAGCTTTCATATTTGAATCTAAAACTAAGATGTAGAGAAGCCACCATTCCAGAATAGATTCAAAGTAGGATTGGGAAGTCTCTTAAATTTTGTCTTATGTTAGACACGCTTTGGTGACTTGGGTTAGCCCAGCAGACTAATGCTTAATCTCTATGTCATAATAAGGCTGTCTATCTGGGCGTGTTTGAAGAATTAATAAGACAATGTTGTGGAAATAAGAAAGAAGGAGAAACGCTATATTAAATCTACGGTTTACGCCATTGGTTCCCTTTGGGTTAATTGTGTTTCTGTTATGATTGAATCCTCTCAAACTCTGAGGAGTCATGGACCTGAGTGACTGGTGAGCTTGAGGGAGGATGTGATCTCAAGGTCATCTTCTCCACATATGTTTCTAGAGCTTTTTCTGTAACTCTATCCTCAACCCTATAACCCTAGTTGAAGGTAAGAACTTGAAATAAGATTTCAAGAGACAGTAGTTTTCCTCCACCATGTTGCCTAGTGACTCTTTTAGACAAATCTCTTAATGTTTTCTCTGTCCCCACCCTGTGAAATCTCTATGTTGTAATATGTGAAAATTAAGCATTTGGAAATAACATGATTTTTAAACTGCCTTCCAATATGGGCAGTTTCTGTTTCCAAGGTTCAAATGGACGGCATGAGCTTTTAGCCTGTGGGGGATGTGAAAGGCAGTTTCACAGATTTAAAGATTATGGGAATCTGTAATAAACAGTGCATCTGAGAAGCTGAGGACAAGCAGGTGACTGAAACGGACATTCTGAAAAATCAGGTCAGCAGATATGCAGAGTTAGAGTAACATCATTGACAGAGATTTTTTTTTTTTTTTTTGTAGTACTGCAAGACTGAACCTGAGTACTCTACCACCGAACTACTTCTGCAGCCCCTTTATGTTTTATTTTGAGATAGGGTCTCTCTGTGTTGCCCAGGCTAGCCTCAAACTTTCAATCTTTTTGCCTCTGCCTCCTTAGTAGCTGGGATTACAGATGCATGCCAGCTGAGAGACATTCTTATCTTTTCCAATGGATGAAGACATATAGTGTCTTCAACAGTTACAATGATTGAAGTAATTCATGGTATACATTGTCTCTAAACATTCTTAAGAGTTTAAATTCTACTTCTAATTTTAAAATTATAATTAATTGTGTTTTTATGGTAATTACACAAAAACACTCATTATTTTGCTTTATTTAAATAATGATTCAAAGTAAATTGGTTGACCAAAGAAAAGAAAAAAATCCAAGGTTTTTTCTTTTTCTTTTTTTTAGCTTTTTGTCTAAAACTGTTTCCAGTTATGTGGGAAAACAAAAACAAAACAAACAAACAAAAAATGAAAGGTATTTGTCACTTTCCAAATATACACTGCTTCATGCATTTCTTAGTGTTTCAAGATTTCCCTTGAGACTCCTTGGCAGATTGCTAGGCTCTCTTATCAGCCTTATATGGTGACTGCTTTTTTTTTTGGCATAGTAATAGTGATATAATTGCAATGAATTTGGTTTTCTAAGTGGTTCCTTTTTGCCAAAATGATGTTTCTTTTCTCCAAATGTGTCTGGATAGCACTTCTTCTTAAGAAAGCTTCATTTAATGGGAAATGAAAAACTTCCCTCTCATTATAGGTAAGGGTGTTAAGGAGAAAGGGAACATGCATTTCTTAAGTACCTTCTGTATGTCTGACTTTGTGCTTGAAATATTATCCTCCATCACTTCATCTAATTTAAACTTCACTTTAGCTCTTGGAGATCGTTGTCATCATCATCATTTTTATTTTTACCTATGTTAATACTGAGGCTAGACCAGTTCTAGGTAGCTAATTAAAGTCCAACTCCAGATATGAAGAGTAACTATGCCATAGAATGCCTTGCTAAGGAGATTGTATTTAAAACTGATTTTTAAAATTTTTTTAGTTGTTGATGGACACAATACCTTTATTTAATTTTATTTATTTATTTATTTATTTTTATATGGTGCTGAGGATCGAACCCAGTGCCTCACACATGCTAGGTGAGCGCTCTACCACTGATCTTTAAGAAATGGAAAATGTGGATGAGATGGGAGTTGTGAATGTAATGTGTGAATCACTATTTTGTTCATTTATATTGCCCTTTGAAAACTATTTAAATCACTATTGTTAATTCTTGAGAAATACAACTGTAGACCAATATATGTTCATAGAAAAATTTGACTTACTTGAATTTAAAAACAATTTTTTTAGTCATGGTAGTTATGTGTCACAATGGGGTTCATTTTAACATATTCATAAATAAATATAACATAGTTTTCCCCATTTCCATCGTGGTACTATTCCCTTCCTTGCCTTCTTCCCTCCCCCTGGGATTTACTTTAAACAAACAATTTCATTGGGAATTCCTTTACTTCAAAGATGGACCTTTGTAGATACTTGTACTTGGTGTAAAAAGAACATATTCAGTGGCTGTGGCTGTGGCTCGGTGGTAGGGAGCTTGTTTTGCGCATGTGAGGCACTGGGTTCTATCCTCAGTATTATATAAAAATAAATGAATAAAGATATTGAAAAATAGATTTTTTTTTTAAAAAGCACACATCCCAGTTAGTCTGGTGTGTTTAAGTAGTTGTCTTGCCTGCTAGCAAGAGATGTGTACAACAAAAAAGCCTGCTTTCTTCTTCTTCTTCTAGTGATGTTAAAGTTTCTATAGCCCAACTGCCTTGTTTGGTGTGTGTGTGGGGGTATCTCCTTAGCTCTGCAAGTGTGTACTGTAGATACTTGTCATATTTGTGATGAATTAAGCATATTGATTTAATCTCAAAAGGGGTTCATGTTTATATTATTTTCCTATCACCTCATTACTATTATTTCCTGTCACCTTATTTTAACTTTCCTAACTTGATTACAAGAAAAATATTTTAATCCTTTTATTGAATTAGACAGAGTTACATGCAAACTCTTAAATATTTGCAGGGGGTATAGAGTGTGGATGGTGGATTTTTATTTTTGTTCATGTTGTTTAATTGATGTTTAATAAACAAATCCATGTTTTCTCTTCAACCTTTCCTTACTAACCACAAATAAAGGTAAAATGGAATAAATTTATATGCTAAGTCATATAAGATGTTTAAAAATACAATCTGGAGAACCAAAATAATTTATTACTTATACTTTGTAATTGTTCCTCCATTAAAATTAAGCAAAGAAAAGAAATTCATTGATTAGTAAAATTTAGTTATTTTAATTTTGACTACACCAGACCTACTGTTTTCAGATTATTGTATTTATTATTGAGAATTCAACATAGGAAAATCCATTTTTGATGTGATAGATGTACTCAAAACTATATTTTTATTTGATAATTATTTTTCTGTGGGTTTATTAAGTAACAACTATTTCAAATTTCAGAGAAAAATTGAGTGCACTATTGAGTGATGAAAAATATGTATGATAACTTTTTTATTTCTTTTGGAATTGAATAATAGAGACCTTACATTGGATAATAAACCTAGAGTATTTGTGATGGCCAAATGTTTTGTTGTTAGCAAGAGAATTATTTGTAGCTTATTATAAATTTTTGAAGTTGAAAATTAGAAAAATCATAGTTTACTAAAACAATTGTATTGCTATCTATGTAATACATATTATATTTTTAAATTGATTTTATCCACATTTTCCAATACTACTTAAAAATGTAGTCAATATTATAGTCAATATAACTTAAATTTTATAGAAAAGAAAATCTTATTCTTTAAGGTTGTTTTTTGATAAAATAAAGCAGATTGGCAAATGGATTTGTTTGGGTCTTAAATCCTAATTTTTACAACTTTAAAGTTACTTGGTGTTTTTATGCCTATTTATTTATCCTATAAGAAAGGAATGTGTGTGTGTGTGTGTGTGTGTGTGTGTGTGTGTGTATTGTTTATTAAGATTTTTACATTCAATCATTGAATATTAAACTGTTTATGCAGTTATATATGATGGGGGTTTGCAGATTTTCTGTGTATCATTGACATTTCAAGAGGTGAGTTACAATCTAATCTGTATAGTTGAGGGAACCTTATTTTTCAGTACTAAGGACGTGTAATGATTCTGTTATATTAATTACAGAAATATAAATTCTTCTCTGGAATCTGTTTACCTTAAATAAAGCCCTGTAAATAGCCCTGCACTGCATAAAGACCGTTGAACCAACGATGGACTGCGTACCCCACAGTAACTGTAGCACACAGTGTGGGTTTGCAGTGGGCTATACCATCTAGGTTTGTATAAGCACACTGTAATGTCCACTAAATGAATTCACTGAATGATGTATTTCTCAGTAACATATGATTGTGTAAGTAACATCTTAGTAAATGAAACTAGAAATAATGTTTGTTAGGTATGGACATAGTACTGTGTGAAATATTTGACTCTTTTGTAATATTTGGCCCTTCTAAAAACTCACCAGTCTTCCAGATTATTCATTATATTTCCATTGGTGTAACATTTAAATTTTAGTTGATTGAGTTAAAATACATTAATTTGGCACCACTAAAGGATATATGTTACTATTTTTGCCCAAGGAGTTGAAATATGATTGTGATATATATTTTTTTTGGGAAAAAAAAAGAACAGTAGCAGTTTTTGTGTTTTTTAAAAATTGTTTTTGCAGAAAATATTGGCATTGGTAGATGGAACAGAGATGCAGAAAGCACATGTTCTCAAAGTTTTCCTTTTTATTGGCACTTTAAAAGCTTATGATTCAATGAAAAATAAAGGTTCAAATAATTTTCCCTGAAACTCCTCACAGTGACTGCAAAATACTCCAAATATAATTTTAAAGAAAAGGCAGAAAAAAAACCCCAAATTTGAGTTGATATGTATTTATTTAACTATTAAGTGTTTTGTTGTTGTTGATGATTTTGAACTGTGAAGGAAGAAACAATAAAGAAAGTTTGGGTTGTCTAGCTGGGTGCAGTGGTGCATGCCTGTAATCCCAGTGGCTTGGGAGGCCGAGGCAGGAGGATTGCAAGTTCAAAGCCAGCCTCAGCAACTTGGCAAGGCCCTAAGCAACTTAGTGAGACTCTGTCTCAAAATAAAATATAAAAAGGGCGAGGGACATGGTTCAGTGGTTCAATCCCCCCCCCCCAAAAAAAAATGTTGGAGAGGTTTATATAAGAACAATTATAACATCAGAGTTCATTAAATTGAATTATAATTCTCATAAGATTTAAGAAGATACAAATAAAATGAGGTAAAACAATCTATGCTTAAAAATAAAATTTATTGATTATCTTGTGCTTCATTTTAAAGAACGTAGTCCACTGTTTGACTTTTCTAATACTTGCGATAGGACATTGCTGAGGCTTGTGATAATCATACAGCAGGGATGTGAGGGATTCTAGCTGCTGGTATTCAGCATTATTTTCGGGTTCCTGAGATGTTTTATTCTGTCAGTGTCTGATTTAATTTAGACAATGCCTGAATCACTTCCTGAACTGTGTTTATGAGCCCATGCCATTCTTGTGACTAATGAGAATGGTGGGGTTAGTCCTTGCAAACAGACGCCTGTTTGAGAGCTTGGAGCTTTCCTGGGGTTAGCAGTGGGGGAACAGGGAGGTGATAACTTGGTCTCCCATTATGTAACAGTGTCACTCATTACAGAAGTATCATGATGAGACAATGCTAGTGATTCACAGGAATTGGAGGCCACTCATATCCAATATGAATTTGCTTTCTTCTACCTTTAAGGATATCCATGTCCAGGTGAGGTGGAGGTTCATTCAGGAGTTAAACTGTGTAGCTTTCAGTCTTGGCTCCACTACCTTCGAGAGACATGATCTTGAACAATTTCTCTTTCTAAGCCTGATTCTCAGCCTGGGGGATAGGGATTATGACCACACTGACCTCACTGGGTTGTTGTGAGGCCGTGGGCAATAATCCAGGCCAGCTCCTAGCATAGGGCCTGGCACAGGGCAAGCAGTGAGCACATTCGTCAGCTAGCATTTTTGTTACTTACTTTCCAATACAATTCTTCTCTGATTTTCATCTTTTTTGCTTTCATTATTAAGAACACTTAGGAAGTTTTTTCCATCCTTCCACTTTAAAAAATTCTTTAACACATACAAAATAGAATAGTTTACAGAATGCCATCATCCAAACTCTTCAGCTTTCTGTCATTTTTTATTATGTCTGTTTCCCTCCACATGCACTCCCCCTCCCCATTATCTTAAGGCAAGTCCCAGACATTGTGTTATTTCACTTGTACATTAAATTTTTTTTTCTTTTCCTCTTTGGCGTAGTCTTGTTTGGCAATGAAGATTGCACTAGATGTAGCTCTGAAAAGAACTCTCTTGGAAAGAGTTTGTTATAGTGTTTCTGTTAGAATGAGTGTTATCATAATGGCAGTCATCTTTTTGTTTCTTTGGTGCTATAATAAAGGAACAAACCAAAGACAGTTGTTGTGAAGATATAAAATGGTAGAATTAACTTTCCAATAAATTCCAGTGTGTGAAATCCTAAAGAAAAGAAACGAAGAAGTCAGTTGTTTAACCAGGATCACAGTGAAAGAATTTTTCATAATTTGACCCCATTCTATGGGGCAATTAGATTATTGATGATCTCTCATTGAAAGATCTCTTTTTTTAATTGGAGTCTATTCACCAAAGTCATTGAGTTGTCTTCCATTTAGAGTGAAGAATGAGTTTTGGCCACTGTTGCTGTGGATGCTGCTTCTCGCTCAGTGCTTTGCACAGCTTTGCAACAGTGAGGACATTATCTATAAACCAATGTTTCATTCATTTTTCAGAATCAATCCTGAGGACCAACAGCTAGACAATGTTATTTTAAGGCAATTGCCAAGGCTTCATTTATCAAGAATGGAGTTCATTTTTCTAGTATTGGCACAGTTTTTAGGGTTAATTGGTTTCTTGTATATGATGGATTGTGTTATGCCCTTTTGATTGCAAGGGAGAAATATGAACTCAGATTGTCTTAAATAAAGGTCACATCTCAGTGTGGGGGGACAGTGAGAAATATTGTAAGGTAATCTAAGGGTGAATGGTTCTCTACCTTATTGGGACTTATCTCTTCTTTGGATGATGCTCCTGATTGATCTGGTTTTCAGTGTATTGATGTCTTGTTAATTCCCGCTGTTTCTGTCTCCTCATAGCTTCTGCTTCCCCAGATTTCAGGTTGCCATACCCGCCATGGTACTGATTTCAACATTTTGATTCCATTTTTCTTGTCTTTTTTTTTTTTTTTTCCTGGATCAGCAAGTTCTTCTTCCTTCAGTGGTGAAGTCAATCCGTCAAACACCTGATGTGGCTCATTTTCAGGAAAGAAAATGGCCCTGCTTTTTTTTTTAAATTTCAGTTTTTACCATAGCACATCTCTATTTATTTAGTCTCATATTCTTGTGAGATAGAATATGATTATTCAGTTTATATGTTAAGGTCAGACAAAATCACTGGCCTGTCACGGATCTGTGAATCAACTGCAAGACAGTGCGTGCTGTGGATGAGGGAGTTTCATGGAAAGTTTGGCGGGTTTGATAGACATAAGTATTGACCCATCTAGTTACTTCATCAAGCTAGTAATTTTATTTTCACCAACCTAACATTTGTTCCTCACGATAAACCACATTGTCTCCTTTCAGTAGCAACTTTCTCACCTTATCTGCACCACAATATGATTTCTGGCCTCTGGTCATGTAATGCCTCCAGTACTGTTCAAGGGTCATATTTGTAATGATTTTTTACTTTTTAATATTTTAGAGATTATTTAAATACTGTTATTTTAAAGTAAATTAAAACAAAACTCTTTTTTTTCTGAGTGTAGTATATACACAGAAAAGTACATAAATCACAAGTGTGACACTTGATGTATTTTCACAAAGTCAGTAAATTTTTTGTGATCAGCATCTAGATTGAGCAATGGACATGATCAGGCCTCTAGAAACTAACCTCAGGGGTACCCACCATCCTTCCTTGTGACACCATTAGTTACTTTTTCCCAGTTATGAACTTCATATACCCAGGCCCACACTGCATTTTTTCTATGTCAGGCTTCTTTTCCTCAATAAGATTCATCCATATTGTTAGATGTTGCAGTTTGTTCCTTTACATTTCTTTGTTTCTACTGAGTGAGTATACAACACTTTCTTTATCCGTTTTACTGTTGATGGACATTTGGGTTGTCTTTAATATGGAGTTATTACAAATAGTACTATGAAAATTTGTACATAAGTCATTTGGTGTACATACATGTATACCTTTTGTTGATTATGCATACTCAGAAATGAAGTTGTTCAAAGGATATATATATATATTTATGGGTATGTGTGTGTGTGAGTGTGTGTGTGTGTGTATATATATATATATATATATATATATATATATATATATATATATTTCAATTTCAATATTATGGATTAACAATTTTTAGGGTTAATTGGTTTCTTGTATATGATGGATTGTGTTATGCCCTACATAGTTCTACAAGGATGCTCCCACCAGCAGCATGTAAGAATGCCATTCTCTTGAACAAGACAAGGGTGTCATGTCTCACTAGTTCTATTCAGTATAGTATAGAAGTTCTAGCCAGAAATTATGCAAGAGAAGGAAATAGAATGGATAAAAATAGGAAAGGAAGAATTCAAATTATCACTGTTTTCAGATAATATGATCCTATACTTAGAAGACCCAAAAAGCTCCACCAAAAGACTGCTAGAGCTAACAAATTCAGCAAAGCAGCAGGTTACAAAATCAGCGTGCAAAAATCAATAGTTTTCCTATTCACCAATAATGAACCTGCAGAAAAGGAAAACAATCCCATTAATAATAACCTCAAAAAAAAAACTGGAAATAAATCTAACCAAGGAGGTGAAAGACCTCTTAATGAAAACTGTAGAAACTTAAGAAATTAAAGAAGGCAGAAGAAGACAGACCTCCCATGTTTGGGTAGGAAGAATTATTATCATTAAAATGACCATATCACCAAATGCAATATACAGATTTAGTGTAATTCCCATCTAAATACGATGGCATTCTTCACAGAATTAGAAAAAATGGTTCTGTATTTTTTCTAGATGGAACAGTTCTTTTATTAATTTACAACAAAAGGCCCAGAATAGCCAAAGCAATTCTAAACCAAAAAAGTAAAAAAACAAATAAACAAATAAAAAAACCCCAAACAACAATACTTGGAGGTATCACAATTCCTGATCTCAAATTATAACAGAGCTATAATAACAGAAGCTGCATGGTACTGGCATAAAAACAGACACATAAAGCAGTGGAACAGAATAGAAGATACAGAAACAAATCTGCATAGGTACAGTGATCTGATCCTTGACAAAGGTATCAAAAGACATGTTGGAAAAAGGACAGTCTTTTAAAATGGTGCTGGGAAAACTGGTTATCCATAAGAATGAGACCAGATCCTTCTCTGATCCTGCACAAAAGTCAACTCAAAATGGATCAAAGACCCAGGAATTAGACTAGAAAGTTTTAAACTCTTGAAAGAAAATGTGTCTCCTTTCAGTAGCAACTTTACACTCTCACCTTATCTCACCACAATATGATTACTGGCCTCTGGTCATGCACATATAGGTGCAAACAACAACTTCTTCCTCAAGAAGCAGCAGCTTTAGGAAATAATACCAAGAATTAATAAATTGGATGGCATCAAATTAAAAAAGCTTCTGCACAGAGAAGGAAATAATTTAGAATGTGAAGAGAGAATGGGCGAAAAATCTTTGCTAGCTACTCTTCTGACACAGGATTATTATTCAAAATATATAAAGAACTTAAAAAACTTACCACTAAAAGAAATAACCCAATCAATGAATGAACAAATGAACTAAACACTTCTCTCAAGAAATACAAATAACCAACAAATAAATTTTAAAAATTGTTCAAGATCTTTAGCAATAAAAGAAACAAATCAAAATGACACTGAGATTTTTATCTTATTCCAGTTAGAATGACAGAAATCAAGAATACAAATAACAGTAGATGCTGGAGAGGGCATGGGTAAAAAGTTTTACTTTTACACTGTTGCTGGGATGGTAAATTAGTACAACCACTATAGGTATGGAGGTTCCTCAAAATATTAGGAATGGAGCCACCATATGACATAAGTATACCACTCCTCAGTATTTGTCCTGAAGAATTGAAGTCATCATACTATAGTGGTACATGCATATCCATATTTATAGCATCACAATCCACAATATCCAGTCTATGGAACCAGCATAGGTGTCCATCAGTGGATGAATGCATAAACAAAGTATGGTAAATATACACAATGCAGTTTTATTCATTCATAAATAAGAATGAAATTATGTCATTTTCAGGAAAATAGATGGAACTTGAGACTGTTATACTAAGAGAAAGAAGTAGAACTCAGAAATCAAAGGTTGTGTTTTCTCTCATATGTGGAAACTGAAGAGGTTAAAGGAAAAGAAAGATGTGGAGGATGGGATTTCATGAAAAGCAAAAGGAGATCAGTAAAGAAGAAGAAAGGGACCAGGGGAGGGTGGGGTGGAGGGAAAGGGAAATACTGAGGAACAATTTTAACAGATTGTATTGTTATATCATGTGCATGTACATATATGTGATGACAAATTAGATTCTACTATTATGTATCCAGTAAAAAAAATATGGAAAAGGGTCTGGGGATGTAGCTCAGTGGCCTAGCACACTCAAGGCCTTTGGTGCAATGCCCAGCACCTCAAAAAAAAAAAAATACTCTACATTCTCTCAACTCTTGGTATTACTTGTTTACTGTTTGGCTATTCTGTTTTAAAGTGCTTATTTGATCTTTATCCACTTTTTATTGAATTGATTTATAGGAGTTATAAGTGTTTAGGTAATGAATTATTAATTTTGTACATCATAAATGGTTGAATATTAGAATTTTACACACACACATACATACACACAAACACACTCATACACGCATACATATAAAATGAAGATATGAGTCCTTTGTCAATGATGTGTGTTAAAGATATTTTCTCCTAGCGTCTTTCCTTTCTACCATCTCAGTGGTTGTCTTTGTTGTTGTTGTGTCTGTTTTGCGGGTCGGGGATTGAACCCAGACCCTCACTTATGCCAAGTGCTCTACCACTGAGACACACCCTTTATGGTGTCTTTTGATGAACAGAAGTTATGAACTGTATAGTACAAGTTGTGTATCTTTTTCTTTGTGGCATTTGTCTGAGCATGAAGTGAATGGGGATGAGGACAATGTCAGGAGCTGCCTTGTGTGGAAGATGCAGGAGTGGGGCCCTCCCCTGCTGCTCTGATATATCTGTGTGTTCAAAGCCATCAGATAGGTCCCAGAAGACCCATGTAAATAGCATGTGTATCTTACAGCAGTTTAGATTGCCACACCAGGGTGGATGTTTTCCTTATGGAGGAAGGCTCTCAGGGCAATTGAAAAAACAAAAAAATTATAATGTTCTTCTACCTCCACCCTTTTGGTGTTCCTTCCCCAGAGCCTGGGTTGTTACTTTTTCCTCATCTCCACAAAAATCCGGGCATTTTGTGGAGGTGGAGGAATGTGGGTATCTAGCTCCAACTTTACCTTCTTCTCTACTTACACCTAAACCTTTCATCTGGAAGGGTCCAGCACCAGAGAAACAAGGAAACTTCATACAAGTTAACCAGAGTTAAATGTGAACCCCTGAGGCCTCTTTCAGCTATGCTGCCCCCTGGAGGGTGTGCCCACCAGGCTGGCCTGGGCGTGCTGTGAGGGAAAGAAGGTGGTTGGTATCCAGCATTGTTGGAGGCAGAATCCTCAGTTCTCAAAATAGGTCTTTGCAATACTCCGTAATCACCCTATAATCATTCTTCCCATCCCTTTATCTTGATCATTATTCAAAAGTGGCCAAGAAGAGGATATCTTCTCAGCGGAATTCAATGATTAAAATGCCTTACTAAAATATGTAGAAACAAATGAAGGAGAAAAAGTAGGGCAATCAGTCTATTGTTAGTTTCAAGGACCACAATGGTATGGCTGGACACAGATGACCAGTCACCTGATAAAGTATCAACAGTAGTGAGACAACCCTGAGAACCAATCTCAGGAGCAGGAGGGTACTGCTGCTAGCAATATGACCTCTCCTCTTGTAAGACAAATGGTCAGCTTTTGGTAGGAGCCCTCAGTCTGTCACATAGTGGTGGCCTCTGCATTAGAAGAAGAGCCATAATGATCAGCAGCTTGATTTCATTTGGTCCCATCAAAGAATTGGTCCTCACTGGGAACATCTACATATGCGTTCAGTTAGCAGCCATGATTTGTTTCCAGGGTTGTTTTGCCTTGGAAGGGTCTCTTTAATCTGCCAGGCTGCAGTTTTCCACATGGCAGACCAAACAGCCATGCCAATTGTCAACTACCCCAAAGTCTGAGTTTTGTCCTCTGAATGGAACAACAGCATCTGCTTTTGCTTCTGCATGGCCAGCACTGAGGCTGAATAGCTGTAGCACCCCAGGCAGCATCTCTGGTCTCAGCTTAGCCTAACCATCAGGCCCAGGCATTTAGGGAATCAATCTCCAGGAGTCAAATGGCTTTGCTTCCAGTACCAGAGTAGGGAATCCACTCAGAGGGAATCTTGCTACTCTTTTTTTGCAGGGTGAGGGGCTGTTCCTACTAAGTTGCTAGGCTGGCCTCAAACATGCAATTTTCCTGCCTCAGTAGCTGGGATTATTGGCATATGCCACCATGCCCAGCTTGTTTTTTAAAATGTAAAGCTGAAATGCTGCTGGGGCCAACCCAGCTATATCCTTGAATATTTGTCATTTTCTTTTGACAAGCAAAGTTTGGCCCTCCCACATTTGTAGATCTTTGTAGGAATTTTAGGACAGAGAGTCACAAAGTTTCATCATCAGTTTCAGCAAAGGCTTAGCAGCAGACCTATAGTTGCTTGTATGCCCTGTAATTTTGATTGAATGCTGGACATTGTGTATGAACAGTAGAAGTCCTTTGAGGCCCTGGATGATTTTATTTTCCTCCAGAGGAGGTTTACTTGTGCTTTCTTGCAGGCATTAGTGTGGGGGTTTGTTATATTAATCAATTCTGAGATGAGCTGTCAGCTGGGTGTTGGGCTTTGTGAGAGCTTGTCAGCGGCCGGTTTGCTCCAGTTTCTAAAGTCAAGTCTTTCCAGTGTCCTATCTGGAATTCTAAGATGTTTACACAATTCTTCCTCCTTCCTTTCCTCAGCCCCGAAAGAGTGCCAAACATGCAGCGCTGGTTCCCAGCCTTTTAGCTACGCTTTCTGCTTGGCTTTTAGCTTCTTGGCTTTGTAAACCTGTAAGTTGGCAAATGCCTTGAGAGGAAGAACTTCCCAGATTGTCGACTCAGTAGTTTATCTCCTTTCTCTCAGGTGGCTATTTCTCATGGCTTGGCTGTTAGCCCAGTGATACTTTCAGATACCTTTTTTTGTGTGTGTTGTTTCCAGCTTTTGAAATTATTCTGTGTGTGTGTTGGGGGCGGGGGGAATGGTGGTTTCTGTAACAAGCTATTTGGCCATTTACTACTTAGCAATGAATTTTTTTTTACATTTTTTTTAGTTGTAGAGAGACACATAATATCTTTGTTTTTATTAATTTATTTCTTATGTGGTGCTAAGGATCAAACCCAGTGCCTTACACATGCTAAGCAAGCGCTCTGCCACTGAGCTACAGTCCCAGCCCAGCAATGAGTTTTAATATTGAGTCTAACAATGTGTGAAACTCCTTGCAGAGCAGTGAAGAAATGATCTTTTTATTACCCTGGAAACTTGTATGTTAATTACATTTAGTTCAATAGTCAAAAATTACTAAGAAGTGATAAATCACTAATCCTTATTTTACCAATTTAATTTTGGAACATCTTTGATATAGATATTTGAACCAAATAAAACAAATATAATTTTGTAGTTATAATATTATTTTTATAGATGTTTACCTTCATGTTACTCACAGGTGGTGAGGTGTCTAGGTATACACACACACACACACAAACACATACACATATACACCACCCCCCCATATATATATTTATATCTTTTCTGTGATGCTGTGTGGGGATCCAATCCAGGGCCTCACCCATGCTAGGTAAGTGCTCTACTACTGAGCTACACCTCTAGTCTAGCAAGGTGTCTATTTTGATGGTACCAAGGCACCGTTCCCATTCATTCTTCACACGGTGAGTTTAAATTTTGCTTTTAAATAGATTGCTTAGATCTGATGGCTGGCTGGCTATGTATATCTATCTGGCATCTATTTTAGTTGGTGAACATTTATTTTAAAGCCATTATCTTTCTGCAGGTATAAGTCAGCTCTTCTTAGAAAGTAAAATAAAATTAAATGATTTCATTTAGGACACTAGCTTTTAGCTTTTTGTGAACATTGTTTTATATTATACTATTGTAGAAGTCATCGTTAATTTAATGCTAAGTGCTTTACAAATATATCTCACTTAATCTTTACAACCTTGAGATGACGCTGACTTGATTATTTTGCAGAAAGACACTGAGCTTGGAGTGGCTTAGTAATTCACCCAGATCAAACCTTTACTAAATGGGAAACCTGGTTAATAGAACCAGATTTAGTAAGTTAGTATTTGTTGAGCTTGAGCCTTAGCTAGGGGCTGGAAATACATGACCTGAGGAAAGCCTTAGAGCTAGTTTAAAAACCTCTATGATTCCTATGTTCTGGGCCCCGTGTTAAGGCCCTGAGAGCTAGGGCATGGCAGGGAGTGGGGTGCTAGTGAATAGTCAGTGTGGAAGAACCCTCTCTCTTCCTCCCTTCCTTTATTTCAGCGTTGGGGATTGAACTCAGGGTCTTGTGAACATTAGGCAACTGTTGTACCAATGATCTAAACCCCAGTCTGAATCCAATGCCTTTCTATGGTGCCTCTTGATTTGCAGCTCAGGTTTCTTTCTTGTTGTTTGTCCAGCACCATCGGCACTGAAGATATAGAAGACATAACCTTCTGCTATTTTGGTTTGGATATTGAGGTGTCCCCCAAAAGCTCTTGTGTGAAACAATGCAAGAAGGTTTGGAGGAGACGTGACTGGGTTATAGCTTTAACTTAATTGGCGAATCAATTCATGATGGGATTAACTGAGTGGTAACTGGAGGCAGGTGAGGTGTTGCTAGAGAAAGTGGTTCATTGCATGTGTGGCTATGGGGTATATATTTTGTATCTGGAGAGTGAAGTCTCTCTGCTTCCTGATCACTGTGTAAGCTGTTTCCCTCTGCCATGCTCTTCCACTATGATGTCCTACATCACCTAGATTCCACCCCTACCCCCAATAGAGCCTGCTCTCTATGGACTGAGATCTCTGAAATGATGAGCCCCTAAATAAATGTTTCCTCCTCTGTAGTTGTTCTGGATGGGTCTTTCAGTCACAGCAGCAAAAAAGCTGACTAAAACATCTGTCATCTCAGACCTTGCCTATGCCATATAGCTCTTGACGCTGAACAGAAATTTTCTTACATTTTAATGCCAGTTTATATCCTCATTGCTTTGATTGATGGTACCACTTTTTGGCCACTAGGGCTAACTAGATTTCGGTCCCAGAGCACTGAAGGCTGCTGCCTGGAATGTTGGGGAAAGAAGGATCATGCTTGCAACCTGTGCCTTTAGCGTGCATGTACTTATGTGATATTGGGCCTTCCTCTGTGCACAGTCTTGCTGTTTTGGACCATAGTATCCTCTTGTATTGGTTTGGTTGGCAAGTTTTACCTTCTGTTTGGACTCATGCATTAAAATGGTTGAACAGTAACATCCTGTTGTTGTAGATCCCCAGGGAACAATTTCTTCCTAGAATTATTATTATTGAAGTCCAGTTTCAGTATGGCAGTTTGGGCTGAGACCATCCTCCTTCCTGATCCCCTGTCTTGTCCTTTGTTTTAACGATACTAAAGACACACTGCAAATACCCAGGATATCAAGGCCAAGTTCCCAAGTTCCATTCTAGATCCACCTTTAATAAGCTGTGGATCCATAAGCTTAGTCAACCTACCAAATAGGGATAATATTTCTACCTCACAAAGAAAGTGAAAATATTAAACTAATTGAGGTAATTTATGTGAAAAGTGTTCTTTCGTAAGCTATAAAAACCTACAAATATGTTATTCTAAATCCTTAAAAATTGCATTTTTTTCTTCATTTAAATGAAAACAATTTAAACAGCAAACTAGTTGAAAATTTTGTTACTGGGCATGGGTATTCTCTCATTTTATGATCCACTTGGAGAAGAAGATAGTTTATTTATCTACTTTGTTGGCATATTTTTGAATCTGTGGTTTGTAATTTTTATGGAGAATATTTAGTGGATTGTAAATTCCTTAAGAAAAAGTTGGAAGATTACTTTTACTAATCATAGGTAAATATCAGTGGGTAAAGGATACATCAGTGAAGGGTTTTTTTCTTTGTTTTCTTTTTCTTTGTAAATACTTGCTGTTTTTTAGACCCTTAGTTAATAAATATGTTGAAATGTATTAGAGTCAGAATTCTAGCTAATTTTTTTTCAGGAAAAAATGTGGCTAAATTAACGTTTGTGCTTTAAAAGTGCAATTTGTGCCAGTTAGAGTGGCATACGCCTATAACTTAGGAGGCTGAGGTAGGACGATTGCAGGATTGAGGCCAGCCTCAGCAACTTAACAAGACCCTGTCTCAAAATAAAAGACAAAAAGGGCTGGGCTCAATCACCAGTACAAATAAACAAACAAATAAATAAATAGGTGTGGGGGAGGAGATTTAACCTTACAGAGAATGTCTAAAGTGTATACTAAAAGGAAAATTAGGTAAGTCCTTGGCTTGCACATGTTTTTCTTTTTTGGTATAGAGTGTTATCTTTAAAGAATCTTGAAAAGCAGTTTTTCATCTGTAAAAGCAGGGTTTATTGTGTAAAATTTGAAAGTCACAGAGAACTATTAAAGAAAAATATCAAACTCTCTCTCCTGAAATTCCATCCCTCAGAGAAAACTGAATATTGAATTGTTGGAGAATTTCCTTCAAGTGTTCATTGTTTGTTTGTTTTTCTGTGTATGTGTATAATACATAGACATTTCTAAAAAGGCCATAATTGAAATCATGTTGTATACTGAGTTTTGGTCCTGATTTTTACTGAACATTATATTGTGAGTATTTGACTTGCCAGTCAGTGACTACTCCCTTGGAAACATGATTTGTAATGACACTGCAGCATTCCCCTGTCGTTGAGTGCTTAGGTTGTTTCTGTATCATAACCCTTCACTTTCACAGGGTGCTGCAGTAAACATCAGGATGGTATTTGTGACTGAACTGGTAGGGTAGGTGGGGTGCATGCAGACAAAGGAGCAAACAGAAAAGTGGGAAATGAAAGTTTCTTTTTTATTTATGATTTATTTATGATGCTGGGCATTGAACCCAGGGCCTTGTGCATACTAAGGATGCATCTACCACTGAGTGACACCCCCAGCACAAGTGTCTTCCTTTTAATCACTATGTTAAGGGTAATTTCTCCAACTTCTTCACCTTAATTAGAAACTTTTCTTTAATGAACACTCTACTGGAATTTCAAAGTTGTTTTCTGATTGAAAACCCAACCTCAAATACAAATTCCTCGAATGAAAATGCCAGTTAGTCCATGAACTAATATACAGAAATAAATATGGCCAAATACAGTAGAGTAGTTTCTGAAAATAAAACTAGGTTATGAAGGCTTTCTGCAGAATTTGCTCTTCTTAAGGAGTAATATTTATTATGATTAAAAGAGTCCACAGTTTTTGAGCTCCATTTTTATGTGGAAAGCAGAAATGCCTAAATTTATCATCTTTCATTGCTAAGAATTCTTGCATTTTAATATTTTACTGGATCATGTCATTATTTAATCGTTGTGTACATTTCATGGATATGGTATTTTTTTCCTTAAAAACTTACTAAATTATGTTGCATTTTACAAAAGCCTTTTAGAAACAAAGAAACATGGCAGCTCCAGATAAGAGCTTGACATTTATTTGTGTTTGCAAGGTTCATGTATATTTGGAAGGACATACAGGGATAAGACCGTCTATCTTGCCTCATAGGCTATGGGCTTTGACCTTTTGATCATTAAATCCAAAGATGGGAAAAATCATGACCATAAGAGAAAGAGGAAAATTTAGTACTTGGCTTTTAAAGGGCTTCCTCTGAAAACCTACTTGGAAGATAAAAGTACTAGCCCAGTTTTACCCTGGTTGGTTTTTTATCTCTTCAAGTAGCCCCTTTGGGCCTGAGAGCATTACTTGCTAAAAGTCCAGATGCTGCTGCTATTTCTTGATGCAGTTATATTATTTACTCATTTGCAGTGGGTTTTCACTTATTCATATCTTTCATTGTGGTTAGAAAATGGTAAATTTGACAGTTTGGTGATTTTAGTTAGCCTATGTTTATATTTGGTTATGATACCTTTGTGATTTAAAAAGACCAAAACAATTAAGCTTCCCGGTGTTAGGGACTCATTCTCTCCGACCTTGATGTTGGTAACAGCTGCCTTGACTCCTTGGGCTGTTGTTGTTCTCTCCACCCAGAACATTGGGTCCCAGGGGCCCCACCAGCCCTTCCTTGTCAAGAATTTCCATGCAGCTTGTAATAATGAAGATAATTTTAGCCACAAATAGGCCCTTGAAAGAATATTGCTGAACTTATGCCTCCACCACACCTCTGTTTTTTAAATCTTCTGCCCCAAGATGAATTTGAATAAATGCAATTTCCAAAGTTGATGTTTAGACAAAACTTTTTATTTGAAAATTATTTTGTGCATTAGGATTGTGGCTCAGAGATAGAGCACTTGTCTAGCACGTGTGAGGCCCTGGGTTTGATCCTCAGCACCGCACATTAAAAATAAGTAAAATAGGCATTTGCAGGTAAATGGATGGAGTTAGAGAAGATGATGCTAAGTGAAGTTAGCAAGTCCCCAAAAACCAAATGCCAAATGTTTTCTTTGATATAAAAAGGCTGATTCATAGTGGGATAGGGAGCAGAAGCATGGGAGGAATAGATGAAATCTGGATAGGGCAGAGGGGTTGGAGGGGAAGAGAGGGGGCATGGGGTTATTAATGATGGTGGAATGTGATGATCATTATTATCTAAAGTACAGGTATGAAGACACGATCGGTGTGAATATACTATGTATAAAACCAGAGATTTGAAAAATTGTGCTCTATATATGTAAAAAGAATTGTAATGCATCTTGCCATCATATATAAAGAGAACTTACATAAAAAATAAAGGTGTTTTTAAAAAAAAAGAAAAGAAAAAAATTATTTTGTGATATTGGAAGGCAGCCTTGTTGGAGGCATCTTTGTCATTTCGAGTAAGGAAAGACAGCAAACTGGCTCTTCACCTGGCAGCCTTATTGGCTAGAGAAGCGGGATTTTCCCAGAGCCCACCCAATAAACCCTCTGTAAGCCCATTCTCAAACTCCTTAGGATTGCTGCTAATGACATCACAGTGAAATCCAGGCAGGGGTTTTCTATATCCTTTGTGATCTCTTTTCCACATTTGTCTAAGAGCCACTTAAAGTTATGGAGCTGTTACCATAGTTTCAATAAACGAATGCTAATTACTTAGACAGGCTCTGTAAAGCAGAGAAAACCTTTTATTGTAGATATTACTAAGGCTTTTGCCATTGTTACTATTACAACATTGTTTGGCTTTTCATTGCTTAATTGATACCGTAGCATAGATTCCAAGTTTTTCAGGATGATGTTGGTTTAAAATATCCTGTTTCTACAATCCCATACATTTAGAGTTTTTTGATCATGGTATCATGATTTGCTTTGGAACTTATAGTATATCTCTATTTCCTGATAGCTTTAAAAAATTTAAAAATCCAGGGTTAGAATTCTATATGAATTCTCAGTAATCCACTTTGTGCCACTGAGATGCAAAGAGGATTTCTTACAGCAAAAGTTGTTTATTTTGTTGAGGTCTGTGAACACATGCGTGTGTGTGTGTGTGTGTGTGTGTGTGTGTGTATGCATGTAGCAGTACTTGAAAGCTAAAGTCCTCTTTAGAGGTATTCCAACATTTTTCTTCTCATGCTAATAAGTGTTTTTTAAAGGCAAAGCATCTAGTTTCATTGGGAAAACTTTAGTGTATTAAATTTGCATTTAAAGAAAAATTATATGAATTATGGAAAGAATAGAGTATGTTGTCATTGCTGGTGGGACTGCAAATTGGTGCAACCACTATGGAAAACAGTATGGAGATTCCTCAGAAAACTTGGAATGGAACCAAAATTTGACCAGTTATCCCCTTCCTTAGCATAAATCCAAAGGACTTAAAATCAGCATACTATAGTGGCATGGCCATATCAATGTTTATAGCAGCTCAATTCACAAAAAATAAGCTGTGGAACCAACCTAGATGCCCTTTAACAGATGAATGGATAAAGAAAATCTATATATAATGGAATATTATGGTATCTATACATAATGGAATATTACTCAGCTTTAAAGAAGAATGAAATTTTGGCACTTGTTGGTAAACAGATGGAACTGGAGACTCTCATGCTAAGTGAAATAAGCAAATCCCCCCAAACCAAAAGCTGAATGTTCTCTCTGATATGCGGATGCTACCACACAATAAGTGGAGAGAAGAGAAGTTCATTGGATTAGACAAAGGGAATGAAGGGAAGGGAGAGGAAGGAGATGGGAATACGAAAGACATGGAATGAATTGGACATAACTTTCCTATGTTCATATATGATTACATGACCAGTGAAACTCTGCATCATGTACAACCACAAGATGGGAAATTATACTCTATGTATGTATAATGTGTCAAAATGCATTCTACTATCACGTATATCTAAAAAGAACAAATAAAAATACAGAAAAAGAGAATAGAGTATGTTGTAAAAGGAAGTAGAATTTTGAGCATGAATTGATTAATTATCAGTGGAGTGCTACAGTGATGTGTCTCATGTCCTAAAATGATGGATGAGCACAGGTATTGCTAGGCTTTTCTGCTCAAGAAGGTTTGAATGAATATACTAACTTCTGGTGGCTTTTAGAAGGTCTCAATGTGCTCACAAGCTGGACTCACCAGTCAGAGTCTGGGCACTTCATTCCCTCAGGTATTCATTAAGTAAGTTTTCAGCTTTTTCTGGATATTAAGTGCTGTACTGAGGACTATGAAAGAATTTTCAGGTTTCATCTCTGCTGTCCTGAAGGCCTGAATCTGTGGAGATGTTCTCCAGTGACTTGAGAGATCAAGTAAAGGCTGCCCATGGCCCTTCTGGCTTTGTGGTCAGGCAGAGTTTCAGAAGCATTAAAGTTATAAGGACCTGAGTTTAACTGAGATGAAGAAGGAAGACGTACACTTAATTTTGAGTTAATTTGGGTTCAAGTTGGAAAATGACATTTGGACAAGGCTGGAGAGGTGGGTAGGACAGCTGTGTGACTCAGGGTAGCTGGTGGAATAGGAATTGGTCCTATTATCAATAAGGTTCACTGTGGGGAATATTTTCTGATAACAAGGCTGAATAAAATTTGTAGTCAGTTGGGCCAGGTGTCCCTCAAAATACAGCATGTGTTATGAGGAATATCCACTTGTATGTTTTGGTGCTACTTAAAATAGGTCCACTGCCAGAAGTGTGTGGGAAAGAGCTGGGTGACACCAGATAAGGTGGCTTTCTGTAGGGCAGGATTCCACAGAACCTTCACTATGCAAAGGTTTTTGTTGATCTTCTCTTTTATGAGAGTCTGTTCTCAAAGCAGGGCCTGTCATCCAGTGACTGTTGATGAGCTGGCACAGGAGTGGGGGACATGAGGCATCCCTTTGTCCTGATCCTCTTCTGCTCTCAGAGCTGTCCCTCAGGCCAGTAGCCACATCTTACTGCTGCTCACAGTCTGCTGTCGTCACCAACAACACCTTAGGGTCTCTGCTCTGACAACTGCAGGGTGCTGAACGGTGCAATTTCCACCCCGAGTCATAGTTGCTGAGTCACCTCACTTACAGCCACATGTCCATGTTGTGGACAGTGGGCCCTCAGGAGAAGAGACAGGATCTCCCTGGGATCCAAGTGACACTGACTGATGTGACTGATGCTTGTGCTTGGTCCAGTCTATCTTCATCCTGAAAACATCTTCATCTAGAGATTGCACACCACCCTGAACTTACATGATATCCTTGATCTGATTTAGGGCCTGCAAAGCTTGAAACATTCACTGTCTGATCCTTTATCAGAAAAACATTGCCAACCCCTGCTCTAGACCTGCACTGTTCATTACAGTAGCCACTAGCCACATTTTCAGCACTTAAAATGTGGGCTGGTGTTAACAGTTAAAGATGCTAGAATTTGAAGTCTGTACAAAAAAAACAAAGCAAAACCAAGCCTGAATGAAGAAAAACTAAAACAAAACATAAAAGATCTCAATAATTTTTAAAAAGTTTTAATTTCATGTTGAAAAAATACTTCAGATACACAGGGTGAAGTAAAATGCTGTTTGAAAGTTAATTTCAACTGTTTCTCTTTACTTTTTTTCTTTTTTGTGGCCACTAGCAAATTTAAAATTCCATATGTGGCTTGCATTTATGGTGCATATTGTATTTCTGTCATCCAGTGCTGAGCTCTAGTACAGAACCCATGTTGATATCCCACTGAGTCCTTGCTTCAGGGAGCCTCTTGAAAAAACCTAGCTGGTTCTTCAGGAGGCACACGTTTAGTAAATGTGACCAAACCCTAAACATATTATAATTTGGGGTTTGTGTTTTATTGTCAGCTAAGCTATAATTTAATAGATGTAAACTCTTACCTTTCGGGGCTGGGGATGTGGCTCAAGCGGTAGCGCGCTCGCATGCGTGCAGCCCGGGTTCGATCCTCAGCACCACATACCAACAAAGATGTTGTGTCTGCCGAGAACTAAAAAATAAATATTAAAAAATTCTCTCTCTCTCTCTCTCTCTCCTCTCTCACTCTCTCTTTTAAAAAAAAAAATCTTACCTTTAAAGAAGGATATATAATTTCCTTTGTGTTTTTCCACAAACAGATATACTTATCTGTTTTATTTTATTTATTTTTTACTTTTGGTTCTGAGAATTGAATCTAGGATCTTGCACAGTCTCCCCCAGTCCCAGAGCTATACCTCTAGCCTCTGTTTTATTTTAAATCAAGTGTTCCTATATTATGCTTCTATGATTCAAGTTTTAAAAAAACCCAGCAGTTATCTATTTCTGTATTGCAAAACTTGTGACCTTATTGTGTCTGGTCTTTGATCTAGCAACTCTACTTCTAGGATTCTGTCCTAAGGAAATATATGAATGAGTGGGTGGACAGACATAATGTCATGATAGCACTGTCACTGACGATTGAACGCCAGATGCAACCTCCATCCTGCCACAGTTTGGACCTCGAATGTCTCCCAAAGGCCTGGGTGTTAAAGGCTTGGTCCTTAGACTGGTGCTACTGGGAGGTGGTAGAACTTTTAATAGGTGAGGACTAGTGGGAGGTCTTTAGGCCTTTGGGGTTGTGCCTTGAAAGGGGATTATGAGACCCTGGTCATCTCCTTGTCCTCTTTCTCCTCCTCTTCCTATCTTCATCCTCATTTTAACCTCCTCATCCTCCTCTTCCTGACTTGTGATGTAATCAGACTTTGCTCTGCCACATGTTCTTTGTCATTGTCATCTGGAATCTCCACCAAAGACCTAAAAGCAGTGGGCTCACCTGGTCATGGACTGAAACCTCTAAAATCATAGGCTAAAATAAACCATTTTTCTTTTTAAGTGAATGATCTCAGATATTTGTTAGATAGAAAACTAACACATTGTCCAGCTATAAAGACTGACTATTTAAAATGTGGAATATTTACCTAGATATATTGCCAATAAAAATCACAGTAAAGCATTACTAAGAGTATTTATAGGTGATCAGTATTTTAAGGAGAAACTTGAATTTATACTTTTAAAAACTGAACAGTTCTAACAATTCATACTAGTGCTCTTGGGAAGTTTTGGGTCACTTTAATTCTCTTCATGCTTACTTGTGTGACGAAGTTTCTGCAATACACTTGTATATATTATATAATTAATTAAAATAATTATATAACTGTATATATGAAATAGCTATATGAAAAGTTCACACTTCCAAGTGCAGATAATTTTGTAGCATGGGAATTAATAAAAATAGACTTTTATTGTCACATAATGAGGAATGTTAGATGAAGAGTATTTCCCCCAATATTAGTCATATATTGCAGAGAAATTGTTCTGATAGGTAAGGAGTGATCAGTAAAGAGTAAAGGGTATCTAAAAGATACTACAAAAGTCATTAAAGTCTAAAGTCATTACTTGAAAATCTAAAATCTACCCTGGGTTCTCCAGTTCACTACAACTGTGAAGGCTAGTGATTTTTCTACTAAAATAATTTCCTGAACTCTTGAGTACTTTATGGCTGGTTATTTTTAAGTGACCCAGCACAGGAAGGATGGGGTGGAGTACTATGGGAACTTTTGCCAGTTAATGGAAAATGGTTTGAAAGTGAATAAAGTTACCAAAAGAATGTAAACAGCATTATATTTGAACCAATTTCTTTATTATGGCAAGTAAATGGAGATGTGTGCTTGACTAAGTAGATCTTCGGATTTTTTTTTAAAAAAATATTTATTTTCATGGTGAAATTCAATGCTAGGAATCAAAGTTGAAGCTTTTAAAAGCAAGGCAATGGCTTTCATCATAGGGGAGCAGAGCTCCAGAGAGGGGTTCACCTTTAACTTTCATAACATTACACGAAATTTTGTAGAATCCATCTTATGTTCAATATCTGAAATGATATGTTTTTGACATTTTATGTATAACTTCAGCTAAGCTAATGGGAAACGTCACTGGTAATATGTATATCATTTGAAAAACTAGTGATGGGTCTTCTAGATTATTAATATTCATAGAGATTGTAGAGATTATAGATTATGGTCGTAATGTTCATAGAGATTCTAAGATATTCATAGAGTTGCCTTTCCCATCCTAACCAAGAAGATTATAACCGTCCTCTGGCGTCCATCTCCCCATATATACCTCTTGCAACACTGGGATGGTCGTGGGGTTATCTTTCTGTGTATCTCTCTGTCTTCCATTAACCTCTGACCTCCTTGACCACCATAACTATGTCCCATTTGTTTTCATATCCTTAACTGGCAGAGGGCATGCAGTTAGTGCTGAATCAAAAAAGGAAATAAGAGAGGACTGTTCTGGATAGTAAAAGTATTAATTGGTCCCTGCACTCAAAAGGCAGTAGACTGAATTGTTCCATGCTAGATGCTTTGTGGATGCAAGAAAATCCAATAATCACAAACTCAGGGACTTTAAGCTACATTTTTCAGAGAGAAATCTCCTAAAGGCTGAGCAGCCCTAATCTGAAACTTCAAAATCTGATTTTTTTTGAGCATTTGACATGGTGCCAGAAGTAAAAAATTCCACAGTACAAAGCTTTGTTTCATGCACAATGATGAAAGATATTGTATTACATTATCTTCAGAAGATGTATTCAAAATGTATGTGAAACATAAATGAGTTTTGTGTTTAGACTTGGATTCCATCTGCAAGACATCTCATTATGAATATGCAAATATTGCAAAATCTGACAAATTCAGAAACCTGAAATACTTTTGGTTCTAAGTATTTTGGATAAGGTATTCTCAATTTATACAAGTATCTGGATGAAGTTTCTTATTTCATCTTTCATTTTAATTCCAGTTCTCATCAGCTGAAATTCTTCTAGTCCACCTCTGTGCCTCCTTCCTGTTCATTCTCCATATATCTGTCATGCTTGTTTCTCTAAATTAGTCTGGTCTTATTATTCTCCTGCTTATTGTCTGTAATCAGCTTCTTGCAATAACCAGATACTCCATCTACTTTGTAGGACATTGGATCTGTCAGTGGTCTCCCCCACTTACTGCTACTGTCCCCATATCTGAACCCTTGTCACACCACACAGAACCAGTTGTCATCTTTTTTGGTGTGTGTGTGTGTGTGTGTGTGTGTGTGTGTGTGTGCACGCGCGCTCGCGCACTGGGGATTGAACTCAAGGGCACTTGGCCACTGAGCCACATTCCCAGTCCTATTTTGTATTTTACTTAGGGACAGGGTCTCACAGAGTTTCTCAGTGTCTCACTTTTGCTGAGGCTGGCTTTGAACTTGTGATCCTCCTGCCTCAGCCTCCCAAGCAGGTGCCAGTTGTCATTCTTTAACAGACCATGTGCTTTGCTATTTTCTTTGCTGGAAATGTTCTCCAGCTTCCTACTTTTGCCAGAAGAGCTCCTCTTCTATAAAAGACCAGCTCTCCAACCCCTCCAGAGAGTTTGCCTTGCTCTTGCAGTAGTTCCTGTCTAGTGCTTACCAGGTCTTTGATTGAAAATGGCCTTGTGTGTCTGTCCTTTGCTTCTGGATTTCTGCCTTTCCCAGTTTCCATTGCTCTGTCTCAGTGCTCAAGGAATGGAAGCTCCCCTCTGCTGAGTGCCAGCCAGGTGCCATGCATTTGGTAGACTTGGTTCCCACTGGATGAAAAAGTTTTGGGGGCCAGGAATCACGGTTTACCCTGGGCTGAGCATCTGATTTGGTAAGAGCTCTCTAAATAAAAACATAATTGGTTGAGTGTGGACTTCTCCATGGCCATTTTAAGATGGGTAGGTAGACTAAGTCATTTGAATTCAACACACACACACACATTTTATTTCAGTTTCATGCAAAGACTTTTTGAAAATAAATGGTGGGTAATTTGTAATGACATGACTTATTTACTTTTCTTGTTTTTTTTTTTCTTTTTTTCTTTTTTAGCAAGTCATTGAACACTAGCAGGAGGGTAGATCAGGGAGAGAACATAGGAAATGGTCTTCCACTTAGTACTTAGAACATTGCAGAGAACACTGAGATGAAAGGGAACAAAGTCAGAAGGGAGATGAGTGTAAATGTAGGTTCTTGATGAAAGGAAAGTCATGGTGAAATAGCTCATCACAGTTTCATAAGACTTAAAATATTTTGTGGAAAACATTCTACTCTAGAGCTGCCATCTCCTTCTCTCCTGTTAGGTTTTGCCTCTGTTTTGATCGCGGTGTGAAATTCCTGTCTCCTGTCACTCTGCTGATCTAAAGCAGTGTTTCCTTAGAATGCTGCCTGGGGATCTGTTAGAGCTGTCGTCTTTCCCTGTGTTTCAATTACACAACTTCATGAACTCATGTGTAGTTTTGAAATAAATATATTTTATGTATTTTTTGTCTCTGTAATTAGTTTGCAATTCCTTATAGCCAAGGACTCTTATTTTCCTTTTAAATGACCCAGTGTGCTTAGTAACATTCAGCAAAGATTGTTAGCAAATATCAGAGTATTTCTGCATTAAGTCATTGTTAAGTATTTAAAATCTTAGTTGATGTGTATAGCCCAGAACCTGACGGATGCTTTTTATACTATATTCATCAGCAATTTAAAAGAGAAACACAGGTTTGGCTTCAGATATTCACTTTGCTACATATTAGCAATTGAACCTTTAAAGTAACATCCACTTCACAGGGTTGATGAGGAGATGTTGTTGAGAGAAAGCATATGTAAAGGCCAAACCATGTCTGATACATAATAAATACTTGACAGATATTAGCCCTTATGTATAGTGTATACATACAAACAGAAACTCTACAAAATGTGTATAGTTTGTACATATATAGTTTACTCTAGTGATAGGAAAATTTATTTAGTAAATGGCAGATGTTAGAATATTAAGGTAATAGTAATTGTGCATTAGAAAGTTGAACATTATGACTTTTTTGTTTGCTTATTTTGTTTTGAACTCATCCTGGGGATTAAACCCAGGACCTTGTACATGCTAGGCATACCTTCTATCCCCTAAGTTTGATTGTTATTTTTAAAAGAAATAAATCTTTTATTGTGTGTTGATATTCAAAATTATATCAAGTCCTTCAAAACTCTATTAAGTGTGCTATTTAAAGTCTAACTGAAAGATACTACATGTTAAAACAATCAAGCAAACACATAGTTATGGAAATGCTATTCATGATTCTGTCCATATCTGTGCAGCAGTTTTAGTATAGATTCCACTATAATGGGGGTTGCTTAAAGACTCCTCTGTGGGACATTCTGTACTGGAACAAGTTTTATCATTGAAACAACTAATAATGCTGTTACAGAGTTTGTAGCGATTATTGTAAAGTGGTGAAAAAGTGTTTTCATAAAGTGCCACATCCCGTTAGCAAGTGAGATCTGGAAGATGGAGATGGACTTTGAGCAGAGGGTTATCCTACCCCTCCTGTGCTGAGGTAAACCCTTCCACTTCTGAAGCATGGGCTTTATTATGCTCTTGGAGTGTGAAATGTATACAGTTTCAGCCAGCATGAGACAGTGTAGTTATACTCCAGTTAATCATGCCATCAGTCAATTTATAAAGCTCAATATAATCATTTCGTGGCAAAATACAATTACAGTAAGAGTTATAATGAGATGAGAGAGATGGGAGCTACCTCTGGGAGCCATTTCCTCACTTCCAGAATACTGTTCTTTGGGCTGTTTGTTTATTGGATTCTGGGATACTTAGGTTTTCTGTTTTTTTTTTTTTCATTTTTTTTTCTTTTAAAAATTCCTCCTTCTTCTACTCTCCCACTTACCTCAGAGGCTGCCGAGGTGGGGAGGGCATATGGCTCTGTGCATGGAGGTTGCATACATGTGTACACTGGGGGATGAGTGGGGAGCTGTGTCTCCTGGAGAAAGAAGGCCCATTTTCTAGCACACAGGCTTTCATTTGCTTCTTTCAGTGCTCTGTCATCCCAATAAAGGCTTCTTACTGATTTGATTGCCAGTGGGATTATTTCCCTATTCTGCTGAGGGAAAAGAAAAGAAAAGAAAAGAAAAAAATCCCTCCCAGAGCATCATTGTCTAAATTGCACAAAGGCACACTGTATTAAAATGTGTTGCCTACTGATGGCTTGATTTCCAGGTCGGGTGGGAAGGAGGTGAGCTCCCTCCTGGCTGAAGTTTCATAGCCAAGCTACAGCCAGTTCTTGGAGCCCTGAGAACACTTGGGCGTGCTTAGTCTTTTTGCCAGTGAAAGGAGTAGGGCAGGAGCTCCAGGCAGGTGCAGTCAGGACGCTTGTTGCTGGGCCAAAGGAGTTCTGAGTTGGAACTTCCTGTTTGCTGGGACATTTCCCCTTCTTTAGCTGGCTGGCACTAAGAGCTCTTTGTGGCAGTGGCCCTGCCTTCCCTGCCTCCATCCCTGCTGTCCCACAGCCCAAACTCTGAGCTCCCAGACACTCTGGGCTCCTATTTGGTGTCATCTCTTCATACTTCCTGGGTAGATTTTTCCTTCCCTTGGGTCACATCTCTGGCTGACTGGCTGGCCAGCATCCCCTCATTATGGTGGTTTCTAAACTCTGTTCTGTGGGAATTGCTTGATACATATAGATAAGTAGAGTGAGTTCAGTTTTCTATCAGACATTAAAAGTGCTGACTTCACAGTACATAAAGGTACACAAGTATCAGCTGTGTAACTCAGGTTAGTGATTGTGCTTTTGTGGGTCATAGGAGTTTGTAAACTTGCAGGTTGTAGGAGTGTGTAAATTTGTGAGTTTAATGTAAATTAGACTGTAAATTAGACTGGAGCAGGAAAGTTATTTACCTCAGGTCATGGAAAATCTGATTTTCAGTTTGCTGTGGATGTGTGGGATCCCTTGTTTCTCCTGGTACCTCCTCATGTTCTGTGTTCACGGACAGAATAGCTGGACCTCAAGTATCCTCAAATACTTTAGAACAAGGACTGATGAACCTTACACGGGTCTATGAGTCACCTGGGGACCTGTGAAAATGCTGACTCAGGCAGGACCTGAGATTCTACATTTCTAATAAGCTCCAGGAAGACCTTATAAGATTTCTCTCACTCAATAGGAGTTTGGTCTTTTATACTTCTTTTCAGTTTTACCTCAAAATTCCATCTACACTCTCATTTTTATTTTGTTTTATTTTATTAAGAGTCCTTTCTGGTGTGTCTATTTGCTTTGATATTATGAAGAGGTATATCAATGTACATTTAAAAAAACTTTCTGAACTATTGATGTGTTTCCAAGATAATACACACCTCACAAGTTAGTTGCCTTTATTTTATTTTTTGGGGGGGTGGGTACCAGGGATTGAACTCAGGGGCACTCAACCACTGAGCCACATCCCCAGCCCTATTTTGTATTTTATTTAGAGATAGGATCTCGCTGAGGTGCTTAGCATCTCACAGTTGCTGAGGTTGGCTTTAAACTGGGGATTCTCCTGCCTCATCCTCCTGAGCTGGTGGGAGTGGTGTACACCCCTGCAATTGTCTTTATTTTTTAAATTTTCCTGTTTAAGTTGTGCAAGCCTTTTAAATTTTACAAAAATGTTTGAGCACTTACAGTTTACACAGGTCCTTTGCCAGGGATGGCTTTTTTTTTCCTTCTTTTTAACTCATTTGATATCATTGGTGTGAATTCTGGAGCCAGAAGACCCTCAGATAAGTAAATGCTACCATGGCAGGGAATTTCACATGTAGGCAGACTGTATAGACAAGGGAATGACTCTGAAAGAGATGTACTAGGAAAAAATTCCCAGTAGGACTGTCATAATGTACAACACAGTTTTCTGTCAGTGTCTGCTTCAGTTGTTTCCAATCTGTTCTTGCCCCACCATGTCCCCACTCTGCACCCATCTTGGGCCAGAGAAGTCTGGGAGCTTTGTTGGAAATTCTTTTTAACATAGGGAATGTCACTGCATGTGCATGCACATACACGTACCCATAGGCATGGACACACACACACAGTGTCAGGGGAGAGGGTCAGGGGATCAAGACTTGTAAATCCTTAACTATCCTTGGTGGGGTGCTGCCTCCTAAGGTCTGGAAGTTCCCTTTTGTTGAGGCTGCAGCAAGAAATTGTATGTTTAGTCCTACTTGGGGCCTCGTTGCCTCACATCCACACACTGGCAGAGGATTGACTTTTTTGAGGGTTTCTGCAAGTTGACCTAATGTAGTCTAGTATTTATTACACTTTTTTTCCTGGTTAATACAGTGAAAATTTAGCATTCTAATTTGCATAGGGAAACAGGAGGGGGATACAGCTAGGATCTCACTAGGGAAGAAACTCTAGGAAGTTTCTCACTAGGAAGGAACTGGTTCTAGGATGAACTTCAGGGTAAGAGTTCCAAGGTTCACTTTCCAGTCTAGACTTGTCTATGTTTTTTTTTTTCAGTTGTAGATGAACACAATGCCTTTATTTATTTTTTAAATGTGGTGCTGAAGATCAAACCCAGTGCCTCACATGAGCTAGGCAAGTGCTCTATCACTGAGCCACAACCCAGCCCATGATGTCCAAAAAACCAGCATAAAACCATTTCCCTGTGCTGAGACTTGAAAGAAACACTTGGTAAAGGGAGTACTGAGTGTGTATGAACCTTGCTCTCAGCGGCTCTCCTGAAATAAATACAATAAAGTATGTTGGGGGCTATTATTCAAAAGGATCTTTGATAGAGCCTAATGGTATAAAGTCTATGAATAATTTAATGAAGGCCTTTTTGCCCAAATGTTGAAGGTTAAGTAGAGAGCTTTTCAGATGTCTCCAGGGAAAAAGTTACAAAGTCTGAAGGGATGGATAGACCGCCATTATGCAATCCTTCATGGGTATTTTTTAGCTTGACTAAGCTGTATTTTGAAATATGTTAAGTTCAGTTGCTCAAACAGAAATATTTTCATTTACTCAATGGAAAACTCGTGACCAAAACTTTCTTTGCCAAAAGTCATCAGCTTTAATTTCAGGAAAGTTATATGCCGAGTTGATTAAATCCAGCGCTGCAACTCATTGCTTGATTTCCTAATATGTACAGTGAGAAGGTTTAAATATGTCACTCAGGTCCCTTTTATCTCCAAAGTCCTCTGTAGTAGTCAGAATCTCAAACTAGGTAATTGAGACTATTTGCAAAGGTGAGAATTGGGCTTTGGGAACCACCAAGACATTAGGTAGTGTTGAGCCATGGCTGGAGCAGATCCATTTCACATTTAGGACTAAAGGCCAAAGAGGGCAGGGTTACAGGAGTTAGAGATAAGCTTTAGGGCGCTGCTGGACAAAAGCTATGAAGATGTGCAGCCAATCCTGATGAAGAGGGGAGCTGGCAGGATGGCTACTTCAACTTCACCCTTTTCTCCTGTCATCTCCTGGTGGTGGCCTCTGTGGGTCCAATGTGGTGCAATCCAGAGAGTTTCCATACACCTCAGTCTCCAAGGACACAGTGAAGAAGGCGGGAGGGGTGCAGGGGCAAGAGGAAGACATCCAGAACTTTCTTTATCATCATGTTCCCAAACCAATACTTTCCCCCCCCCCCCCAAGGTAAACAAATCCTATCTCAAAACTAGCTTCCTGGGGCCTTATCTCTGGCACTTACCACTGTGGCTTCAGGGCTCAACCCAGTACCCCTGGTAGAGTTCATCATCAGTCTAAAGCCCTGATGGGCAGTGAGGTGCACCTCACCAAGGGGGAAGTCTGTGGATCAACGTCTTCAGTGCTGACGTACCCACAGAAATGGTGAACCAATGGCTCTGTCAGGTTACTTCAAGTTTTTGCTATTCTCAGCCTAGTGAAATCTGTTAAGAAAACAGTTTTCAGACTGTAGGACAGAACTAAAACCTTAAAATTTCATTTGCTGGGCTGGGGGTGTGGCTCAGTGGTAGAGTGCTCGCCTAGCATGTGTGAGGCACTAGGTTTGATTCTCAGCACTACATAAAAATAAATAAATAAAATAAAGGTATGTGTCCATCTACAACTAAAAAAAATGTTTTTTAAAATTTTATATGCATGTGGTAAAAATAATCTGTTTACTATAAAAGGGTTTACAAGGAAAAGATGATTCACTGACTCTCTTAATTTTTTTTTTTTCATTTTTTAAAAGTATTTTTTATCTGATACTTAGAACTTGTACATTTTATTTTATTTTTCCCATATTTCTGCCTTTTTATTGGTGCATTATAGTTGAAATAATGATGGGATTTGTTGTCACGTATTTGTACATGTACACAATAGAACAATATAATTTGACCAATATCACTCCACAGCATTTTTTCCCTCACTTCCTACTGCCCACCCCTTGATTCCTTTCTTCTGCTGATCTCCCTTTGATTTTTTACAAGATCCACCACAATCTTTGTTTTCCTTTTTCTTCTTTAGCTCTCACATATGAGGGAAAATATAAGTCCCTTGACTTTCTGAGTTTGACTTATTTCGTTTAACATAATGGTCTCTTGTTCCACCCATTTCCCTGAATATGACATAATTTCATTCTTCTTTATGGCTAAATAAAACTCCAATGTTCATATGTATCACATTTTCTTTATCCATTCATCTGTTGGTGGACACCTAGGCTGGTTCCATAGTTTGGCTATTGTGAATTGTGCTGTTATAAATGTATCACTGTAGTATGATGCCTTTAATTCTTCAGGATAAATACCAAAGAGTGGTACAGCTGGGTCTTATGGTAGCTCCATTGCAGGTTTCCTGAGGAATCTCCATACTTTCCATAGTGGTTGCACTAATTTGCAGTCCCACCAGCAATGTATGAGTGTATCTTTTCCCCCACATCCTCACCAACATTTACTGTTGCTTGTATTCTTGATACTTGCCATTCTGACTGGAGTGAGATGAGATCCCAGTGTAGTTTTAATTTGCATTTCTCTAATTGCTAGTGATGTTGAACATTTTTCATATATTGTTGAAAATTTGTATTTCTTCTGTGAAGTGTTTGTTCAGTTCCTTTGCCCATTTATCGATTGGGTTATTTGTCTTTTTGGTGTTAAGTTTTTTGAGTTCTTGAGCAATCAATGCTCTATCTGAGATGCAGGTGGCAAAGATTTTCTCCCATTCTGTAGGTTCTCTCCTCATGTTCTTGATTATTTCCTTTGCCATGAAGAAGCTTTTTAGTTTGATACCATCCCATTTATTGACTCTTAATTTTACTTCTTATGCTTTTCAAGTCTTGTTGAGGAGGTCAGTTCCTAAGCTGACATGATGGAGAGTTGGGCCTGCATTTTCTTCTAGTAGGTGCAGAGTAATTCCTAAGTTTTTAAACTTGTACATTTTAATGGGATACCATATAATGTTTTAATACATGTATACCTTGCAGAGTGTTTAAATAATTTTAAACATGATTATTTTCTCAAACATTTATCATTTCTTTTTAGTGAAAACTTTTAAAATTCTTCCTTTTGATTTTTGAAGTATAGTACAACATTCTTATAATTCTTTCTTGTTTCTAATACCATTTCTCACCATCAACACCATCTCACTGTCTCTGTCAGTAGTTCTTCTGGAAATTTTAATATACAATCCACAGTTTCTTGCAGTACCTTGATATTGTGAGGGAAGAGGGAATGATTTTACTCATTAGGGTTTCTCCTCAATTCTCCCACCTCCCAGCACCCTCCTCTCTCTAGCTATTAGCTAAATCAGTACATTTATTATCTCTGTTGCTTGGCTTTGAAACTTAAATATTTATTTTGACCTTTATATCTTAATTTAAATTAACACTTTGAGGAGGAGATTCTTGGACTCAGTAGAATATCTTTTATGTAAAATAACTCTATAAACTATAAAAATCAGGAATGGGGATTCAATGTGGCCCAATGTTAAGTTACATTGCTATTCTCGGTGTATCCATGTGCCTGTGTGTTAATTTATGATTAACTTTTGTTTCAGTCAAATATACATATTTCAAAGCAAGTTTCCTTATGACCTTGTGATTTTAAAACTTAATTTTTGTAAGTGTGATGCAGAAAATTCAGAAGAAACTGAAGGATGCTTGATAAAAGCATTAAGTGTTGGTTTTACTTCTTTGGTTTGGTAAAGGAAAGTCAGGGGAAGTTTCCTCTGCCTAGTGAGAACATGAAGGAATTTAGCCTTCTGTAAAAATTTTACAACTAAAGGACTTTTTTATTTGGCAATTAACTGAATTAAAACATTCCCAGCTGATACTATATGAATAAGACCTTTGGAGGAATATTTATGAACATAAGCCTACATTCTTGGCTCTTCTGTGAAAAATCATCTTAAGGACGACTGTGGATTTCCTCTGGTATGAGGAGTGGCAGGTGCAAACATGATGGTTCACTAATTGATCTTCTTGAAGCCTTCTTTGGAAGTCATGGGATTCCTCATCCAGCTTTTGGGCCCAGTTTGTGGGTCAGACTTCTCCATGGACTACGCAAACTAGAATAACTTCACCAAGCCTAGGACCTCTGCTGTGATGGTACTAATGATTCTTATGTGTTTAAAGACCTAAGATGAGTAGGAAGAGACATCTTGATACAAGAACAGCAACTACATCTGTACAGCAACTAGATCTCAGGAAATTTGTTGAATTAAATTTAACTTCATCACCACTACAGCAGCAATGGCAACAAAAGGCCATCTTAATGAGGGCCACACAATAATTTCTCTCTCTCTCCTCCCTTCCCTCACCCACCTCTCTGTCTTGTGTGCATGTGTGCACGTGTCCGCATGTGCTAGGAATTGAACCCAGAACCTCACTCATGCTAGGCAAAATATTCCACCACTGAGCTACATCTTCAGCCCCCATTTTCCTTTCTATGTATTTATCTAGCAAGATGATTAAAGTGGAAATTACAGTGCATATCAGGGAACTTATTGTTTTGTCACAAAATGAAACAGTTTCTGTAGTTCATGTGAAGGTGAAATCAAAAACAGAAAAAAATCAGCTAACAAATTTACCTTTAAAGTTGTCAAAGTTTCCATCTCTCCATTGACAACAGCTGCATTTTTAAAATGGAAAGAAGATGAGTGACACAAGTTACTGATGCTGAAGGAGGGCTCTGCATGACTAGAACCAGAGCACATTCTGTTCACTCACTGAGCTATTTCTTCCAGAAGCTCAAATGCCCAGGTGCTCACATGTTGGGCACATGTGTAAATTCCCCAAGGTGATTACCCTTGTTCCAGCTTTATAACTATTGGTAATATTTGTAAATTTCTATTTCCTGTTTCATCCTCTCTCCATACCTTCATCCATATCTTTCAATTCGCTACTCTCTGTCTTCCTTTCCCCTTTATTGTGACATTATTATGATCAGTACCATACATTCTGAAATTTAATTGGTCACCTATGTTTTATATGTTGGTTGATTTTTGACAATAGCTGAAAAATAGGTTTTGTTGCAGTGTACACTCTCAGTGATGTGTTTCTCCATGGTTTCAGTGCTACAACTTCTTGCCTTAAATAAGTTTGAATAAATTTTTTCCAAGTGCTGAACCATACTGTGCCACATTTAGTGGGTTTCATATTTGAGCTGTGATTTTCTTTTGCATTTTCTTCCTCCTAAATTTCCTTATTGTCTCCTCCACCCACCTCCTGCCTCCTTGGGAAGCACAGAAAATACCTTCTGCTGTGCCTCTGCACTTACTCTCTATACTTCTTTACCCTGCTCTCTGCCTCTTGGGTTGCATCAGCAGGCTGCCATGCCTCTTTGCTTCTGGCTGGGCTCAGCTGATGAGGAGCCTGGTAGGAGGGGAGAGAATGAGGTCTTGGTATTCATTCTGCTGTGAGGTTGCTTCAGCCTGGCTATGTATTCCTACCCAAGATTACTTTTCTTCTTTTGGATACTTGACCCTTTTGACTTGGATGAATACTCTTCTTGGCTCCTTGGTTGGAGAAGGGCGACAGTCCCACTGTTGCTAGTTTCCAGTTATTGTACTTTCTCTCTTGTACTTCTATAAATAAATAAAAAAATTCCCTAAACTGAGAATACTAATGGCTTTTGCAGTGGGGTTTGAGGAGGGGTCAAGATTTGCCCAGATGTTGAGGCTTGTTCATGCATTCCTGTTTAAGACAGGAGAACCAAGAAGGCTGACTAGGCCCTCTTTGTATCTGGTTGGGGTGATTTCACTTTAGGGTGATCAGATTGGGGGCTCTTTACCATATACCACATACCCTTCCCAACAAGGCGAAAACAGTTATAGTTTTTATTCTGGGTATACCTATATGTCCATAACAGCTGCTTCAGTTCTCAGTTTGATTTCCTTGAAAAACAGCCATGTGCATGTGTGTGTGTGTGTGTGTTTGTGTGTGTGTGTTATCTTGCTGATAGCCTGCTTGAACTCTGTGGCCTGGGGTGGGAAGAGCAGAGAGGGTTTAAGAGAGGGTTTGTTATGTTGGTATCATAACAAAGTAAATAACTCCCATTTTCCTAAATAATAGCATATATCCATAGTCATTTTTTATGTTTACAGATTCAGTAGGTTAGGAATTCAGCAAGGACACCATGGGACTGGCTCTTATGTTGATGTCTGGGGCCTCTGCTGGGATGATTTGGGGTGGAAGCAGCTGGGGCCAAAGGAGCCATTTCCATGATGACTTCTTGATCCATGTGTCTGGTACCTGTGCTGACTTAGCAAAAGGAAGTCCTTGCTTTTGAACTGCCATATAAGAAATCCACCTGCTCTGCATATGACATGTGGGAGAGGCTACATGTTCATGCTTAGCTTGGACATCCCAACATGTATACTCCATTTTCCCTTTTGGAAAAGGCAGAATCTAGCTCTTATTTTTGAAGAACTTATTTAAAAATAATAATGCTTAGTAAATGAGGCTCTCATACTAACTCATTAATGATGGTTTATGATTTTTTTTTCTTAGTAAAAGTTAAGGTATCAAGGGCATATCTGACCTGACCCGGTGCGGCTGTTTGTCAAAATATAGGTATGGTTGAATACAGCCAGTTTCATAGGGTGCCTTGCTTTGGTTCTCTACTATGCATCTCTGCATGCCAGTAATTTTAACAACAACAACAAAAAGGCCCTGTTTAATTTGGGTTTCTGCAACAGGATACACAAAATACAGAACAATATGCATAAGTGGATTCATTGCTGCATCTGGCCTCTATAACTAAAGTGGCATTATTAAGAAATGGGAAAGCATGAGTTATAAGGATGAATTGTTGCATAGTGAAATAATACACTAGTGAATGCTATCATGATTATTTTTATATATTTTCTCATTTGCTGTTTAAATAGATTGGTTATATCTACTAGATTCAAGGATGTATGCAACCTTAATTAAGAAAGTTAAGAAGTACTGGTCTCAAATATTAAGATGATGTTTGTGATCCTAGGGGCTTTTTTTGTTTTGTTTTGTTTTTCTCCATTGTTGTTATGTCTTCCCTCCTAGTAAATACATTTGTTTCCCAGACAATTATCTTCTAGCAGCAGTTTTTTAAAATTAGGTTTACCAGTGAAGCTAATCTTTATTACATGGGTCTTCTCTTGAATAATTTTAATCAAAGATAAGACACTGTAAGCTAATGAAGGTTTGATCAGTGCATTACCTGCCTTTATTGGGCTTCTTTGTTGTCTGAGTTTAAGTTCACTGTCAGGTCTGTGTTCCTGAAGAGTCTCAAAGACTTCAGGTACACTATTTGGTGTCCCTGAAAAATGTGCCTCTGGAGTCTTGGTATGCTCTGTCCTTTCCATACATAGGCATCTCTGTTTTCACTGACATTTTTTAGGGCCTTTGGACCTCATTACTTTTCCCTTGGGATCCTGAAGATGCTTCTCAACTCTGAGGGTCAAGGGTTATCCTTCTTGAGCACAGACCCTACTCCCAGGAAATTGGAAAAGTCCAGTAAAGATGTTTGGTGGCCAGAGAACTTTCTCACAGATGTATACACATAGTGTTCTCCTCTTTTGAAACCTCAGAGAAATTCATATATATATATATTAGTTGTAGATGGACAGCATGCCTTTATTTTATTTTTTATGTGGTGCTAATGATTGAACCCAGTGCCTCACACGTGCTAGGCAAGTGTGCTCTCTCCCTGAGCTACAGTCCCAGCCCAGAAATATCTTAATGGTGCTTAATTGTACCCTGGATTGTATTTCTTTTGTTTTCTTACTTCTGTTTTACTGTAGGATTATATCCTTCTTTAAGGCTGAGAGGAAGTTTTTCTCATCTGTATAGACAAATAATGCCCAATATAGTTTCTGCAATATGGTTGAAACCTGGAAATCTTTGTCAAATAGAAGGGAATTCTGGGTTTCTCCTAGTCCACTGGTTTGAATCAGGTCTTTGTCTTCTGTGTCCCCTTAAAGGTGATAGAATTGGTAGTCTTTAGGGAATAAAAGAAGCCATATCAGATATTTCAGCTGGGAATGTGTCCATCTAGTCAGTTTATTTATGAAGAAACATCTATATGTAGAATTAGTTTTCTTATCACTGTAGATTTTTAGCAAATGACTCTGTATCAGTCGTTCAGTTGGTTAAATACTGTAAATACTTAGTAGAGAGTCTGTTTTTGATATGAGTATTAACCAACTTGAGTTTCTCCTAGTTTATATATATATATATATATATATATATATATATATATATATATTTCCTCTTATGAAGGGGGTAGTTATTTAGTAATCAATCTTATTGTCAGAGTGTTTTTTCTTCACTGTAATACATCTATTTATTTATTTGTATTTTGGTTATTAAATTTAGTGCCATGTTTTGATCAAAGTACTTACCAGAATATCTAGATGGTAATTAGGATGCCATTCAATTACTACCTGTTTTAAATATCAATAAACTGAAAAAACAAAAACAACAAAACCCAGCTATAATTGAGGGATAGTTATGGAGCATCTGGAAAATAGCTTGTGCAAGCCTGTCCATTCTCTCTCTCTCTCTCTCTCTCTCTCTCTCTCTCTCTCTATATATATATATATATATATATATATATATATATATATATATATTTATATATATATATATATATATATATATATTTGTGGGGGGGGCTCAGAAGATGGGATTTTTGTCATTGTAGCCAAGTGATACTAAAGGGAATGATCTTTGATTTCTACCAGGTATATCTGCATCTTTGAAAGAAGTTAAAAAAGAAAAATAATCTTCACCATATCTCTACTTCATAATGATCTGGAGTTTAGAATGTATTTGTACTTATTGAATATTAAGACCATTTAAATAAGAGGGTGCTTCATGCTGATCTGGAAATTTTTATTATTAAGCCTTCATTTTCCAGGATATTGCAAGATGTTATCTTACCAGACAGAGTAAAATGGATTATTTGAAAATAAGATTGTAATTTATTTGATAATAAATCATCAGTATTATATTATAGCTATTGTGACAGTTCTGGCTTTGGTCATTGGTCTGTTTATGGAAAAAAATGCTTTTTGGATATCTTCAAACCAGATGGAAACTGTCATTGAGGGTCCTTTTAACTCTTTTGTCTAGTTGACATGAATTTGGTTAAAATAGTTGATTACTTATTTGGAGGGAGTAGCTATTACATATGAACTTTTTTTAGTATCATAAAGTCAATTCTTTTAAAATGGAAGAACAGTAAGTTGGCTTGGACTTTAAGATTCATTTGTAAAAACAAAGCTTAAAAAATTTTAGGTGTTAAAGCAGAAATCTATGTAACACAAGTCAAGGCTAAGACTGAACTATGGACCTAAAGAAACAGAATGTATGCTTTTCCTGCATTATTTTACAACAAAGAATCCTGTATATACCTTCCCCAAACTGGTGATCCATGTTTCTTAAATGTCTACCATTGTGTTAGATCTTGGTTGAGAGTTCTGAAGATTAGAAGTGGGAACTCTGCTACGGAGGTGATCATCTAAATTACATCAGTGATACTAGCAAGGGTGCTATTCTGTTCTACACATCCCTCCTGTTTAGCAAATCCTGCCTGCATGCAGGGCCCTCACCAGAAGTCTTGGTGAAATGTGCACTGGAAGTTGACTTTGGTACCTTGCTTTTGTGTTAATGTTGCAAGCGTGTCTGATCATAGCCTAAGAGGATTTGAGGTTCTCTGGAATGATTTGAGATCTGTAGCCAGAATAAAGTCTCACTTGCTTCTGAACTTCACAATTTCCTGTCATTTAATGGGACAGCATAATGCTCAGTAACTGATTTTGATGTACTTGGATGATAATGTCCTTGATTTTGAAATGTGATAGGATGTGGCACATTCTCCCTGTACTTCTTGTTTCTGGGCAGTGGCCTACTTACTGAACTCAAGAGTTGTGTGTATTTGCCAGTGAGTTTATGGATTTCCTGTGGGTGAGATATAGGGCTTGCTAACGGAATATTTTGGGTAAGTCAGAGACCATGAAGCTGCATATCCAATAGCAACATTCCACCAACTTGTCTTGTGAGTGACAATCACCGGATACCTAATTATTTGGTCAAATCTTTTGAAGTGGATTCATTTCTGGCATCTTAATAATGCACTGTTCTTTAAAGCACTTGGCTGTCTTGGCCAGACCTGGCTTATTCCATGAGATGATATACACAGCTATTTAAGCTGTCCCATCAATAGAAATGGCTCTGGAGAATTTACCATCTTGACAGATTGTGGTAGGAGTCCTAGAACCTGGGTAACAAACCAAACGCAGTGTGACATATACAGAAAAGGTACAAATGCCCTGCCTGAAATGATCATCTGTGTAGCTGATTGTTTTCCTCTCAATGTGATGTCATCAGTATTGTTTTGCATTTGGCACAGAAATGCAGTGCATGTTGATAAGTTTTTGGTATGTGTTTATTTTTAGCTGCACCCATTGCTGCATTGAATTTCAGAATATTTTTATTACCCAAAAAAAGAACTCTTCATCCTCTAGCCATTGTCCTTTTGCCCTTCCAGCTTCTCCCCAGCCCTGGCCATCATCAAGCTACTTTCTGCCTCAATAGATTTGCCTATTCTATAAATAGAGTCATATAGTATGTGATTCTTTGTGACTCAATTGTTTCACTTAGCATTTTGCTTTTAAGATTCACCCTAGTTATTGCATGTATCAGTTTTTTATTCCTTTTAATGGCTGGATAATATTCCCTTGAAGGGACAGACCATGTGTTGTTGATACATTGGATGGTTTCCACCATCTGGTTTTTGTGAATGTTCACATACAAATTTTGAGGTGGACATATGTTTTATTTCTCTCAGGTACCTGTTCAGGAGTGGTAATACCTTGTATTTTGCCGTGTTTTTTTCCCCCCTTTCTATCTGGGAAGTGGAGGAGGAGATTTTCTTGGTGATATTGCCTCTGTGATGGAGGGGGCATTAATTTGGAGGCAGGAATTTTGGGTTAGAGTTCCAAGTTTGCCTCCGAATAACCATGTGAGGAAGTTCACTCTGTTTCCCCAGCTGCAGAATGAAGTGGTTTTATCAGACAATCTTTAAGGTCCCTTTCAAGTTAAAAATTTCTTCCTGCGTGGTAACCCAGGGCTTTCAAGATATGAAAGGAAACATTTCCAGCAAGGTCTAAATAATAAAACCACACCCGCCTGAGTACCTCGATGTGAGTTTTTTGTTTCCTAGTTTGAAAACAGATTAGACTTTAATATTTATTTATTGAGCTAAATTTTATTGAGTTAAATTTTATGTGTTTTTAAATAAGATAAGGACTTTAAAATTGGATGAATATAGAACCAAAATTACTCACATTGGTGTTACCTAAACATACCTACTTTAAGATTTTGGTGCTTTTCTGTCAAATTTTTCCACTTCACATTACTTATTGTTTACTGAGCTGCAATCAAATCTAACTCACTCCTTGGAATCCTGCTTTGATTGCCCTTCAGTGTCCTCTTGATTTCACTTACATGCTGCTTATGCTGATTGAAAGACCTTTGAGAGTGGAAGGAAGTCTTTGGTTGAAAAGGCTTTGGGAAAGCCACAAAAAATTTTGAAAATGTAAGGTGTTTCCAAAAGTGCATTATGTCTAGTTAATAGGAAGACTTGTGCACAGTAGGCATTGGTGAGACTGAATGAGTTAAAATCTAACCATTTCATATCCAAGAGTAGCTAATCCACTTCCCCCCGCCCTTTTTTTTTTTTTATTCAACAGCCATCAAATCACTCATTCCTTTCCTAGGGTAGTCTGCTTGAAAAATATCTGATGTGGTTTCAAATTGACCTCACATATTCCCAGAAAACACACTCCCAAGATTCTTTCCTGTGTGGGAAGGAAAGTTGACCTGGAGCTTCCTTTGCCTGGTTGGTAGTTTTCAAGCTCAGCAACTTGAGAATTTGAAGTGGCCCTTCCAGGTTCTGGAGAGACCATGCCATACGGTGAAACTGACATTGTAACCCTGGGAAAGGGGTCTGCTCTTTCAAGATGGGTGCTGAGGCTGGAATGACTCCCCCACTGACACCAGATGCCTGCAGGACTCCATTGTCAGTTTCTAGAGTATCCTTGTTTCCTTTGCAGGTAGTAGTTAGCTATATTCCTTTATTTTTTCTTACTTGCATAGACTCTTTTTTTTTTCTTATTTCCATTTTCTTCATGCCATAAACACTTACCACATAGCGGTCCTAGTGGTTATAGTAAACACTGTTTTGTGCATATTCAGTCAAAGTTATTGAGCACTTATGTGTCAGGCACTATCAAGCACTGGGATTAAAGAGCTCAGTCTCAATTTTTGCTTTGGTGACATTCAGCACCATAAGTAAAGTCCTTAAAAATCTGGCTGGAAATACAAAACCCCATAAATGCTGTATTTTTTTAACCTTTAAAAAAACTTCATTTAAAAGAATGTAGAGATTTCCTGAAGATGATGTATGGCTGCCAGGTTAATTCTTATAAAATACAGCTATCATTATCTCATGATTCTAGTTCAAGAAAATACAGTGAATCATATTGCCTACAGAATAAAGTTTATTTTACTTTGCAATAATTTTTAAACTCTTTAAAATCTGATAAATGAATCGAGGCAGGTTTATGTTCCTTCTGTTAGGGGTTTGGACACCTTTCTCTTCTGGGGCTATGGTCCAGGTACAGATGAATTGCCAGTAAAATGGGAGACAAAGCTCAATTTATTAATCTGAAATACCTCACTCACCATGCAACTCTGTGGAATGATGTGGGCTGTGCTTCATTTTGAAAAAGGAGCTTCCTATTTTCCTTGAATCTAGAGCTTTGAACCTGTCTATTCAGGACCTACAAATAGTTAGGCTGAGACAAACCCAAGTTTGTTAGTGAAAATAGCTCTGTGAACATAAATTCTTTATGTATAAGGGATCATTTAATCCTCAAAATAACTATGTGGATAGTTATTTTGGCAATTGCTCCATTTTTTTTTAGATGAGAAAACTGAAACAGAGAAATTCAGCAACTTATTCAAAGATATGTAAGCTAATAAGGAACATTACTGGGATTTGAACCCAGGGAGATTGGCATTAGATCAGGAAACCTAACCATTTGGATCTGCTGCCTCTCCGTGATGACTACTTGCCTTGCTCACCTAATTGAAAGAGAAAGTTGATAACATATTTGGAGGGAGAAATGTATATTCTGCAAAGCAGTAATTCCACCCACAGGGGAAACCACCCAGTGAACACAGCAATGTGACAGAGGTTGAATAAAGGATGGAGAGGTCAGTGGGAGAAGCATCAGAAGTGTTCACGTTCCTTGGCCATGGCAGTAATGCAGGGGTTCCAAATGTTTCAAGTTTCCTCATCCCATCAAGAAGCCAACCTCGAGACGGGGAAGGAAGCGATACAGTCCCTTCCCCCACAACGGAAACTCCACCAAGGCAATCAGCGGCCACCATCTTGGAGAGCTGAAGTATCCACCGCCACTCTCCGACAGACTGCAACAATAAAACAGGTCTGTGTCACTCAGCCCATCCCCCACACATCGGGGAATCCGCATAAAACCCCTCCTAGGCTTTCTGGAGGAGGGAGTATCAGAGTGAGCCCGCATAAAGACTAGGGGAAAACTAGAGACACCTGACCTTCAACTCCCCCTCCCATCAGCAGCCAAAACAAAACCTGTCTAGCCAGCGCTGGGGGAGGGGCAAGCAGAAAAAATCAAAACGATAGAGTGCCAGGGATCCCAATAGCCAACTGTGCGACCCCGGGGATCCGGGCTGACTGATTCGCCCGGCCTTCCCCACGGCTACAGAAGGCGGGGCGCCGCAGAGAAGCGATTAATTAGCAAGCAGGGAGAAAAGTGGCTGTAATTCTGTGGAATCCTGCTGGATGAGCCTGCACTGACCCCCGGGCTGAGTACGGGATTTCAGAGGGGGAAGGAAGCGGTACAGTTCTATCCCCCACAACGGAAACAAAACAATAGAGTGCCAGGGTCCCCAATAGACACCCTCCACACCCAACAAACGGCAGGTCCAGAGTACAGTTTGAACTGCCGAGAGCCACCACTCAGGGGAAATCTGGTCTAGCAGGAGAAACCAAGACTAGCAGGAGAAACTAGGGGACTAGAGGCCAGGCCCTCACGACTGGGCGGCTGGAAACCGCAGGCCCGCCGGCGACAGTTCACCCACTGCCCGCGTAACTGGGCGGTAGGAGAACGCCCGCCCGCCGGCTACCCACCGCAGGACGGGGTGCCTAGAGATCGCCCGCCCACTGGCGACAGCAGGCCCACTGCCCACGTGACTGGGCGGCTGAAGTCCACTCCCCCGCTGGCGACCAATCACCCGCCTGCTGCCTGAGATACTGGGTGGCTGGAGACTGCCCGCCTGCCTCAACGGGGAGCTGAAACCAAACAGAGACAGTCCAGTCACACAGCCCCATTAGGACACCCCAGCAAGGAGCCTGGGGCCCGTCATAGCAGAGTAGTGACGTCACTGGAGCTCGGCCATCGGAATTCCTTCCCAGCAGAATCCACGTTAGCAGGCACAGTTTAACAACACAAAGAAGAAACAACAGAGTAATACAGAACCAAAACAAATCTATAGAAGAGAGCAGAAACACGGCAATCAAATAGAGCTGGAAAGTAACATGGACAACATGAGAAAACAAGGGAAAAAAGGAGTACAAACAATACAGGACAACTTAATTCTACAGGAGGACATAGAAACATCAGAAGCAAGGATAGGGAATGAACTCAAGGCCTACCTAACTCGAATGGAAAGGAATATTAGGGAAGACATGAGACAGCAAGTCCAAGCAATAAAAGTATATTTTGAAAACGAATTAAACAAACAAATTCAAATGGCAAAGAACGAGCTCTACCAGGAGATAGAGATCTTAAAAAAAATCAAACAATAATCCTAGAATTGCAGGAAAATATAAGCCAAATTAAAAACTCAAACGAGAATATTACAAACAGACTTGATCAAGTAGAAGTCAGAACATCAGATAATGAAGACAAGGTTTATCAACTTGAAAAGAATATAGTCAACACAGAAAAGATGCTTAAATCCCATGAGCAATCTATTCAAGAGATATGGGATGTCATAAAAAAACCAAATTTGAGGGTCATCGGGATAGAAGAAGGCACAGAGACTCAAACCAAAGGAATGGACAGCATATTAAATGAAATAATTCTAGAAAACTTCCCAGAGATGAAAGATGAAATGGATTGCCAAATCCTGGAAGCCTACAGGACCCCAAACATTCAAAACCATAATAGACCAACTCCAAGACATATAATTATGAAGATAGCCAACGTACAGAACAAGGAGAGAATATTAAAAGCTACGAGAGAAAAGAGGCAGATTACATTCAGGGGTAAACCAATTAGGTTAACGACTGATTTCTCATCACAGACTTTGAAAGCGAGAAGATCCTGGAACAATGTATTTCAAACGCTGAAAAATAATGGATTCCAACCAAGAATACTGTATCCAGCAAAATTAAGCTTCAGATTTGACAATGAAATTAAAATCTTTCACGATAAACAAAAGCTAAAAGAATTCGCAGCAAGAAAACCAGCACTGCAAAGCATTTTGAGCAAAATACTACAAGAAGAGGAATTGAAAAATAGTGCCCAAAACTAACAGCAGGAGGTGTCTCAATAAAGGGGGAGGAAAATAACCAAAAAGTAAAACCAGCCAAACTAAAATAAATAAATAAAGAAGCATGACTGGAAGTACAAATCATATCTCAATTGTAACCTTAAATGTTAATGGCCTAAACTCACCAATCAAGAGACATAGGCTAGTAACCTGGATCAAAAAAACAAATCCAACAATATGCTGCCTTCAGGAGACTCATATGATAGGAAAAGACATATACAGGCTGAAGGTAAAAGGTTGGGAAAAATCATACCACTCACATGGCCCTCGGAAGCAAGCAGGAGTGGCCATACTCATATCGAATAAAATCAACTTTAAACCTAAGTTAATCAAGAAGGATAAAGAAGGACACTATATCCTGTTAAAAGGAACCATCCACCAACAAGACATAACAATTATCAATTTGTATGCACCAAACAATGGAGCTGCAACTTTCATAAAACAAACTCTCTCAAGTTCAAGAGTCAAATAGACCACAACACAATAATTATGGGTGACTTCAACACACCGCTCTCGCCATTAGACAGATCCTCTAGACAAAAACTGAATAAAGAAACTATAGAACTCAACAGCACAATCAATAACCTAGACTTAACTGACATATATAGAATATATCAACCATCATCAAGTGGATACACGTTCTTCTCAGCAGCACATGGATCCTACTCAAAGATAGACCATATATTATGCCATAAGGCAACGCTTAGTAAATATAAAGGCGTGGAGATAATACCATGCACCATATCTGATCACAATGGAATGAAATTGGAAATCAATGATAAAAGAAGGAAGGGAAAATCCTACATCACATGGAAAATGAACAATATGTTACTGAATGATCAATGGGTTACAGAAGACATAAAGGAGGAGATGAAAAAATTCTTAGAGACAAATGATAATACAGACAAAACATACCGGAATCTATGGAACACAATGAAAGCAGTTTTAAGAGGAAAATTCATTTCTTGGAGTTCTTTCCTCAAAAAAAGAAACAACCAACAAATAAATGAACTCACACTACACCTCAAAAACCTAGAAAAGGAAGAGCAAAACAACAGCAAATGTAGCAGAAGACAAGAAATAATTAAAATTAGAGCAGAAATCAACGAAATTGAAACAAAAAAAAATCATTGAAAAAATTGATAAAACTAAAAGTTGGTTCTTTGAAAAAATAAATAAGATAGACAGGCCCTTAGCCATGCTAACGAAGAGAAGAAGAGAGAGAACTCAAATTACCAACATACGGGATGAAAAAGGCAATATCACAACAGACACTACAGAAATACAGAAGATAATTAGAAAGTATTTTGAAACCCTATATTCCAATAAAATAGAAGATAGTGAAGATATCGATAAATTTCTTAAGGCATATGATCTGCCCAGATTGAGACAGGAAGACACACACAATTTAAACAGACCAATAACAAAGGAAGAAATAGAAGAAGCCATCAAAAGACTACCAACCAAGAAAAGCCCTGGACCGGATGGGTATACAGCGGAGTTCTACAAAACCTTCAAATAAGAATTAATACCAATACTTTTCAAGCTATTTCAAGAAATAGAAAAAGAAGGAGCTCTTCCAAATTCATTCTATGAGGCCAATATCACTCTGATCCCCAAACCAGACAAAGACACTTCAAAGAAAGAAAACTACAGACCAATATCTCTAATGAACTTGGATGCAAAAATTCTCAATAAAATTCTGGCGAATCAAATACAAAAACATATCAAAAAACTTGTGCACCATGATCAAGTAGGATTCATCCGTGGGATGCAAGGCTGGTTCAATATACGGAAATCAATAAATGCTATTCACCACATCAACAGACTTAAAGACAAGAACCAAATGATCATCTCGATAGATGCAGAAAAAGCATTTGACAAAGTACAGCATCCCTTTATGTTCAAAACACTAGAAAAACTAGGGATAACAGGAACTTACCTCAACATTGTAAAAGCTATCTATGCTAAGCCTCAGGCTAGCATCATCCTAAACGGAGAAAAACTGAAGGTATTCCCTCTAAAATCTGGAACAAGACAGGGATGCCCTCTATCACCACTTCTATTCAATTTAGTTCTTGAAGTACTAGCCAGAGCAATTAGACAGACAAAAGAAATTAAAGGCATAAAAATAGGAAAAGAAGAAATTAAATTATCGCTATTTGCAGATGACATGATAATATACCTAACAGACCCAAAAGGGTCTACAAAGAAGCTGCTAGAGTTAATAAATGAATTCAGCAAAGTGGCAGGTTATAAAATCAACACGCATAAATCAAAGGCATTCCTGTATATCAGCAACAAAACCTCTGAAATGGAAATAAGGAAAACCACTCCATTCACAATATCCTCAAAGAAAATAAGATACTTGGGAATCAACCTAACAAAAGAGGTGAAAGATCTATACAGTGAAAACTACAGAACCCTAAAGAGAGAGATAGAAGAAGATCTCAGAAGATGGAAAAATGTACCCTGTTCATGGATAGGCAGAACTAACATCATCAAAATGGCGATATTACCCAAAGTTCTCTACAGGTTTAATGCGATGCCAATCAAAATCCCAACGGCATTTCTTGTTGAAATAGATAAAGCAATCATGAAATTCATATGGAAAGACAAAAGACCCAGAATAGCAAAAGCAATTCTAAGCAGGAAGAGTGAATCTGGAGGTATAGTGATACCAGAGTTCAAACTGTACTATAAAGCAATAGTAACAAAAACAGCATGGTACTAGTACCAAAACAGGCAGGTGGACCAATGGTACAGAATAGAGGACACAGAGACTAATCCACAAAGTTACAACTATCTTATATTTGATAAAGGAGCTAAAAACATGCAATGGAGGAAGGATAGCATCTTCAACAAATGGTGCTGGGAAAATTGGAAATCCATATGCAAAAAATGAAATTGAATCCCTTTCTCTTGCCATCCACAAAAGTTAACTCAAAATGCATCAAGGAGCTAGATATCAATTTGAGTCAAATGTATGAAAGATGATATATCATGAACTATGTAATGCTTTAAATAATCAATTAAAAAAAAAATCAGAGACGGTGCGTCTGATAGAAGAAAAAGTTGGCTCCGATCTACATATAGTGGGGTCAGGCTCCAAATTCCTTAATAGGACACCCATAGCCCAAGAGTTAATAACAAGAATAAACAAATGGGACTTACTTAAACTAAAAAAGTTTTTTCTCAGCAAGAGAAACAATAAAAGAGGTAAATAGAGAGCCTACATCCTGGGAACAAATTTTTACCCCTCACACCTCAGATAGAGCCCTAATATCCAGAATGTACAAAGAACTCAAAAAATTAAACAATAAGATAACAAACAACCCAATCAACAAATGGGCCAAGGACCTGAACACACTCCTCAGAGGAGGACATACAATCAATCAACAAGTACATGAAAAAATGCTCACCATCTCCAGCAATCAGAGAAATGCAAATCAAAACCACCCTAAGATACCATCTCACTCCAGTAAGATTGGCAGTCATTATGAAGTCAAACAACAATAAGTGTTGGCGGGGATGTGGGGAAAAGGGTACACTTTTACACTGCTGGTGGGACTGCAAAATGGTGAGGCCAATTTGGAAAGCAGTATGGAGATTCCTGGGAAAGCTGGGAATGGATCCACCATTCGACCCAGCTATCGCCCTTCTCGGACTATTCCCTGAGGACCTTAAAAGAGCGCACTATAGGGATATGGCCACATCAATGATTATAGCAGCACAATTCACAATAGCTAGACTGTGGAACCAACCTAGATGCCCTTCAATAGATGAATGGATAAAAAAATGTGGCATCTATACACAATGGAGTATTATGCAGCACTAAGAAATGACAAAATCATAGAATTTTCAGGGAAATGGATGGCATTAGAGCAGATTATGCTAAGTGAAGCTAGCCAAGCCCTAAAAAACAAATGCCAAATGTCTTCTTTGATATAAAGAGAGCAAATAAGAACAGAAAAGGAAGGAAGAGCATGAGGAAAAGACTAATAATAAACAAAGACGAATGGGGGGAGAGAAAGGGAGAGAGAAGGGAAAGCATATGGAAATGGTAGGAGACCTTCAATGATACACAAAATTATAAGAGGTTATGAGGGGCAAGGGGGAGGGGGGGGAAAAGGGGAGAGAATTGAACAACAGCAGAGGAGGTAGAGAGGGAAGATGGGAGGGGAGGGGAGGGGAGGGGTGATAGGAAAGGTAGCAGAATACAACAGCCACTAATATGCCATTATGTAATAATGTGAGTATGTAACAGTTGTGATTCTGCAATCTGTATTTGAGGTAAAAATGGGAGTTCAAAACCCAATTGAGTCTAATGTATGAAAGATGATATATCATGAGTTCTGTAATGTTTTGAACAATCAATAAAAAAAAGAAAAAAAAAAGAAAAAAAAAAGAAGCCAACCTCTGCCTCGTGCTTGCCCATCTTTTTACACCCACTGTTTTCATGTTCTGGGCCATCCTTCTCATCCGGGATGCTTCAGTCCTCTGGGACTCATGCTTTGGGAGTGACTCAAATGTATTGTGATTTGTTTAGCAAACTCCTATAGCATTATTGTCTTCATCCATAGCAATCACTTTCTGATGGGACAAAACCAGGAAGCATAGATGGATTTATAGGACCAAGTATCTCAAATATATAAGAATCTGCAACAAAGAACAATGATGGTTGCAGTTTTCATTCAGCTTATTTTAGCAGGTTGACACATCTTGTACTGTACTTATATTGTCATTTAATTGCTTTATGAGTGCCTGATTTAGCTCATTAGCTAAATTGTAATCTCCTCAAGACCCGTGTGTGTGTGTGTGTGTGTGTGTGTGTGTGTGTGTAAAACACACAGCAGGACATTTTAAAAATAAAGTGGTTGATAAATATTTGATGGATTTCTCCCTTTTCCCTTCTCTTCTCCCCTCCCTTCTTCTTTTTTTTTCTTTTAACAGCACTTTCTCTTTCTTTGGCTGTTGATGTAAAAGTTAGAAATGATAAAATGACTAGGGTGGCATCTTGAACCATTATCACATTCATGAACAGACTAGAACTCTATAGACTTGATGATTTTTGGAAATTTATTCAGATACATTTATTGTTTCTATCACTCCCAGCCCATCTATTTCTTCCTTCCACATGGTTCATCCTCTTGTAGATGGTTGGCTCAGCAAAGTAAACTCCTGAAGCAGAGTCTTGGGTTATGGACTCATTACACCTGGTTGGCTTTGCCACGTACTATGGATAGCTTGACCCTGGGGAACAGAATGTGGGTGGACCGTGGGAGTCCATTACTACTTTTGGGGCAGCAGCTTAGAGCACAGGCCTTGGTGGACTGGAAATGACTATCATGCCTCTGTAAGCCTATTTCCTCATCTGTAGGATGGGAATGAATTATGGAGTCTTTCTGAAAATTAAATGAGAAAATTCAGGATAAATCTTAGAAGAATGCCATGTATATATATTAAGCACTAAGTAGATGTTAGCTATTATTTTTATGGCTAGACATGTAGGTATGAACATCATCCTCTGCTGCCCAGGGTAAAGATGCTCCCTTGAGAGTATAAGCTCCTAGAAGTTAGAATCCTTTAGAGGAAAATGACAAGCTCAAATCTCCAACAATCAAAATGGCTTAAGAATACCAAACTTCAGAGCTGAAAAAGAAAACTGACACATACACAAATGTTTTGCTTCTCTGAAAATCCTCAAAAAGCTAAAATTTCCTTTCCCTTGAGAGTATAAGCTCCTGGAGGTTAGAAACCACTCAATTGCTTAAAATGGCCTGTTGTATTATCATATATGCCACATTTAATTGCTAAGATTGTGAGGAGTATTTTTCCAATAGCTAATTATCATGTCTAAGATGTAGCTGCACATCAACCACACTATTTCTTTTCCTCCTCTCCCTCTTCCTACTTCTCCCCCTCCTCCTTCTCCTTCTCCTCCCCTTCCTTCTCCTCCTTCTTCTTCCTGTGGTGAGACTGAACTCAGGGCCTTGTGAATGCAAGCTAAACACTGTACCCCTGAGTTACATCCCAGCTTACCACATTTTTCAACCAACAGAAAAGTACTTAAGTTATCATATGATCTGAAAAGCACTGGAATAACATTGCATCTGTAACATGAGCTTAACTATATTCAAGTGGTTTCAGAAAATAGCCTGGAATGACATGCATCAAAACTTAACAGTGATTTGCTTTGGATGATAGTGGGATGGCGAATGAATGTTTAAAAATTTTTGCTTCTTTATTTTTCCTATATATGTATATTATTTTCACGGACAGATAAATTTTTTATAAGAGGTAGATAGTGTACATTAGGTGGGAGTCAGAAGCTATGGTGTTTGGCTTATATTTTTATGATTGGAAAAAAATGTCAAACACATAAGGCACAAAACTGAACTATTTATTATGTATTTCCCAGAAAGCGGTGAGAGTGTGACATAAGCAAAATTAAAGACACTATGCTGGAGCTGAGGATATAGTTCAGTTGGTAGAGTGTTTGCCTTGCATGCAGAAAGCCCTGGGTTCAAGCCCCAGCACCACACACACATACACAAAGATACTATGCTGGAGAGTTGAGGGCAGTTTTAGCTTTTTGAGGATTTTCAGAGAAGCAAAACACTTGTATATGTGTCAGTTTTCTTTTCCAACTCTGAAGTTTGGTATTCTTAGCCATTTGATTATTAGAGATTTAAGCTTGTCATTTTCTTCTAAAGAGAATGGCCTTTGGAAGCTTTCAGCTACCAGTAAATGAGGTGAAAATGTATTTAATATTAAAGGTCTTAGGGAACAAGGCCCAGTAAAACCATCATTAGTAGTTCATGTTCAGGTGACATTTTAACCTTCCTTCTTAGTCCTGCTCCTGTGATGTTTAATAGCCAGGAATGCCCACTGGCTGTGTTCTAAGCCTTTTTATTGCATGATATATCCATCAATGTATCTTATGTTTTTCTATTTGTAAATAAATACATATCAAATAGTCCTCTGTTACATATTGCTATGCTACAGCATTGTATTTGTTTTAAAGTAGCAAAATGTCTATAGTCCCTGATTATTTTTCACATCTTTACCACACATAAAACTGCTTATGTTTATATTTTTAAAATGTGCATATGTGGGCTGGGGTGGTAGCTCAGTGGTAGAGCGCTTGCCTAGCACATGTGAGACACTGGGTTTCATCTTCAGCACCACATGAAAATAAATAAATACAATAAAGGTATTGTGTTCATCTACAACTATTTTTTTCTTAAAAATGTGCACATAACTATTATGGCCAACTTGAAAAATGCATCAAATGTAAAAATAAGAAGATAAAAATTACTCAGAAGTAACTACTATTAACATTTTGGATGTTAATAGTTTTCCATTATATGAACACACCACACTTCATTTGTCTGCTCACACTTGGGATTTTGCTAGACAGATTTTGGGACATCCTCTCTGTTGTTTCCACCTTCTCCAGCACATCAGCTAGGTCTCCTCTTCAGGAAAGGAGCTGCTGCCCAGATGGAGTGTGGTTGGGAGACAGCCTCGAGATAGCGCTGTTGGTTCCTGCAGAGTGGCTGCAGCTGACCCACCCAGAGCTCCTTCCCAATCATTTCAGCTGAGGAAGACAGACCTGGCCCAGATTTTACTCCTCACCTCCATGGCATCCACCCCAGTTACAGCAACACCACTTGATTCTCAGCCAATGCCTGTGGCTGTGTGGGGCATCCTGCACAACCAGATGAAGGAGGAGAAAAGAGCCCAAGCTTGGGTGATGGGTAGTCAGCTCCATATGTTCTGAAAAGACTGTGAGTAGGGGAAGTCCTCCAGTGGGCAGCCTACCAGGCTCTGTACCTGGTCATCTACCATATATATGTATGTAGAGAAGTGGCCTGAGGTTCAGATACATACTGACCCGGGATGGCAGTGAATGGGTTGGCTGGCAACAAGGGACTCAAAGGAAAGGATTATAAGTTTAGGAACAAAAAGACCTGGGTAGAAGCATGTGGATGGACATAAGCTTAGGAGTGGGCCACACATGTGCCAATGTCTGCAGCATCTACTGGAGAGATTTAAGAGATTTTCATTCTGTTATTTTCCTCCAAAGAATGGTTTTGTTCTAGCAGGCAGTTTACTCAGCACTCCACAACCTAACCCCCACCAGCCTGGTCACCTGATGTTAGCTAACACCATTGTTGACTACCCCAGGCTGACACAATGGACCTGTGAGGGAAGTGACCAGGGTGGCCGAGATGGAGGTTACACATTGGCCCAGCAGCATCTATTTCTTCTATTGTCACTGGTAAATGTCCACACGGACAGCAGCAGAGATTAACACTGAGTCTTCCTGTGGTACCGCTCCGTAAGGAGGTCCATGGCTTCCTTCCTTCTAGAAGTTTGACTACATTTACTTCCATTTGGAAAAGTTGTTTCTGACCTACTATTAAGCTTCAGGTAGTTTTTTTTTCTTTTTACATTTCAGATATTTTGTTTATCAGGTCTAAAATTTACATTTGGTCTTTTAAAAATAATTTTTATTTCTCTACCGAGCTTCCCCATCTGTTAACTCATTATAAAGCATCATCTTCTTTGTTCTTGCATGTACTTAATAGCTACTTTTAAATCCTATCTACTAATTCCAACAACTGGATCATATTTTATCATAATTTATTTATTTTTTATACCAGGGATTTAACCCAGGGACATTTAACCACTGAGCCACATCCCCAGGCCTTTTAATTTTTGATTTTGAGATCTCTTGGTAAGTTGCTGAGTCTGGCCTCAAACTTGTGGTCTTCCTGTCCCAGCCTGCCTCAGATTTTCCTGGTACATTTTATCTTTTTCTGCATGACCAGGAACTTTTTTATGTATATGGGACACATTGGATGATACATTTTAAAGATTCTGAATTTTGTTATTTTCCTTTAAAGAATGTTTTTTTTTTGTTTGTTTGTTTCATTTCATTTTGTTTAGTTCTCCCCCGCCCCCCCCAGCTCTGGCAGCCTGTGTACTTGACTGACTTAGTCTCCGAATTCTCTATTCCTTGCAGAGGACATTAATTGCAATCTTTAACCATTTTTTTTTTCATTCTTTCAGCCATTGCTTTCCACTAGGCTCCTTTGAACTTAGAAGGGGAAGGGGAAAAGGGAGGTATTATGAACTGAAATTGATTTCCTTGCACTTTTGAGTTTGTCAGATTGACTCCAACTACTATATATAACTATAAGCTTCAAAAAATAAAAATAAAAAGAGCTGGTTGCTGTGGTGCATATCTGTAACCCCAGTGGCTCAGTAGGCTGAGGCAGGAGGATCATAAGTTCAAAGCCAGCCTCAGCAACTTAGCAAGTCCTGAGCAATTTAGCGAGACCCTGTCTCAAAATAAAATCAAAGAAATAAAAAAGGGCTGGGGATGTGGCTTGTAGTAGAGTGCCTCTGAATTCAATCCCTCATACAACAAAACAAACAACAACAACAAACTTGCATGTACAGTTCAGTGGCCAAGAAAAAAATCTGAACAAAGCTTTTAATGCAAATTTTGGGACATCTTCTGTGTGGTTCCCATCTGTTTCAGTATTTTCTCCATTAACTACTTCTCTTGTTTGGATACTTCTAAATTCTGTCGGTTACTCCTAAAACCAATCCTACAGTGGCTTTCTCCTAGATTTGTGACTGCCACACCACCTGGACTGTGGCACACTCTCATGGGAAAAGCTGTACAGACATGAATCTCATGTACCCTTCTCTTCCTTCAAGATTCAAATCCCTGATTACATTTTTTTTTGTCAAATAGTTATATATGTTGTGCTAAATTTGTTTTATATATGTTATGTTTTACATGTTATACTATATATGTTCTATATGTTATCCCAAATATATTTAAATTGTAAATGTTCTCTTAAAATTTATAATTGTTCTACGCTGTTAGATTAATTCGATAAAAGCTAATTTAGAATTTTTGTTATTTTATTCTAATTTGTTATAAAGGACAGCAGAATGTATTACAATTCACATTATACACATAGAGCACAGCTTTTCATATCTCTGGTTGTACACAAAGTAGAGTCACATACATGTACTTAGGGTAGTGATGTCCATCTCATTCCACCGTCTTTCCTATCCCCATGCCCCCTCCTTTCCCCTCCCTCCCCTTTGCTCTCTTTAGAGTTTGTCTATTCCTCCCTTTCCCTCCCCTCCACTCCCCACAACCCTATTATGAATCAGCCTCCTTATATCAGAGGAAACATTCGGCATTTGGTTTTTTTGTGATTGGCTAACTTCACTTAGCATTATATTCTCCAGCTCCATCCATTTACCTTTAAATGCCACGATGTTATTCCTTTTAATGCTGAATAGTATTCCATTGTGTTCATTTAGAATTTTAATAAATATTGTCATATGATTCTCCATAGTTGGTTTTATTAATGTTCTGTCACCATATTGTATCAATGTTCCCATTTCTTCATATTGTCCAATAATTGTATCATAAAGCTCTTTTCATGGAACCCTATTTGATGGATGAAAATGTTATTTCATTGCTGTCATTGGCATTTCCCCAACTTCTAGTGAGGTTAAGAATATTTTTATACACATTGGAAAAGTAACTTACCTATTTCTAATTTTGCCCATTTCTGTACGTTTGTCTCTTTCTTATTAATTATATATGTCTGTTATAATAATCAGTTACCAAATACTTACATTACAAATAGTTTCTCATAGCCTGTTTTCACCTTTGCTCCTAATGTTTTTTATGCTACAGAAGTTTACATTTTTATGTAAAATTTGCCTTTTATGTATGTGAACAGTAGTAACAGATGTGTGCTAATGTGCAATTTTGAAACCTATTTGTAAACTTTAAGTAATATTCCTTGAAACATTCCCCAAAATATTCTTTAGGGACATAATTATTAGTTTTTCAGAGTGCTCAGGTTTAAATATTCACAAACTTCTAACTTGTTCCATATTGTTGGACATTTTTTATTATTTTTGTGTGCTTATGCAATTTTTTAGAATTTTGTTTTGGTTTGTGGGCAGTATACATTCTGTTCTTTTCCTCACATTTTCATTGGGATATTTGTCTTTTCCTTACTGATGTAGGAAGTCTAACTGTATCTATTAAGCACCTTAATTAATCCTTTTAATATTATCTACTTGTTTCTTCATGAGCATATGTCATTTTGGATATATATGATCATTCGATTATTATTGTATTATCATAATGAAAGCTTCCATCTTCAAGGCTTGCTCAATGAATTTAAGTGTTAGAAATTCTTGCTCTTAAATTCCTTAAGTAGTTAGCACTTACAATGCAAATGAATGAAGAATTTTTTTCATTCACTTTTGTAATAATAATGAACCCAATGCTTCTAGTTAAAAACCTTCAATACACTTGGAATAGAGCCGCCACATGACCCAGCTATTCCACTCCTCATTTTCTATCCAAAAGAACTGCAATCAGTGTATTCCAATGTTTAAAGTGGTACAATTTACAACAGAGTTATGAAATCAACATAGGTGTCCATCAACAGATGAATGGGCAAAGAAAATGTGCTATGTATTCATGATGGAGTTCTACTTGGCCATAAATAAGAATGAAATTATGTTATTTTCTGGTAAATGGATGGAACTGGAGAACATCATGCTCAGTGAAATAAGTCATATTCACAAAGTCAAGGGTCAAATGTTTTCTCATATATGGAAGTTAGAGGGAAAAGAAAGGGATTTTAAAAAGGGTGATCTCACAAAAATACAAGGGAGATCAGTAGAGTAGAGGTAGGGGATTGAGTGGGGAAGGAGGAGGAGAGAGAGAGGGAAGGATTAGAGAATGAAATCCATTAAATTATTCTATACACATGTATGAATGTATCAAAGTGAATCCCACTTTTAGGTATAATTATAATGTATCAACTAAAAAATTCACATAGATGGTAGATCAGCAGAGTAGTAAAAGGTGATCAGGAAGAAGGAGAAAGTGGGGGAAGTACTTGGGAATAAAATGGCGCAAATTATGTACATATATGAATCTGTCACAATGGCCCCACTGTTATGCATAATTATAATGCACTAATAAAAACCCCTTCAGTATAATAGTATTTTCTAGTTAATTTGATAAGTTTAACTGATGATTATCGACATAAAGCAGGCACAACATCATAAAAGACTTTCTTAAAAGGCACAAATTATTTCTTTACAAATGTATATATATTTTTTATGTAATTATCTATGCTTACATATGTATGTATGTTTATATATTTACATATGTATGTATGTTTTTAATTCCCATTGTGTTAAGGTCATACTGTAAATCTTTCATACTGAACATCAAAGTCAGAACACTGGTTCTACCATTATTTTCAATTTTTGGATTTTAAATACATCTTCTATTGCACATCTTAATGGTAAAATTCTAAATTATGATTTGGCTATTGAAGGATTTGGTACTGTGGATCTCAGAGGCCACCTGGTTTTGTTTTCTGAGGGCAGGAGTCCTTTTCCAAACCAAGTCAGAGTCAACTGCTCAAGTTATCCCATTCGGTTTTCAGAAAGGTTTTTATGATCTCTAACTTTAACCCATTATTCTTACTACTTGTGAACCACACAGAATAAACCTAAAGTCTATCTCACAACCCACATTTCTGATGCCTACTGTTTTTGGCATCAACATGGTCCCTGTTGAAGGAGCCTCAAGTTTGCTTTTTTTTTTTAAAGAGAGAGAGAGAGAAATTTTTTTTTAATTTTTAATATTTATTTTTTAGTTCTCGGCGGACACAACATCTTTGTTGGTATGTGGTGCTGAGGATCGAACCCGGGCCGCACGCATGCCAGGCGAGCGCGCTACCGCTTGAGCCACATCCCCAGCCCTCAAGTTTGCTTTCTGCCGTAGAGGAACTCTGACTTGCTCAGTGCTTCCCTCAGCTAAGCCTTTTGTAAGTGGTATGAACTACCCTGGATGTTCTCAGCATACATCTTCATTGTCATTTTCTTTCCCCCACAAATGACAATGTGGTTAACAAATGAAAAATAAATAAAACCAATGGTTGAAATAAGAAAGTGGTGAAGATGGCATGAAGTCAAAAAATTTTGGAGGTTTCCTCCTTTAAAACAAGTGGAATTAGAAATTCTAGATTAGTTCAGGAGAGTCCTGGATTGACTTGATATTGGAATGGATAGTTTAGTCACCTTAATGTAAGAGAAACTTGAGTCACTGGTGACTGAATTCAATGTAAAAGAAGGCTGAAATCACACGTGTTCTTGGTTAATGGCACTAGACTGATAAGAATTAAAAGTCTCTCAAGTAATGAGAGGGCTGGGGTGGGGTGAAGTCCATCCTATAGATCAAACATTATTTTCAACAACATCTGTCCCTATTTGGAGTGGTAGTAGAAGAGAAAGATGGGGACTTGTTTGAGAATTTAATAAAACATGGAGAGCACCTGTTGTGGTTCCCTATAAGCTGGGGAGAATGAGTTAGACACCATGTAGCACACTTCCCTGTTCGCAAATTTTAATAGGTTTGATGACTGACAGAAGCTCTGATCTTGGTCAATGAAAGTTTCTCTGTTCCAATATTTATATGATGTAACCTTTCAGACACTGAAAGTGCAACCAAATATAGCAAGCTCTTTTAGCCATCCTTAAAATGACAGGTTTTCCAAACTTCTTGCTGTTCTTTTTACTCTCCAATGAGCACAATTTAATTTGATTCAGATTTGTTTGGTTGTTGTTGGTGGTGAGATTTGGAAGCCAGACTCTGTTTTTCCTGTTGTGGTAGAAAAATCACAGAAGGAGGCAATTAAACTCTTACTCCTTGATCTAGATTCTAAGTTAAATTCTTGTCCACAAAAATATGTTTAATATTCTAAGGCAGATTGCTAAAGCTAATATTGTAACATAGTGTGGATTATATGTACTCCAGTGCTTTGCTTCATTCATAGTTTCAAATTTCAGCTCTTTATGTTGGCTGCTGTTGTGACAAACCATTCAGCAAACTCTTCAAAGTACAAACACCTAAGACTTTGGGAGAATTAGAAACATTTTCATTATGAATAGGCACCAAAATCTTCACAAAAACAACAAAAATCCCCAACCAACCACAACCACAAAAGGAACAGTGTGACCTTTTCTTAAGAACCCAGCATGCCAATCATAATTGTAACATGTCCCTTTCTTCTATCCCCATGCATTAGCTCTTTATCTGAGGAAAGCAGGGTAACAGAGGAAGGGACACTGCAGTTTATCTTTTTCAGTCTGAGAAGAGTCCAGTGTCCTTGGCAGCCTGGAGGTGATGGATTCCCAGGTGTGCTTTGGCAGTTCCACTCCCACAACAATGACAAAATACTTCCCGCTCTCCAGGGCACTTTGATGTATGGTACTGCACTTGACCTTCACCTTCTATGTTAGTAGGAGAGGTAGTCTAGTCTGCTTTTGGCCCAAGAACAAACAGCAACAAGAGGTGCTAGAGTTCATACCATGCTCCCTAGGGCAGGAGAGAAGTCTTGATGTTCTCATCTTCTAATCTGAGGCTCCTTCTGCTGAATCACACTCTCTGCTCGGGGGTGAGGGGGCAGGTTTGAGTCTGTGAAGCTGGTTTGTACTGAGTATACCCATGGCAAAGCCTCTGAATTGAGATGTTGAAAAAGTGAACTGATAGGGAGAAGACGCCTTCAGCATCTTAGATCATTTTTCTAAGACCTGGATGAGGCAGATCTTAATCTGTTTTTGGGTTGTTGTAACTGAATACCACAGACTGGGTAGTTTATACTGAACAAAGGTTTATTCAGATCATGGTTTCTAGAGACTGGGAAGTCCAAGGTTGAGGGACCATTTTTGTTGAGGGCTCTCTTGCTGATGGGGACTTTTTGTAGAGCCCCCACACACCATAGACTGTCACATGGCAAGAGGGGTGCATCCAGGAGACAGAGCCTACTGGTATTTATAACAGAAAACCATTCTTATAACCCATTTATATTAGTCAGTTTTCCATGGCTGTGACAAAATGCCTGAGAAAACTAACTTAAATGAGGGAAGACTTATTTTTGCTTGAAGTTTCAGAGGTTTCAGCCCTTGGTCAGCAGGCTCCCAGGTTTCTGGGCTTGTGGTGAGGCAGAACATCATGGCCAGTGTAGCAGAACAAAGTTAATCACCTCATGGCAATCAGGAAGCAGAAAGAAAGGGGTCGGGGAGGAGAAGGAGCCAGGGAAAAGATACAACCCCAGTTACTGACTTCTTCCAAGTATAGTTTCTACCACTTCCCAATAGTGCATTCAATTATGAAGTCATCAGTGGATTAATCCATTGAAGAAATCATAACCCTCATGATCCCAAAGGACAAGACTGTCAACACATGAACTTTTGGGGAATGTTTCAGATCCAAACTACAAAACTTATTAACCCATTAATCCCTGAACAAATTAATCTAGTTTGAGGACTCTGCCTAATCACCAGGTCCTGCCTGATGCCACCTCTTAACTCCTCATAAAGGGGTTCCATCTCAATGTGAGTTTTGTTGGGGTTATTCAAGCCATAGCAAGGTAGTTGAATGATTTGACATCTGCTTTAAATATAAAGAATAAACTTTATATAACCATAATGGGGAAAGATGGTATCTATAAACCAGGTAGAATATCCATTCCCTTTAATTTGCACAGAATTTTTCTTTGGAGCTGAATGTTCTCATGTGATAGAGCTATGGTAAAGAAATAAAATGTTCCCTCTCTATAGAAGCATGAAACTGTAATGTTTTCTCTCTGAGAAACCAGTGGAGCTTGGTCAAGAGTAAAGCTTTAGATTTCTTCTTCTCTTGTCTCACAGTGGGTGCAATTGTGACCACAGGCACTAGGCAAAGAAGCCCCTTGCAGCTAATATTTTCATAGCAGGAATGTGAACAGGTGAGAATGTGAGGAAGAGAAAGAGAGGGAATGGTATTAAGAAGCCCAAAGTCTTTCCCCCATCTTGTGCCCACTTTATAGTTGCTTTCATTCTGTCTTCTTTTAGCTCTTGCTACATGTGTTCTCTTGCAATGGCTGCAACTCAGATTTAAAGTGAGCTGTTTGTACCCCTAGGGCCCAGGGATGCTATACGATGGGCAGCCAGATTTACAAGGCAAGCATTATTTGAAGTTCCCATGAATGTTAAGATAGCTCCGTTGTCAGATTGGATAAATTTTGAGGGAGGTGAAAGTTAACTCTTCAGGGTCAACATTAGTAAAAGGAACATAAGACTTAGCTTCAGCAATATAGCCCAGGTTTAAAATATATTTAATTTCTGCTCTATAAGTAGCTACAGAAAGAAGAATAAAAGGGGAAATTAGAAAGAAGAGGAGGTAATTAATCATAGGAAGACTAACCCAACCTTGTACAGTATTTTATTACCGTTTTTGAACCCAGACTGAAGAATTGCTGTCCATGGTTTGTGTCCCTCTCCACATCCTAAGAACTCCAGGTGTCTCCTCTGCGGTGGATTGCCATAGCAACCCATGGGGCTGTTGGGGAGAAGATATGCCCTGTCTGCAGAGAGCCACTTAATACTATTGTTCAAATTCCTGGGGAACAGGAGGGGCAGACTGTTGTGGTAGAAAATCACAACAGAAGGAGGCAATTTAACTCTTACTCCTTGATCTGGATTCTAAATTAAATTCTTGCCCACAAAAATATGTTTAATATTCTAAGGCAGATTGCTAAAGCTGATATTGTAACACAGTGTGGATTATATGTACTCCAGTGCTTTGCTTCATTCATAGTTTCAAATTCCAGCTCTCCATGTGGGATGGCGAGCTCCACGGCCATGACGTTGTCTCCAGGCACTGCCATCCCAGGTGCTGTGTCACTATGGTACAGTAATGGAAAAACAGAGCCATGAGTATGTTCAGACAAGTCACAGAGCCAAGAGTAATTTGGAAGACACTCATTTCTTTGTCTCTCCAGCATGTGACTTATAGGGTCAGAAATCTGGCAGCATGAGAGAAGACCACTCATGTTCCTTTGAGGAACTGCACGTCTGTGTCTAGCAGGAGCCTCAGGGACTGCAGGGAGAGGTTTGGTGTATCTGTGAGAGGCCAGGCTTCCGATCTCTTAATCTAAAACTGAAAAACACAAAGGACGTGTGTAGTGATTGAAAACCCTATAGTATCATCCAAATACAATTATCCTTCCCCACCTTAAAGGGGAAGTTTAATATATATATATATATAATATATATATATACATATTATATATATATTTGAAACTCCCATGAATGTTAAGATAGCTCAGTTGTCAGTTTAGAGATAGATGAAATCCTATGATTAATATATATTTACTATATATATTATGTAATATATATACTATAATATATATTTACTATATATATACATATATATATCTCTATATATAGAACCTGACATATTATATGTGTGTGTATATATATACAATATAAATATAATATTCTTCCCTATATATGCCTATCTGTGAGAAAGTTTAACTTATAAATTAGGCATGGTAAGAGATTAACAACCATAACGGGCTATAGATCTTAGCAACCTCAGCATATGATTTTTCTTCTCTGTTGAGAACTTTTACCTTTTCACTTAAAGGCAACACTTGACAGCTTCTCTTTGTTATATCCAAATTGTCATTATCACTACATTTGTCTTTGGGGATATTATTAAATGTTATCAGGCACTGTGATACTGCAAAGTAGATTCGATAATGTAGACAACTACAGAGTGATTTATATTGGTGGGTAGTGTATACAGCATGGATACACTGTACAAAGGTATGATTCATGTCTTGGGCAGGACTGATCAAGATGGTGTTGGGGGTGCTGGGGTTGTGGCTTGGGGGCTCGAGTTGTGGCTCAGCGGCAGAGTGCTCGCCTAGCATGTGCAATGCCCTGGGTTTGATCCTCAGCACCACATAAAAATAAATATATAAAATAAAGATATTGTGTCCAACTAAAAAATAAATATTAAAAAAAAGATGGTGTGGGATTTCATCGTGATACACATAATGGCATGCAATTTAAATCTTATGAACTGTTTATTTCTGAAATAGCCCATTTATTATTTTCAGAATATTGCAGGTAACTAAAACCTCAGCAAAACTGTGGATAAGGGGTGACTACTATAATAATTGTGTAAAGTAGCATATGATTTAGGATTTTCTGCTGTATATTTTAAAGAAAATCAAAAGTGGTTTTTAATTTTATTTTGAACATCACTATTTTGACTAATATCATTTACTTCCCACGGGTAAGCAACAGTAGACAGACCTAGATAAAGTTTCAAAAATGGGAAAATTTCTTTAACACTGATTAGAAACCAGTACATGTTTATTGTAAATGATTGAAACAATATAGAAATGTAGAAAGCAAATGAAGTCTGGTAATAACCACCCCCAAGATATTGCCTTTGTTAGCTAGGAATTTGTTTCTAGCTTCCAGAAGCTAAAGGGCCAGAGTTTTAAGTGAGCTTGTCTCTTCATATTGGGTTACATTTGTTCTCTCTGTAATGACACATAGTATAAACAGCAGTCAGCACATTATGACAAAAGCCAGAAGACTGAAAATGAAAATTCATATTAAAGTCGTAGACACCAAAAGACCCTGAACCTTTACATTTTGTAGATATGTTCATTTATCATTTTTCTAAGGTCCTTATAGGTAAAATGTAAGATTATTCTAAAAAATATTTATTATTGACAAATGATGATTATATATATTCATGGGCTACAATGTGATATTTCAATAGATGTTTACATCTGCAGAATGATTAAATCAGGCTAATTAACAAATCCTTCAGCTGTCTCTCTCTTTCTGGAGATAGCCTGCCTTCTCCGGTAGGTGTATTCTCCAAAGGCATAAGTCTGAGATTACCCCCGTTCTCCCTTGAATCTAATTTCCTTGGTAAACCTCTGTCTAAACCTTTGGGGAGGAGTTTTTAAAAAAAGCAAATCCATCATCTCACATGCTTATCAATTTTTTTATGGTGAAAACATTAAAAATCTAGTCTTCTACACTTTTGAAATATATAATGCATTCTTTCTTTCTTTGCTCTTTTTAGATATACATGGTAGAAGAATGTATTTTGACATATCATACATACATGGAGTATAACTTCCCATTCTTGAGGTTGTACGTGATGAGGTGCTTCACTGGTCTTGTATTCATTCATATATGAATACAGGGAAGTTATGTCTGATTCATTTTACTGTTTTTCCTATTCCCATCCCCTCTTTGTCTACTACAGTGAATTTCTATTCTCTTCCCACTCCCCTTATTATAAGTCAGCATCCGTATATCAGATAGAACATTTGACCTTTGGTTTCTTGGGATTGACTTATTTCACTTAGCATGATAGTCTTGAGTTCCATCCATTTAATGGCAAATGCCATAATATTGTTATTCTTTGTGGCTGAGTAGTATTCCATTATGTATATATACCACATTGCATTTTAAAAAATTTTAAATTTGTTCTGAGTAGTTATACATGACAGTCGAATACATTTTGATACATCATACATAAATGAAGTATAACTTCTCATGCGTCTGGTTGTATATGATGTAGATTTACACAGGTCATGTAATCATATATGAACATAGGATAATAATGTCTGATTCACTCTACTATCATTTCTACCCCCTCCCCTCTTTTCACTCCCCTTTGTTTACTCAAAAATACCTTTATTCTTCCTCCTGGCTTATTGTGAATTAGCATATGCATATCAGAGGAAACATTCCGCCTTTGGTTCTTTGGGGTTAGCTTATTTCGTTTAATATAATATTCTCCAGTTCCACCCATTTATCAGCAAATGTCTCCATTTCATTCTTCTTTAAGACTGAGTAATATTCTATTATACATAATATATTATATATATATCTATTATATGTGTGTGTACATATACATACATATGTGTGTATATATATTATATATTATATATATAATAGAATATTACTCAGCTTCTTTATCTGTTTATCTGTTGAAGGGCACCTAGATTGGTTCCATAGTTTAGCTGTTGTGCTGCTATAAACATGTGGCTGTGTCCCTGTAGTATGCTGATTTTAAGTCCTTTGGGTGTAAACTGAGGAGTGGGATGACTGGGTCAAATAGTGATTCCATTCTCAGTTTTCTGAGGAATCTGCATACTGCTTTCCATAAAGGTTGCACCAACTTGCAGTCCTACCAGCAATGTATGAGAGAACCTTTCTCCCACCTCCTTGCCAACATTTATTGTTACTTGTATTCTTGATAATTTCCATTCAGAATGGAGTAAAATTGAATCTCAGTGTAATTTTAATTTGCATTTCTCCAATTGCTAAAGATGTTGAACACTTTTTCATATATTTGTCAGTTGATTGTATTTCTCCTTCTGTGAAGTGTCTGTTCAATTCCTTTTCCCATTTATTGATTGGGTTATTATTATTTTTTTGGTGTTAAGTTTTTTTTTTGTTGTTATTTGTATATTCTGGGGATTAATGCTCTGAGGTGCAGGTGGCAAAGATTTTCTCCCATTCTGTAGGCTCTCTCTTCATGCTTTTGATTGTTTCCTCTGCTGTGAAGAAGGTTTTTAGTTTGAGATCATCCCATTTATTGATTTTTGATTTCGCTTCTTGTGCTTTAGGCATCATGTTGAGGAGCTCAGTTCCTAAGCCAACATGATGGAGATTTGGACCTACATTTTCTTCTAGTAGGCAAAAGATCTCTGGTCTAATGAATGCCTTGGTCCTTAACTCACTTTGAGTTGAGTTTTGTGCAGGGTGAGAGAAAGGGGTTAAATTTCATTCTACTACATATGGATTTCCAGTTTTACCAACAGCATTTATTGAAGAGGCTATCTTTTCTCCAATGTATGTTTATGGAGCTTTTGTGTAATTATGAGATAACTGTATTTATGTGGGTTTATTCTTAAAGAAGAATGAAATGAAAACATTTGCTGATAAATGGGTGGAACCTGAGAATATTATGCTAAATTCCATTGGTATTCATGTCTGTTTTGTGTCAATATCATGCTTTTTAAGAAATACTGTAGCTCTGTAGTATAATTTAAGGTCTGGTATTATGATGCTTTTTGCTAGAATGCATTCTTATTTATTATAATTGCCATTCTGTGCAATAGATCACTAAAGCTTATTTCTCCTAACTAGCTTGAAAGTTTAAAAAAAAATTAAAATTAGGTACATTATAATTATACATAGTAGTAGGATCCATAGTGATATGTTTGTGCATGCACATAACATAATTTGATTGATTTCAATTCCCTAGCACCTCCCCTTTCCCAGGTCTCATTCTTTTACTTTACTAGTCTCCTTTCTGTTTCATGGGAACCTCCCTTCCCTGATATTTTTCCTTTTTTCTCTGTAGCTTCTTCATATGAGAGAAATCATATGACCCTTGACTTTCTGAGTTTGGCTTATTTCACTTAACACAATGCTCTTAAGTTTCATACATTTTCCAGCAAAGGTTAGAACTTTGTTCTTCTTTATGGTTAATTAAAACTCCATGGTGTATATATAACTCAATTGTGTTATCCATCTATTGTCAAACATCTAGGCTGGTTTCAAGGTTAGGCTATTGTGAATTGTGCTGCTATAAGCGTGGGTATAATGTCTGATGCCTTTAATTCTCTGGGATAAATACCAAGGAATGATATAGCTGGGTCATATGGTGATTCCATTGCTAGTCTTTTGAGGAATCTCCATAGTGGTTTTGATAGTGGTTATAATAATTTACAACCCTACCAACAGTGCAAAAGTGTTCCTTTTCACCCACATCCTTTTCAGCATTTATTATTTGCATTCTTGATGATTGCCATTTTAACTGGAGTGAGATGAAATCTGTGTAGTTTGATTTTCTAGCTAAAACTCTTTGATCAATATCTCCTCTTTCCCTGTCCATCCCCTCTTCTATCCATTGGTAATCACCATTCTAGTCTCTGTTTCTATAAGCTCAACGTTTTTAGGTTCCACATAGGTAAGATCATGCAATATTTCTTTCTATGGCTTATTCTACTTAATATAATGTTCTCTAGAGTCATACCTGACAGCATTTCCTCTCTTTTTATGGCTAAATACCACTCCATTGTGTATATACACTCTGAATTTTAAAATCCAATATCATCTGATGGTGGAAACCTAGATTGTGTCCCTGTCTTCATTATTACAACTGGTGTCACAATAAATATGGGAGCACACATGTAAGAGGCCAGGATCTTTGGTGACCCTACCAACCTAGAGTACCTGCTCTTATTGCTCTACTAGAGGTTTGTGAGATGATTGTGATGTTCTGTTTTTTTATAGTTTATAATAAAAATATATTTGATAGCTTAAGTTGTCTTCTTTTGCCTCAGAGCATTTCACCTATGTTAAAATTTTATGTTCAAATCCTTTTTTTCTGGATGACTACCTGGATGTGACTGTATAGTTGTAAAACTGATCATCATAGTTGGCTGTTTGACGTTTATTAGATCAGTTATACCTCATTTTTTTTTTTACTGATGATCATTTATTCACCTGATGTTCTTAGGGGCTTTTTGTGTGCCTGGTGCAGTGCAGAAATTGAAGGTAGAATAGAATGAAGCTGATAGGGAAGAAAGACATGTAAACGGACAACTCTAAGATGCTGTGGAAGAAAAAGGTCCATGGGGGTGAATGAAACCCAGAGGAGGGAGGGACTCTTCTTTGCCAGAGGTGCCAAAGAAGGATTCTCTTAGAGGAATTCACATTTCAGAGACACAAGTCCACAAAGTTCAGTAAAAACATGTAGGTTGCAAAAGAGACTGGAGATAAAGGAAGAAACAAAGTATATTAAAGTAAGAGATACACTAACAGAGAAGTTAACATTTGTGTAGTGCCTTTTGGATACCATTACCTGGATGTCAGCTAATTCAAGGTGTACAGTCACGTGTTGCTTAATGATGAGAAATGCATCCTTAGGCAATTTCCTCATCCTGGGAACATCATATAGTGTGTACTTAACACAAAGTATAGCTGGTTTAGCCACCTATACAACTAGGCCATGGATTCTGGCATTTTGCTCTTATGCTGCAAACCTGTATATATGCTACTGTACTGTATACTTCAGGCAGTTATAACATAATGCTATATATGTATGTTTTTAAACATAGAAAATGTACACTAAAAATGCTAGGTGATAGGATTTTTAAAATTCTATTAGAGTTTTATGGACCACTCTTATATATGTAGTCAATTCTTGACCCAAACATCATGTGGCATGTGACTGGATATCATTGTCCTCATTTTGCCCATGAGGAAACTTGGGCTTTTCAGAAAGGTTAAGGAACTTGAGCAAGGTCTCATAATATGAGTTACCCCCACTGGCATTGGGATTCATACGCAGGTCTGCCAGCTCCAGAGGCTGCGCTCTGTCAGTCACAGCATGAGGCTGAGGAGAGAGCTCGCCTTTTGGGGGAACAGTATGTGGGTGTGGCTGGAAAATGAGGTGCATGAGAAGAAACAGGCAGGAATGAGGTGAAATGTGGAGCATGGGGCCAAGTGTGAAGGGCAAATTCAGTCTCAGAAGATTTTCTCCTAAAATTGAAAATACCAGTGAAGGCTGGTAAGCAGACATGACAGCTCAGATTTATCTTAACAGAAAGAAAACTCTGGCTGCCTTATGGGATACAAAGAGTTGGGAGAGATTGGATTCAGGGTCACAGATTTAGTTTGTTTACACTTACATGTGCAAACAAAGCATTTTTCTAAATTGATCTGGCTCTGTAAGACTCCCTCCCTACTGAATAAGTGGGTAAAAGAAGAACCTGCCTTTTGTTGAAAATAATAAATGCAGCTCAATATTGAAGTAGTGAATTCAGTAATGTAAAAGGTTTTTGGGGGAGTTCATTTTTTTCTTCTGGGCCTCACTAAAATGCTGACTGAGTGAAAAGAGGCTTACGTGTCCTTGAGGGTATGTGTATGTGTGTGTATATCATGGAGTGGCGGGTCCTTGCTGGCATGCACGGGGGTCTGGTATTGTCTGGTTCTGCCTTGGGCATTCTGTTGGCACCTCTGGTTGAAGTGTGTGGCTGCTGTAACTCATGGCACATTCTCTCTCAGGTCCATTTTGCTTTCTTGGTCTCCTGACTCTTTGTTGGGCGGCACGGCCCTGGTGTGGTTCCAAGAGTACACGTCCCCTTCAGTCCTCCATAGCATGCTGGGCAATGTCCACACCACAGACAAGCTGGGGAGGCTCTGGGTAGCTAAATTCAGGCCCTTTCTTGACCTAACTGCAGTGACACCGATTTTACTAATTTACACGATAGATCACGCACGCTGTAGAATCACCACCCATGTTGTCATGAGGGTAGGGGTGGGACACAAAGGTGTTCTGTGAGAGAACACCCCCTGGAGCCCTAGAAGGGAAGTGTGGCATAAGCCCCTTGATTCTGTTGTCAACACTTTTAAAATTCTCACCTTCTCTGGGATTTTAGCCTTAGGTGGGGAGAGGCTGCAGTGGACGTCTCTACCTCCTTATTCTGCCTTTTCTTCCTCCTCAGACCCCTTTGCCTTTCCACACTTCTCATGTTCCCGACTCACTGGGGCTTGCCCTAGGTCACCCTGTCCTCCTTTCTGAGGGCCCATTAGTCTCCCTGTGCCAGCAGCTGGAGTCCAAGCGTGAGAGAGACCAGTTACAAGGTAGGGCAACATGAAGGGGGAAGTCTTTCGCAGCTGTCGTGTGTGTCCCTGTCACACAGCTGTCCCACAGTCCAGGTGAGGGGTAATGCTCACCAGAAGAGATGACTGGGCGGGAGCTTTGGTGAAGCCAAACGGTTGGGGCTGAGAAGCAGAGGGAAGCTGAGGTGCCTTTGGGTTCCTACTTGTGGCAACTGCTGGGTACAGATGCACTTGACCGAGGAAAGACGAGAAGGAGTGGTGTGAGGGCAGGGAGTGGGAGGAGGGGTGGGAGGCAGGGAGAAAGGGAAAGAGCGAAGTTTAATTTTGGACATAATTGAAATGCTGTCTAATAGTAGAATGTGGGCTGGTGCCGGGGAGAGAATTGGACTGGAGAAATGGATCTGGGAACAGGTGAGAACATTCAGGGATGGAAAAAAGAAGAGAAACTCACTCACACGGTTGATGTTGAATTTAAAGAACAAAATCATTACTCTGCTAATTCTTGCACTTTATAATGATCCAGGACTTTGTAATGTCTCCTCTAAATTCCTGCAGAGGGGCAGGTCAGAGGTCATAGAACACGCACAGATGGTTTGTTTGTTTGTTTTGGGTGCTGGGGATTGCACCCAGGGTCTCTCACATGCTAGGCAAGCTGTCTGGGTGCTACCATTGAATCACACCCCCAGCCCCCGTGCTGCTATTTTCAATAAACACCCAAAGAGATTAGGAAGCTTCAGTTCTGAGACACAGATCCATGGCACACCAAGTTCATGTCCCAGCAAGGCCAGATGACACTAAAGGAGACTCTCTGATGATTGGCTAAAAATAAATAATTTGCAGGCACACACAGAGGCAGTGTTTCATTTTTTCTGTGGCCTAGCTGAATTTGTTAAATTAACTCCTGGAAACACAGAATGTACCTCGCATCAGTCTCATCATCATCATCATCACGGTGCCTGAGACACGGTTTAACCTTTGGATGTACTCTGCTAATGTAATTGCCTTGCTGCCTTTGAAAGGTGGCTTTTAATTGGGTTCTGAGCAGCAGCTGCTGTTGGGGTGCCTCTGCAGCCTGGAGATGTCTCAGGCCAGTTCACTGAGTATTCCTTCCCTTGCCTGGGTGAAGGGCTTGGCTGATCGCCAGCAGTTACTGAAATGCCATCGGTTATAGGATTGCCCTTTAAGCCACTGACTGGGTATTCTATTGAGTTTCCACTCTTTTTCTCTCAAATGTAAGTGGAGCTTTATTGAATACAATGTTAAATTCAGAGCTTCCCCTTCTCAGCAGCCTTTTTATCAGGTTATCTCCCCCTAGTTTATGGAAGTTGGTCCTCTGCCTGGATTAGGGGTTTAAGAGCTAAAGACAGCTGTCATTTATAGGGTTCAGGACTGTCATGGGGAAGTGTGATGGATTATCTCACAGGCTTGTCACAGGGTCCTTAATTTCTGATGACATGTGCAGGTCACCTGAGAAGTCTCAGCTTATTTTTCACTTTTTGGTAAAATTGTGCTGAACATTCTGTCTCTAGGACTAGAGGTGAATAAGATTATTGACCTGAAGATTTTTAATTTGTTTGAAGAAAATGTGTATGTAACTGTCACAGTGAATAAGCAGGTCAGGAGGAAGGGAAGGGGGGGACAACAGAAAGAGCTCTTTTTGTTTTTGGGTGTCCTTTCCAGAGCTACCCTGGGGGATGGTTCTTTTCATGTGCCAGGGTGAAGTCTTGGGCAGGCCCGGCTCATTTCTGATTACTGTAATATCATAAAAAGTTCTCCAGTCCAATTTTCCTCCCAGACAGTCTCAGTTGGAATTAATATGTGCAGCTCAGATAGAGCGGCTTAAAGGCCCCTGCCTGGCTGGAGCTTGCTACATGCAAGACAGGCTCCGGCTGCTGCTCTCTCCCCGGCTCTCCTCTCTGGCTTCCTGGGTGGTTCCCACTTTTCCATGTTGGACCCATCTGGCATGGGTTTGCTCTGTGTGTGGTCAGAGTTTAAAGTTCAGTTTTTGATGATGCTCCTCTGTTTGCCGGGGCCCTTCCATGCTGGGGATTGCCTACCCTGCCAACAGGAAACTTATCTCCTCACCTCACCTCCTGTGCCCTTGGCTACTGGCCCTCCAGGCTGCCCTTGCTGCTGCCTGTTTGGCTGGCTATAAGATGAGCCCAGCCTGGCTCACTTAGGTGTAGCCAATTTCTGGGTCAAAAAAAAAAAAAAAATCCCCCCCCAAAAAACTCCTCATTGATTTTGCCCTTGGTGGAACTATTACTTAAAATGTACATCTGCTTCTCTGCTTTTATCCTCTGGCAGGCAGTTCCTAGACATTCGCCCCCTCAGACTCTTATGCATGGCCAGGCACCAACTTTTGGGAAAATACAGGAATCTCTCTGAGCAAGCTCCTTGGAGCCTTCACTAGCTTGAAGTCAGGAGAACACCCCTTCTTCTTCCCTGGGGTTTGTGTGGGGAGCAGGTAGGTTGGGGTTGGGAGGCTCAGCACACCCAATGCCTGTGAAAAAATCTTCTGTAATCTCCAGGAGTTTGGCCATTCCACATGTAACCCCTTTATGTCCTTGAGTGAATAAAGGTCAAATCATTTTTAGTCACCTCCTTCCCAGGTCTGATGTGGTGACCTCCCCTTGTCACCTGGGCATTGATTTTTGTTTGTTGAGTTGAAGTAGGAGCCAAAACACAAACATGATAGCCCATCTTAACATTCAGCTACACTGGAAGACCGTTATATGATTCTTAGACACAAATTATGGCCTGCTATTGTCAGCTGTAGCGTGACCAGTGGGGTGGAAAGTGTCCCCAAAGACTTTTGCCATCTCAGATTAGTTAGAAATGAGGATTTCCTGCTCACCAACCTAGTGTAGCTATCGCTTTCTTTGCAAAATCAAACACACTCTCTCCCTCCCTCACTTCTCTCCATTCTTCTTCTCTCTTCTTTCTCTCAGGCCTCTGTTCTTTCTCCTGGCTGAAGAAGGAGACTTTCATGCTTCTGTTCTTTACTTAAGCTTCCCTGATAATCTTCCAAGGCCTAGACTCTGCATTGAGTCCCCCTAGAGCCTTTGTCTTCTCATCCAAACCTTTGTGTAGGAAACTCTCGGCTAGACCTAGCAAGTGTGCATACATAAGCACACACGGGAACAAGTATGTTCACTCACTCTTGACACCACAGATGCACATACAAAGAAAAGATAAATAGACAGCAGTACAGCAGGGACCGGGAGAGAGAAGGCTTAGAGAACCACAGGTGAAGTAATCTCTGGCTGCTGCTGCAACTCCAGGCAGCTTTGATATGTAGCAAATCTAAGCAGGAAACCCAGGTAAGTTAGTTAAAAAGTATGACTAATTGAATAAGTTGGAAGTGCTGCATATGTCTTTGTAAAGATTTAAAGGCCATTTTCCGAGGGCAGAAGGTAGGCCGGATTAACTTTCTTTATCCTTCACAAGCTTAGCACAGTGGTTTTGGGAGTAGTAGCTGCTAGATCAACAGTTACAAAGTAAAGGGCAGATTAGAGCAAACCAGCTTGTGAAAGCTGAAAGATTTGGGGAAAAGATCTCAAAAATGGATAAGAATGACTAGAAACTGGTAATCCAAAGAATTTGCACATAGTTATTTCCCCCACCCCCACTGTTTTTTGTTTTTGTACTGGGGCTTGAATCTAGGGGCACTTAACCACTGAACCACCTCCTTAGCCCTTTTTTATATTTTATTTAGAGACGGGGTCTTGCTGAGTTGCTAAGTGCCATCCTAATCTGCTGAGGTTGGCTTTGAGCTCGTGATCCTCCTGCCTCAGCTTCCTAAATTGCTGGGATTACAGGCGTGCACTACTGTGCCAGACATCCACTGTTTCTTACTGCTTATTTTTTCCCATTTAAAGGAAATTTAGATATGTATCATATCATAAAATTCATAATTTTAAAGTATATAATTTAGTGAGTTTTAGTATATTCACAAGGATTGGGAAACCATCACCACTATCTAAGTGCCGGTCATTTTCACCAGGCCCAGAAGGAAACTCAGTAGTGGTCAATGCACAACATTATACATTTGTTATACAGAATGTGCAGCATGGAGTGAACCTGAATATACTACGGATACACTACATGCATCCATATTTGTTCATCAGCTTTACCAAATATGCCACATACATGCAAATTGTTAATAATAGGAAAAATCATGTGTGGGGTGTGCAGGAGTGGGGGGAGGGACACTCCCTGTACTTTCTGCTCAATTTTTTTGTAAACTCAAACTGCTCTAAAAAAATTCTATTAATTAAAATAAATAAAAAACTCTACACCATTAGCAGTCAGTCCACGTCCTCTCTTCCCCTAAGCTTGTGACAACCACTTATCTCCTTTCCCTTTCATACATAGGTGCTTTAAAGAGGCTTATAAGTATTTGTTTTGGTAATTACAGTTAAGATAATGTTAAGAGTTCATACATTAAAATATCATGTTTTTATAACCCCTTCTGCCCTTGCTCGAAACATCAGTGAAATATAGGCTTTACGAAAATTAAAATGGCATAGCTATTTGTAAAAATAGGAAAAAAAATCTTGGTGATCTAAAAGTATGACAAAAATACTTTCTGCAGTGGAAAACCTGAAGCTCCAGGTGTGAACTCCATAGAAAGCAGAGGCAGTTGGGAGTTTGAGAATCCCTGAAAAATCATTCCAGGAATGGATCGGAATGAGAATCAGGCTCAAAGCCTTGAGCTGGGACCTTTGGAGGGATCCCCCATGGAGCAACATGTATATGGTGTCTTTGTCTTTAGAATTCAGAGAAAATTAGAAGAAATATCTGGTGGAGAGGCTCATTGACTATATCAGCAACTTCTGCAACATCACCACAGCAGAGGAAATCTGATATTCTAACCAAAGAGCTGGTTCTGGTCTGGGCATCTTGAGGGGGCCAGAGATGTAACTGAATGAAAACTCACTAAAGTCCAATATAATGATGCACTTTCAGGATTGCTATACTTCCTAGTAAATTGATTCTTTTATTGATATAGGATCTTCTTTATCACATTTGATATTATAGTCCAACTTTTGTCTTTTGACTAGAGTTTATCTTTTCTATCATTTTATTTTTAATGTTCACTTTCTGTATTTTAAGAATATCATTTTAAAGGTAACTCAGTTTTTTTTTATAATTGGTGCATTATAATTGTATATAATGGTGGGATTTGTTGTCAGATGGTTGTACCTGCACACAATATAACAATATAATTTGGCCAATAGAAATTTTTTTACTGTATTTTAGTTCTTGCAAATTTTCTATAAGCTTAAATTATTTCAAAAACAATTAAAATTTATGTTAATAAAAAGACCCAGTGTCATATTTTGTAATCCCAGCTACCCTTGAAAGTAAGGCAGGAGGATCAAGAGTTCAATGCCAGCCTCAACAACTTAGCAAGACCCTGTATCAAAATAAAAAATAAATAATAAATAAAGGGTTTGGGATATATCTCAATGGCATAGAACATGTGGGTTCAATTCCTAGTGCTTCAAAATCAACCATGAAAATTTAGTTACTGTATAATTAACACAGCCATGGAAGTTATAAATATTAGGAAATCCATATGAGGAGGCTAAAAAGAACAATCACATGATTATCTTTATACATAAAGGACATTATCACTTTTATATCAATTATACATATATTTCCAGTTTGTTACATGTCTTTATGCATTGTTTGCAGTGGTCTTGTTATGTAGACTTTTTAATGTAATTCAATCATTGGTCTTTTATCTTACTGTTTCAGGATTTTAAACCATAGTTAGGACAATTTTTCCTACTTACAGGTACAGTTATCAATCAGTCATTTAAAGATGTATTTGTTTTGGTTTAATTTTTAAATTGTTTTTTTAGTTGTAGATGGACACAATATCTTTATTTATTTTTATGTGGTGCTGAGATTCGAACCCAGTGCCTCACACATGCAAGGCAAGTTATCTACCACTGAGCTACAACCCCAGTCCCTGTTTTGATTTAATTTTTTCACCAAAATTTATAATGCATTTGGAAATTATCCTGGCAGACAGTGGACTTGGGGTGGAGTTTTTCTGGTTTCTGTTGTGTAGAAGTGTCAGCCTCTCATGTGCCCTGGTGTTATGCAGGGTCTTGATTCCACCTTGGTGTCTTGTACAGGCCCAAGACCATGTGTTTCAGCCCCTGTGGATGTTAGAACTCCGTCTCCTGGATGAGAAGGTCTAGTGTGTTACCCCTCAGTTCCCATGATTTCTGCTTGGCTTCGCCTCTCATCTTTGTTTCTGGAATCTGAGGATCCCTCGGTTTTCCTCCCTCCACTTAAGCTTAAATATGTATGTTTGGCTCAGCTTGGAATTTTCCTTTAGCTTGTCTACTACTTCATCCTGGGTCAGTTCATGGTGTTCAGGAAATTGGAGAGGACACATTCTAAGGGGCTTGGAAATAAAATGAGGCAGGTGAACACTTACTCTAGAGACACCACGAGTTTTTCTGGACCTCACAGCTGTTTTGAAGCATTTCAGAACTTCATAGGTTAGAGCAGATCTTCAAATGTCCAAGCCAGTCAATCACAACTTAAAGACTTCTGAGATAATACTGACTTACTGTGATTTACTGAGTGTATTGCTCACAAGTGCTGTCAAAGGACAATGCATCTTTGACTCAGACATTTGTTACTTTCTCTAATACAGAGCAAACTCAGTGCCAGATATGTATTTCACATACTAATAGATTATACCAAGATTTTTTAAAGAAATCTACTTTAGAACTATGGTCCATGAACTCTGTATATGGTAGTGAGATTCCCCATTTCACATCTGTCTTGGCTGGAGCACAAAGGGGTTTGGTGGCCCAGTGTGAGTTTGGGAGTCTGTGTAAGACTTATTTATCTGATTACTTGTATTCTGGAATCCTTATGAGAATCTTGAGTAATCATATATGATTTTTAAAGTCTTTGAATCAACAGCATATGATTAACCTTCTTTGGTGCATGGTTCTATGACCTATTTGGATTTGTGTAACCCTCATAATGATGACGCAGAACCGTTCTATCAACCCCCAGACTCCCCCACACCATCCCTTTACCATCACACATCCCCACCATGACTCCCCCAAACTACTGATCTGTTCTCTGACACTACTTTGGAAATATCAAACAAAAGTAATCATTGCATATATAACCTTTTGAGAATGACTTTTTTTTGTGACATGACACTTTGAGAGGCATCCAAGTTGCTGGATTTATCAAGGGTTTGTTCCTTTTTACTGCTGAGTAGTATCCATTGTAAAGATGTACCAGCATTATTTAACTACTCACCTACTAAAAGATATGTGGTTGTTTCCAGTTTTTAGTGATTATGAATAAAATTCATATGAGAGAAATCATTTTATCCCAATAAATGGCACTATAACTTTTCTCTACTTCATCTGAGTTCCTTTTGTCTGACAGTAACTTAGATTCCACTTCTACCAAAAAAAAAAAAAAAAAATTCTGCTCTTAACCCCAAGGATGATGATTAGGGTTCCTTCTTATATCAAGTATAATCTGTCTAGGAAAATAAGGAATAAGCAATGGTGATGTCCACTAAGATTGAAGGATAGGCAAATGGCAATGATTCAATATAATTTTAGATATATTTCTTTCCAGAATGCAGAAAAGATGCAGAATAGAATAGATAATAGAACTAGCCAGTGCAGTGGTATGGACTTATGTGCCTGCCACTTTCTCACACCCCACAAAAGGGAAACATTTTTGGAAAAATTTTCATGATAACACTAATATATCTTTAAAGCCAGATTTGGGCAATGTTCTTCTTGTACTCGTATAAAAATACATAGTGCAGTAGGTTGTGGGTTGACTCTTGCTGAGGGGTGTTAAGACGTGGTCTATGTTGTCTTCTAGCTGCAGTCATTGCTAACTGGGCCAGGAATGATATTTTCACTTTGAAATATGACTTACATAAAATTGATGTATTTTGTAAATACATACTTTGTGTAGACAATATACCTTGTTATTATGCTTGTATGCTCAAAAGATAAAACTAAACTTTTGTGTTTGTTTTTCTTTCCAGTATTACTTTACTGTTCTTTTTGGCCATGAAGGTCAGAAGCCACTGGAGCTGCGCTGTGAGGAGGAGCAGGATGGTAAAGAGTGGATGGAGGCTATTCACCAAGCCAGGTGTGGACGCAACTTCTCCCATGTGTGATACCTGCTTGTCTGGGTCTTGCATTGGGTTATCACTGTTGGCATGAGTTTGGAAGAACTTGCCATTCCAGGATGGGGTTTCCTTTGGACCCCCTCCTTAGCCATGTGTGAGCTAATTATTTGAGTTTTCTGTGGCTATATTCCAGTTAAAGATTAAAGGTAATAGATAAATAATAAAAACAAATAGTAAATTCCTTTGTGCCCTTCACCAAGTGCTTCTCAATTAAGGAATTTATGAAATGTACGACTCACCTTTCATCAATCTTCCAGAGGCATATTATAATCATCCTCTCTTTTATAGACAAGGAAACAGGACTGGCAGGCGAGTTTACTTGCCAGAGGTTGCACAGCTAATAAGTGACAGAACTGAGATATGAACCCAGCTGAGCCCACCTTTGTTAATCCTACCTCAATTATTTTTTTTCCTTTTTATTTTTATTTATTTTTATTTTTTTATTTTTTATTTTTTTTATTGTTGGTCGTTCAAAACATTACATAGTTCTTAATATATCATATTTCACAATTTGATTCAAGTGGGTTATGAACTCCCATTTTTACCCCGTATACCGATTGCTGTATCACATCAGTTACACTTCCATTGATTTACATATTGCCATTCTAGTGTCTGATGTATTCTGCTGTCTATCCTATTCTCTACTATCCCCCCTCCTCTCCCCTCCCCTTCCCTCCCCATTTCTCTCTCTACCCCCTCTACTGTAAATCCTTTCTTCCACTTGTATTATTCTTCTCTTACCCCTCATTTCCTCTTATATGTAATTTTGTAAAACCCTGAGGATCACCTTCCATTTCCATGCGATTACCCTTCTCACTCCCTTTCCCTCCCACCTGTCATCCCTGTTTAATGCTAATCTTCTTCTCAAGCTCTTCGTCCCTACCCTGTCCTTGGTTACTCCCCTTATATCAAAGCAGTCATTTGGCATTTGTTTTTTAAGGATTGGCCAGCTTCACTTAGCATAATCTGCTCTAATGCCATCCATTTCCCTCCAAATTCTATGATTTTGTCATTTTTTAATGCAGAGTAATACTCCATTGTGTATAAATGCCACATTTTTTTCCCAAATAACTGTAAATTTTATTTATTTATTTATTATTTTTTTTAAATTTATTGTTGGTCGTTCAAAATATTACAAAGTTCTTAATATATCATATTTCACAATTTGATTCAAGTGGGTTATGAACTCCCATTTTTACCCCGTATACTGATTGCTGTATCACATCAGTTACACTTCCATTGATTTACATATTGCCATTCTAGTGACTGATGTATTCTGCTGTTTATCCTATTCTCTACTATCCCCCTTCCCCTCCCCTCCCCTCCCCTCCCCTTTTCTCTCTCTACCCCCTCTACTGTAAATCATTTCTTCACTTGTATTATTTTTCTCTTACCCCTCCTTTCCTCTTATATGTAATTGTGTATGACCCTGAGGCTCACCTTCCAATTCCATGCGATTTTCCTTCTCTCTCCCTTTCCCTCCCACCTATCATCCCTGTTTAATGTTAATCTTCTTCTCAAGCTCTTCGTCCCTACCCTGTCCTTGGTTACTCCCCTTATATCAAAGAAGTCATTTGACATTTGTTTTTTAAGGATTGGCTAGCTTCGCTTAGCATAATCTGCTCTAATGCCATCCATTTCCCTCCAAATTCTATGATTTTGAGATTTCTTAATGCAGAGTAATACTCCATTGTGTATAAATGCCACATTTTTTTATCCATTCATCTATTGAAGGGCATCTAGGTTGGTTCCACAATCTTGCTATCGTGAATTGTGCTGCTATGAACATCGATGTAGCAGTGTCCCTGTAGCATGCTCTTATTAGGTCTTTAGGGAATAGACCGAGAAGGGGAATAGCTGAGTCAAATGGTAGTTCCATTCCCAGCTTTCCAAGAAATCTCCATACTGCTTTCCAAATTGGCTGCACCAATTTGCAGTCCCACCAACAATGAACAAGTGTACCCTTTTCCCCGCATCCTCGCCAGCACTTGTTGTTGTTGGACTTCCTAATGGCTGCCAATCTTACTGGAGTGAGATGGTATCTTAGGGTGGTTTTGATTTGCATTTCTCTGACTGCTAGCGATGTTGAGCATTTTTTCATGTACTTGTTAATTGATTGTATGTCCTCCTCTGAGAAGTGTCTGTTCAGGTCCTTGGCCCATTTGTTGATTGGGTTGTTTGTTATCTTATTATCTAATTTTTTGAGTTCCTTGTATACTCTGGATATTAGGGCTCTATCTGAAGTGTGTGGAGTAAAGATTTGTTCCCAGGATGTAGGCTCCCTGTTTATCTCTCTTATTGTTTCTTTTGCTGAGAAAAAACTTTTTAGTTTGAGTAAGTCCCATTTGTTGATTCTAGTTGTTAACTCTTGCGCTATGGGTGTCCTATTGAGGAATTTGGAGCCCGACCCCACAGTATGTAGATCATAGCCAACTTTTTCTTCTATCAGACGCAGAGTCTCTGATTTAATATCAAGCTCCTTGATCCATTTTGAGTTAACTTTTGTGCATGGTGAGAAAAAGGGATTCAGTTTCATTTTGATGCAAATGGATTTCCAGTTTTCCCAACACCATTTGTTGAAGATGCTATCCTTCCTCCATTGCATGCTTTTAGCCCCTTTATCAAATATAAGATAGTTGTAGTTTTGTGGATTGGTTACTGTGTCCTCTATTCTGTACCATTAGTCCACCCGCCTGTTTTCGTACCAGTACCATGCTGTTTTTGTTACTATTGCTCTGTAGTATAGTTTGAAGTCTGGTATCGCTATACCACCTGATTCACACTTCCTGCTTAGCATTGTTTTTGCTATTCTGGGTCTTTTATTATTCCATATGAATTTCATGATTGTTTATCTATTTCTATAAGAAATGCTGTTGGGATTTTGATTGGCATTGCATTGAACTTATAGAGAACTTTTGGTAATATCGCCATTTTGATGATGTTAGTTCTGCCTATCCATGAACAGGGTATATTTTTCCATCTTCTGAGGTCTTCTTCTATATCTCTCTCTAGGGTTCTGTAGTTTTCATTGTATAAGTCTTTCACCTCTTTTGTTAGGTTGATTCCCAAGTATTTTATTTTTTGGGGGGATATTGTGAATGGAGTAGTTGTCCTCATTTCCGTTTCAGAGGATTTGTCGCTGATATACAGGAATGCATTTGATTTATGCGTGTTGATTTTATATCCTGCCACTTTGCTGAATTCATTTATTAGCTCTAATAGTTTCTTTGTAGACCCTTTTGGGTCTGCTAGGTATAGAATCATGTCATCTGCAAATAGTGATAATTTAAGTTCTTCTTTTCCTATTTTTATGCCTTTAATTTCTTTCATCTGTCTCATTGCTCTGGCCAGTGTTTCGAGAACTATATTGAATAGAAGTGGTGATAGAGGGCATCCCTGTCTTGTTCCAGATTTTAGAGGGAATGCCTTTAACTTTTGTCCATTCAGAATGATGCTAGCCTGAGGCTTAGCATAGATAGCTTCTGTAACCCATTGATCATTCAGTAACGTATTGTTCATTGTCCATGTGATGTAGGATTTTTCCTTCCTTCTTTTATCATTGATTTTCAGTTTCATTCCATTATGATCAGATAAAATGCAAGGTATTATCTCCACCCCTTTATATTTACTGAGGGTTGCCCTATGGCATAATATATGGTCTATTTTTGAGAAGGATCCATGTGCTGCTGAGAAAAAAGTATATCCATTTGATGATGGTTGATATATTCTATATATGTCAGTTAAGTCTAGGTTATTGATTGTGATATTGAGTTCTATAGTTTCTTTATTCAACTTTTGTTTGGAGGATCTGTCCAATGGTGAGAGAGGTGTGTTGAAGTCACCCATAATTATAGTGTTGTGGTCTATTTGATTCTTGAACTTGAGGAGAATTTGTTTTATGAATGTCGCAGCACCATTATTTGGTGCATAAATATTGATAATTGTTATGTCTTGTTGGTGAATGGTTCCTTTTAACAGTATATAATGTCCTTCTTTATCCCTTTTGATTAACTTAATCTTTTTTTTTATTGGTTGTTCAAAACATTACATAGTTCTTGATATATCATATTTCACACTTTGATTCAAGTGGGTTATGAACTTGAAGTCGATTTTATTCGATATGAGGATGGCCACCCCTGCTTGCTTACGAGGACCGTGTGCATGGTATATTTTTTCCCATCCTTTCACCTTCAGCCTGTGTATGTCTTTTCCAATCAGATGTGTCTCCTGGAGGCAGCATATTGTTGGATTTGTTTTTTTAATCCATGATACCAACCTATGTCACTTTATTGGAGAGTTTAAGCCATTAACATTCAGAGTTACTATTGATATATGGTTTGTACTTCCATCAATGTTTGATTATTTATCCTTTTTAAAAAAAATTTAGTTTGTTTCTCCATGATTATCTTTCCCCTCGCCCTCTGTCTTTACCGAGGCACTTCCTACTGATGGTTTTGGTTATTGTTTTTCATTTCTTCCTCATGTAGTGTTTTGCTCAAAATGCTTTGCAATGCTGGTTTTCTGGCTGCAAATTCTTTTAACTTTTGTTTATCATGAAAGATTTTTATTTCGTTGTCATACCTGAAGCTTAATTTTGCTGGATACAGAATTCTTGGTTGGCATCCATTGTCTTTCAGTGTTTGAAATACATTGTTCCATGACCTTCTTGCTTTCAGTGTCTGTGATGAAAAATCCGTTGTTAACCTTATTGGTTTACCCCTGAATGTAATCTGTCTCCTTTCTCTTGTAGCTTTTAATATTTTCTCTTTGTTCTGTATATTGGATATCTTCATAACAATGTGTCTTGGCGTTGGTCTACTGTGATTTTGTGTGCTTGGTGTCCTGTATGCATCTTCAATTTGTATATCTGTTTCCTTTTTTATTTCTGGAAAGTTTTCTGTAATTATTTCATTCAGCAGGTTACTCATTCCCTTGGTTTGAATCTCTGTACCTTCTTCTATCCCGATGACTCGTAAGGTTGGTTTTTTTATGTTATCCCATAACTCTTGGATGTTTTTCTCGTGATTTTTTACCAGCCTTTCTGAGTTGGCTAGAATGTTTTCAAGATGATATATTTTGTCTTCATTATCTGATGTTCTGGCTTCTACTTGCTCCACTCTGTTAGTGATACTCTCAATTGAGTTTTTAATTTGGTTTATCGTTTCCTTCATTTCTAGAATTATTGTTTGATTATTTTTTATAATCTCTATCTCCTGATAAAGATGCTTAACTTCTTCTTTTATCTGTTTATGTAATTCATTCTCAATGTGTTCTTTCGCTGCTTGAATTTGCTGTCTTGTATCCTCTTTAAGGTTCCATTCCATCTTTCTAAGGTGTTCCTTGAGTTCTTTATATGACCATTTTTCTGATGACTCTAGGTCCTGCTGAATATTTAGGCTGTCCTGCATTGTTTGTACTCCTTTTCTTCCTTGCTTTTTGAAGCTGCTCATGTTACTTCTTGTTCTGTTTGACTGATGAGTTACTGTTTACTCCTATAAATTTATTAGATGCTTGGGAGGAAAGGTATTAGAAGGGAAGAGAAGAAGTCACTAAAGGGAATGAGAGTAAGCAGGTAGAATTCAAGGAAGCGGGGATAAGATAATTGAAAAGAAATGAAAAGACAAAAGAAGAAAAAAATAGGAAATAAAAAAAGAAAAAAAATTTAAAAAAATGGTAAAAAAAATTAAAATTAAAATTAGAGGAAAAAAAATTTAAAAAAATTGTAAAAAAAATTTAAAAAAACAACAAGAAAGAAAAATGAAAATGAAAGAAAAACCCAAATCAAAAAAAAAAAGAGAAAAGAAAAAAAGAAAAAAAAAACTAATAAATGCAGTCTTCGAGTTTGATTAACTTCTCTTCCAGTAGGTGGCACTGTGCCCACCTGGCCAAGTTTCTCCTGTCAATACGCGGGAACCAATCACTGTGCAGCAGCTCCTCCCAGACTGGGCGAGTCTCTAATCCTGAGTGCCTAGGGCCTCCTCTTGTGTCTAGTCGCTTCCCCACTTTTCCTCTAGCCAGGCCCCTCTCACGGGTGCCGCTCACCACAATACTGGCTACATGCCAGGTCTGCTGCTCCCGGGAGCCCTGTTTTCATGAACGACTGGGCACACTCTCCCAGCTTGCCATTCCCTCAGACCCTAAGTTTGTAGAGCTTGGGGCTGAGAATCCTCAGCGAATTTTACTTGCCCTTCGGTAGCCACGCCCCCAGTAGCTGGTGAAAGAGACCTCAGGTGTCAGCAGTGGTGGGAGCGGTAGTTCCGCGCCGCGGGTCCCGCGCCACCTCTGATTCCCTCGGTCTGGCTATCGTGCTCACGGGAGAGCTGGGAGGGGCCCTTAAGGTTTCCCCAATGTGTGGAGAGGGAAGGCTAGGGAATTACACACCTGTAGCCGCAGGTTTCAATGAAGTTATCACCTCCGCCGCAGTCTGATGACGTCAGTTCTCTGCCATGGTGGTATCTCTTGCAAATGGCGACAGTTCGTTTCCCTTTGCCGGGCGACCAAAGGTGTGTCCTTACTGTCTCTCCCATGCCCCGTTTCAAACCTGTGGCCACTACCTATGAAGGCTCGGTAGGCGTTTACCTCCGTAGGATGAGAAGGGCTGACCAGTTGTTTCAGCCAGATGGATTAGTGCTGAGTCACAGCTGTTTGTCTGCGGGAAGCAGGTGAATGGGAGCTTGAATTCAGCTGATCCGGGCTCAGTGTGTTCTGAGAGGCCCAGACTGTTCGCCCCAGATCCACGTCAGCTCAGCATTGCCTAGTGATCCTGAGCAAACAGATTTAGGTTGTTTACGACTCCCTATGCCTGCACAGCTGAAGAGTTCAGAGACTTGATCTCTCTGCGCCTGCCGCCATGTTGGAATCCCTCTAACATTTAGGGTTATTATTGAGATATGGTTTGTTCTTCCAGCCATATTTGTTTATTAATGTTACTAAACCTGATTTGTTTTCCTCTTTGATTACTTTCCCCCCTTTACTGTCCTAGCTCCCACTGTTGGTTTTCATTGTTATTTTCCATTTCCTCTTCCTGTAATGTTTTGCCAAGGATTTTTTGAAGAGATGGTTTTCTAGCTGCGAATTCTTTTAACTTTTGTTTATCGTGTAAGGTTTTAATTTCATCTTCCATCCTGAAGCTTAATTTCGCCGGATACATGATTCTTGGTTGGAACCCATTTTCTTTCAGTGTTTGAAATATGTTATTCCAGGATCTTCTAGCTTTCAGAGTCTGTGTTGAGAGATCAGCTGTTATCCTGATTGGTTTACCCCTAAATGTAATCTGCTTCCTTTCTCTTGTAGCTTTTAAAATTCTCTCCTTATTCTGTATGTTGGGCATCTTCATTATAATGTGTCTAGGTGTGGATCTCTTATGATTCTGCACATTCGGCGTCCTGTAGGCTTCTAGGATTTGGGATTCTGTCTCATTCTTCAAGTCTGGGAAGTTTTCTCGTATTATTTCATTGAATAGATTCTTTATGACTTTGGTTTGGAGCTCTGTGCCTTCCTGTATCCCAATGACTCTTAAGTTTGGTCTTTTAATGTTATCCCATATTTCTTGGATGTTCTGCTCATGGTTTCTTAACAGTCTTGCTGAGCTGTCTATGTTCTTTTCAAGTTGAAATACTTTGTCTTCATTGTCTGATGTTCTATCTTCTAAGTGATCTACTCTGCTGGTAGTATTCTCAATTGAGTTTTTAAGTTGGTTTATTGCTTCCTGCATTTCTAGGATTTCTATTTGTTTGTTTTTTATTACCTCTATCTCCCTGTGTAATTGATCTTTTACTTCCTGGATTTGTTTATGTAGTTCCTTGTCAAAGTGATCTTTCATTGTCTGATTTTGCTGTCTCATGTCTTCCTTGAGACTCCAGATCATCTGAAGCATGTATATCCTGAACTCTTTTTCTGACATTCCAGCTATTACCTTTTCTAAAGTTGAGTTGACCTGCATTGCTTGTGGTCCTTTCTTTCCTTGTCTTTTCATACTGCTCGCGTTTCTTTCTGCTTGGTGAAACTGTTGTGTTTTTGAAATTTTCCCCCTATTTATTTATATTGCTCTTGTATAGTTGGAAAATCTCCCTTGCAGGGCGGGTAGTGGCTGTGCTCCTCCTCTAATTAGGGTGATCTGTCTATCACTCTGGTCGGTCGCAGGTCTGCCCACCCTGCGGGCGCAGGTGGCGGCTCTGCTCTGCCCCCACTCCAATTGTGGTGACGTAACTACCACGCCCTCGGGTCGTTGGTCCTGATCCGGATGTGGGCGGCGGCTCTGCTCGGCCCCTATTCCAATTGGTGTGACGTGTCTACCACGCTGGCAGGCCTCTAGGTCTGTTCCGCCGGTGGGTCGCAGGTCTGCCTACCTTGCGGGCTCGGGCAGCAGTTCTGCTCAGCCCCCACTCCCAATGGGGGTACCTGACTGCCTCTCCAATGGGTCGCTGGGTGCTGGGCCTTTTCTGGACATGGGCGGCGGCTCTGCTCCACCCCCGCTCCAACCAGTGTGACGTGACTGCCTCGGTGCTACGTGACCACCACGCTGGCAGGCTACTGGGCCTGTCCTGCCAGTGGGACGCAGGTCTGCCTACCTTGCAGGCTCAGACGGCGGCTCTGCACAGCCTCTACTCCAAATGGGGTGACTTGGCTACCACTCCATCAGGTCGCCGGTCCTGTTATAGGCGTGGGCGGCTACTCTCTTCGGCCCCAGCTGCAGTTGCGGTGTCGTAATACCACGCCGGCGGGTCACTTGGCCTGCTCTGGGTGCAGACGGCAGCTCCACTCTGCCCCCCTGGCCCCCACAGCACCCAGCAGGACCGGGACCGAGAAGCAGTCACTGCAGGTTCCCCAACCCTGGGCCAAAGCAGCTTCGGGAGCCAGAACCCGGCCTCTCCGATCCCGGCTCACGCTCTGCTGGGAGCAGGCTCCAAGGAGCGACCCCCGTGGGTTCCCCTGCCCCAGGCCAAAGCAACTCCGGGAGCCAGAGCCCGGCCACTCCAAGCTCTCAGAGCTCGGTGCATGCTCCGCTGGGAGCAGGCTCAAAGACGCAGTCCCCGCGGGCTCCCCAGCCCCGGGCCAAAACTGTTCCGGGAGTCAGAACCCAGCCGCCCCGAGCTCAGCGCACGCTCCACTTGGAGCTGGCCTCAACATGCAGTCTCCGCAGGTTTCCCAGCCCTGGGCCAAAGCAGCCCCGGGAACCAGATTCCTGCCGCTCAGAGCCCGGCGCACACCTTGCCAGGAGCGAGCCCCTAGGAGTATTCTCCACTGGTTCTCCAGCCCCGAGCCTGAGCGATCTGTCTGCATGATGCAGGCAAATACAAGCCTGAAATCACCTGTTCCGTAGCTGAATGAGCTGAGATCAGTAGAAAACAGGGATGATTACATCAGTTCTCCAAGATGGCGGCTGCTGTCCTCCTCCATGGTCCGATCGGTGTCGAGAACCGAACTAGACCGCTTCTCTCCTCTGTCTCAAAGCCGGAACTCAGCACTAAGCTCGGCCATTGCACCACTGGCAGGAGCCCCCAGAATCCGCATCGCTGCACCCCCGCTCCAGCACCTCGCCGCTTCCCAGCGCGCGCCGCAGACTCCAGCTGCGGGGCGCGACCCTCCGTGCGGAGAAATCGCCCGCGTCTGAGCCCCCGCAGCCGAACCTCACGCGATGGAAATCCGTCCACTAGATTCTGGAGCACCTCAATTTCACTGGAAATTCCCAACAAGATAGCCTTCAGCTGTTTCACCTCGTCTCTCTCCCGCACAGTGACGTGGCGCGCTGGGGTGATGCACTCCCTTTGCCGCCATCTTCTGCAGTCTCCTACCTCAATTATTGAAAATAGGCAATAGCAACCTCTATCTAGGGAAATAGAAAAACTGTAATTTTCTTCCTCTTAGGAATACCAGAAAGGTGGAAAGCACCCACAAAATCTTAAATGGGAGTAAGGAATCTGAAAGAGGCAAGACAAATCCCTCTTTGTTTTCCCTCTCAGTTCCCTAGTCCTGTTCATCTTTACTTTAGATGGCTCCCATGCTGACTGCTTTTTGCCCTGGGTGCAGCTTGCTGTTGTAACTAGCCAGGCACCCTACTTGACTGCCTTTGCTCTGGCTGCTCTCTGTCTAAAGGCTTTGCTCCAGATTCAGGACCAAATTGGAATGAATTGCTATAGAGAGAAGGCCAGGTCTTCAAAGTTGGCAGATGCATCAGGCTGGCAAGGTAGAACCTGGGGTCCTTTGCAGACACAGTCTTTGTGGTTAATTCTATTCTTTTACATTTGAGAGTTAAAATGCAACACATAATTAAGAACATGTATATTTGCCTATTTTTTTTCCATTCCAGAAGAGCAGTTACCAGGGGTAGTATAAATGGCTTTTTAATTGCCAAGCAAATATCTTGGTGAACCAAACTCAGACAGTGTGAACGACTTTGAAGGTGGTTGGATTTCACAGAAGAGGTCCTTCTTTCTTTGTCATTTTTTTGTCCATATATGTGGATGTGGTCAGTCACTACTGTTATTTGGCATATGATGAAAACTAGGGCATATAAAATTTTTGTTAGGAGACAGACTTTAGAAACCACTTTAGTAGATGATAGAATGGTGACACTTCTCTCTTGGATTTTAAGATTTGGTTAATGATTGATCATTTTTCTTGATGCCTTGAGTCTTTTGTCTGTTAGAATTGTTTTTCCTTTGACTTGAGGTCTTGGATTAGATTCTTTGATGACTCCTTTTAATCTGACTCCTTTATATTTGAGTTCTTATATTTGACTTTTTACACTGAGATGTTTCTGAAATCAGGGACAATAATAACTTGGATCTCTGAAATTCACCCTGACTTTTTTCATACTTAAACAAAGCCAGAAAGTTAACAAAGCTGATTCAGAGAAAAAAAAATTGTTCGTCATTTTTGCTTGACATTGTGCTACTGAAACACAGTTAACAGGGATTGGTAGCTTCCCTTCGAGGACAGCTTGATGGCCTTCATTTGGTACTGCTGTCTATGTATGTGTGGGCAGGGGCAGGGTGCTGGGAATTAAACCAGGGGAGCTCTAATACTGAACCACATACCCAACCCATTTTATTTTAATTTTTAATTTTGAGATGGTGTCTTGCTAAGTTGCTCAGATTGGCTTCAAAGTTGTGATCCTCTTGAGTAGCTGGGATTTCAGGTGTGCACCACTGTACCCAGTTGCTGCCTTTTTAATAGAAAACTTTAAAATCCTAATAATTCCTGTCTTATTGATTCCCTTTTCTAAAGTCTGAGATTTTGATTGACTGATAACTATTTGAGCATGAGACTATTCTTTTCTGAGCTGTGGACCTTTCTGCAAATTCTATATAGAAACAAAGACTGCTCAGAACTCCCTCTCTAGAGTGGTCTCTTCTGTTTTCCTGGGATGGTTTTTCCATTCTAGCCTGGGTGTGCTGTCTTTGTCTGCCATGAAAATCACATTGTTGCTCTGGCTTTTGCACCTCTGAGCAGAATCTCCTTGTCACAGTTTGCTTTAAGATGATCTTTGGATCATTTTCTGGGAATTCTAGTTGCATCTTTTCTCCTTTAAATATGGTCCAGGATTTCTTTTTTTCTTTTGGAATTAATGCTCTTCATTTTGACCTTTGACTTGGTCCAGATAGCCCCATCAGTAAGAAGATGGTCTTGGTATGGAAGGGGACCCAAGTTTTCATCTTTCAATTCTCTTCCAGTCCCGACCTAATCTTAAGTCCTAGAATATAGTGGTCTGGAAGAGGAAGAGGAAGGTATTTCAGAGATGTTGGGGTAACCTATAAGGATCTTTGGCTATGTGTATAAGGGAAGTATCAGACCTGGGTGGCATCTAAAACATCTCTTGGCCCTTAGCTTGGATGATGTCAACTACTGGGAGAAGAAATAAAGGATGAGAGCAAGTTTGTCAAGCAAAGTGGTGAGCAGTGACCAGGAAGTACTCTGTAGGGAATTATTAGAGAGTGATTGGTTACTGGGAAGGGACAGTGGGGGAGCTGTGAGATAACTGACATGATCTTTCTGCCCCATGACATGGAACATGTGGGAGAATGAGTGTACATTGGGCTACTTGAGAGGTAAGCTATGTCTTGAGGACAGACCTGGGTTTGGATCTTTACCCAAGGTGAGGTCTGGGGAGGGTTTGAGAATATTATGCCCAGTGTGGAGTACCATTAGCCTGAATAGCTGTACCCACTGTGCAAATGTGTGGCTTATGCTGTTGGCATTGGAAACTGTCCCACTATCTTTTGTTGACTTTCCAATTTCTTTAACTGAAACTCTGTTCCAACCTCACCTCAGTGTATATCTTGTGCAGGTGGGTCTCAGGATTTCCTCCAAGTGAGGCATTTTCAGGGAAAAAGGAGTTGGACATATGCTTTCATTCAGAAAAATTCATGTCAGATTAAGTTGGAAAGGTTTGAACTAACCTTTCTTTTACCCTGTCAGTCCCTAACGTGATGAGCAGAGAGACTTAATCCTTTAGTTAAATCTTTCATTTAAGCATTGTTATCTTGTTCAGTTAAAAAAACAAACAAACAAACAAAAAACTCTAATGCAGCCTCTTGGGTCTCTCTTTTTAAAAATATCTTTATTTATTTATTTTTACGTGGTGCTGAGGATCGAACTCAGTACTCCACACATGCGAGGCAAGCGCTCAACCACTGAGCTACAACCCTAGCCCTCTTGGGTCTCTTTTTTATTTATATATTTTAGATTACATGTGCCCAAGAGAGCCTGGTATCCATATTCTCTCCCCTCACACCAAACACACACACACACACACACACACACGTACACACATGCACACATACACACACACACACCATGTTAACTGTATGGAAGACCAAATGCCTACTGCCTGTACCCTCGTTCTTCTTCCTTGGTTAAAGCTTAATTTAGAGCAAAGTATATAGTATAAAATCTGTACCACCCCAAAGGTATTGTGTGTTTCTTATCCCTATAAGATCAGTCCTCTATAAAATGTGCATGGAGAAATCCCTAACAAATCAGAAAAGAGTGATTACATAGAATAGCTGAAAATATTTTATGTGTTACAGAAACATCACAGAACTAGACAATCAAGAATCGGCAGTTGGGCTGGGGATGTGGCTCAAGCGGTGGCGCGCTCGCCTGGCATGCGTGCGGCCCGGGTTCGATCCTCAGCACCACATACCAACAAAGATGTTGTGTCCGCCGAGAACTAAAAAATAAATATTAAAAAATTCTCTCTCTCTCTCTCTCTCTCTCTCTCTCTCTCTCTCTCTCTCTCTCTCTTTCCCTCCCTCCCTCTCTCACTCTCTCTTTAAAAAAAAAAAAAAGAATCGGCAGTGACGTTATAGCCTAGAGCAATCCCAAAGCCATATTTTATATTCTTCTTATAACCTTAAAGCTGAAAACATGGATTTTGTCCATCTGCAATAATATGTTTTTGGTAAGAACTTCTGTGTGGGATTTGCCTCCAGATTTGCCACAATGAAAGAGAATTCATTCCCCCTTACAGTGTGTAAAGTGATAGTGAACTGTGAAAGATTTCACTTGATTTGATGGTTTCTTGTTTTCTGTAGGAAAAAGCTGGGCTTCAGTTTCCTTCTTTTCAGCCCTTTGTCAATACCTTCATCTGTCAGTTGTCTTTCCGGCTCCTCACAGAGTCTTGCTTCACATGCTTGCCTTGCCCCTGAAGCACTGGGAGACACCACAGTCTACCTTCGTTTGTTCTTTTAACTGATGTTTACTTACTTCTCTATCCAATACTAGCTCTGCCCTGCCTTCCCAGACACAGTGAGCCAATGCAGGGATGCCCCTCCTGAGCTCACCTCTGAGAACTTCTCATGCCATCCTCCCCTTGTAGCTTGAGCTCCAGGTGAGCGACCCCACCCAGGAATCTCACTGTGCTGGGATGACCCCTCCAGTCTGACTTACACCAACTTGTCTCTCAGAATGCAGCTCTCAGTCATCCACATATCTTCCCTGATGCTCTTCTTCTCTGCAGGAAGGACTGACCATTCCGTTCTTTGATCCCACTGTCACCTCTTATTTCTCTCAGTGCAGCTAAGAGATTATTGCATGGTTTGCTCCTGTTTCTGTTTCTGTCAGCCTGAATTTCTTCAAAGCAAATTGCATATTACTTATCTCTTGTTCCCTTTTCCTGGCTCAGTGCCCAATTGCTTTTCGGAAACACACATGCCAGTTTAATAACCTTCACTAGAATAAGAGAAAAGCTGGAATCATTTTTTATAAAAATCTTTATTATATTGATGGATGGATGAAAAATGATATCTTGGGGTAATAAGCATTTTCTTGGTTATTGACCACTTTTTGCAACTGTTAAATATTTGTCTGTATTTCCCACATGAATTGTCATCTCATGTCCTTTCCCTATTTTTTTCTACTGGTGTTTTTCTACCCCCCCCCCCCCGCCAAATGAGCTCTCTGTGTGATGAATATACTTTGTTTTTATATTCATTGGATATTGCCTACACCATTTTTTGGTCTTGAAGTTGTATCTATGGAATTTATTTTGACAAAGACTCTTTGAATTATGATGCAATAAAAAATATATTGTTTTGGGGGAAAATTGCTCCACTGCATTTTATAAAGTTTATCTTTTAATTGAGTTGTATTTCACACACAGAAGTCATCGTCTTTTAGTGTAAAATTCAGTATTTTTTCTAGTACTAGAAGGTACAAGGTTGTACAGTCATCACTACTAATTCTAGAATGTTTTCAACACCAAAAAATAAACCTTGTATCAATTAGCAGTCATTCCCTTCTCCTACCAGCCCCACCCCTATTCAGCTTCCTGTATTAATGGATTGGTCCATTCCAGACATTTTATATAATTGGAATCATATAAACTGGCTACTGGCTTCTTTTGCTTAGCATGTTTTCAAAGTTCAAGTTCATCCAGGTTGTATCCTATAGCGTTACTCTGTTCTTTCTCATGGATGAATTATTTTCCATTGTGTGAGTAGATCACATTTTGTTTATCCCTCCATCAACTGATGGATGTTTGGATTATATCCATTTTTTCCTCTTATGAATAATTTTGCTATGAATATGCGTTTGGAAGAGGAGTTTTAGTCTTTTGAATTTGTTCCACTTTTTGATCTCTGAGACACTTGGGTTTCCATTCACTGTACAGAGGACAATTCAGGAGAAGAGAACTTGTCAGAGATGAAGGAGAGATTGACGGGGGTGTTAGTATTAGAACCTCAAGCTAATGAGATACCTAAAAAATACTGATTAGTCAGTAGAGTGGAGATATTGATGTGAGAGAATTTAGGAACAACAACAACAAAAAAGATAGTACAGTACTTGCCAAAGTGGCCATGAGCAAGGCTAAGGAGGTGTGTTAGTCAGCTTTAGGTTACTATAACAAATACCCAAGAAAATTTACTTCCAAAAAGAAAAGTTATTTTCTGGCTCATGAATTTGTGGGGCTCAGTCTGTGATCATTTGGCCCTGTTATGTTTGGCCTGCAGTGAGGTAGCTACATCATGACATGAACATGTGGTAGTCAAAACTGCTCATCTCATGACTGGAATTAAAGAGTGAGGGGACTAGGGTCCCACAACCCCCTTCAAGGATACACCTCCAAAGACCTAAAGACCTCCTACTAAGCTACATTTCTTAAGGTCTCATCATCTCCCAATAGTACCACTCTAGGGAACCCAACCTTAACCACATGGGCCTTTGGGGCATTCAAGTTTCAAACTATAGCAGGAGCCTGGCCTTGCTTAGATACAACTGCTGCTGCCAGTGCACAAAGGCTGCTTAGGTAGGAACTTTACCATGCTAACCAGGACCGTATTCTCCCCATTACCAAAGACATCATTCTTTCAACATGAGGAAGCTGGCTCTGAACAGTTCTCCCTCCTTCCTTCCTTCCTTCCTTCCTTCCTTCCTTCCTTCCTTCCTTCCTTCCAACAGTTTTCTTGATAAAACTCAGCATAGCTCTAGAGTTAGTTGGAGTTTTTCTTTAGTGATCTTTTATATGACTCTTCATCTTGGGTTCACTTCTAAATACATGTTTAATCAAAATAATTGGAATGAGACTCTGGATCATCTAACAACTTCTTTCTAAGCTAATTTTTTTTGCCATTCTATAAAAATAATTAAGAACTATAATTCCAAACTGTGCATCTTCTCTGAACTCCTTCAGGATTTTATTTGAATGTTCCCTTTTCTCCTGTATGGAATGGTGGGGGTTTGGTTTTGATTATAAATATTACACGTTGATATTTGACTCCCATATATATATATATCCGAATCTTGCCATCTGTTGATAGTCAGCAGATGAATTTTGAGTTTTGCTTTCATGATGTTGATTTTTTATGGCTTGATTTTATTATTTCCTTTTTCTTCCTCTGTCTTCCTTTTCACTTCTCTTTCTCCTTAAAGCTCTCCCACTTCTTTTGATAGAAGTCAAACTAAAAAGCAAAAACCTTTTAAATAGTGGAAATAATGAATAGTACAGATTAAGCAGAAATTCTAAATTTGAGTAGTATCTAGTAAATGGAAAATATAACCAAATAAAACATGTTGAAAACACAGTAAATAGAAATACTGTTGCTCTGAAGAATTATAGAAGGGACGCCAACAATCATGGTTGATTTGGTGCAACATTGGAGTAGACATTCATTCTAGTGGTACCTATAAAAAAGCTTTTGGATACCCCAGGAAGAATAGAGATGAGTTGTAACTAGACCCCAGTGAAGTAAGTTGTGTGGCTTGAAAATTATTACAGGAAGAAGAAGAAACTGTGTAAAATAAATCATGTTAGATAATTTTGTTTTGACAGAAACTCTTCATTTGAGTAACTGTTCTGTGCCAGGTCTCCTGCCAGATACTGGGCTGATTTTTAGCCTTTTTGTGTGGATATTCCCAGAGTCTCGGGTTCTACCATCTTCCCTTAGGCCTTACTTCCCCCTGACTTTCCCATCACAGCAACCAAAATTATCTTATTAAAAAGGCAAATAGTGTCACATATTTGATCAAAGTTCTTACCTCACCTGGGGTGGGGGCGGAAACCTGAGGCTCTGAGTTGCTCTACATGCTTTAGAATCCTGTTTCCTCTTTTACCCTCCCCTCTGAATTCCCCAGGAAACCTGCTACTCTGTCTTCCTCAGCCACACCAGGCTCACTGCTGGTGCCAGGCTTCTGTACTTGGGGTTCCCTTGTTCTTCCCCCATCACTGTGGCTCACTCCTGCAGGCCACAGATACCATCTTCTCTTATACCCTGGCTAAAACTGTGACCTTCTGCTTCCTACTTCCTACTTCCGGGTCTATATCCATCTTTCCCCCTCTGCTGTACTAATCATCAGGTAACACCCTGCATATTTTTTCTCAATTCTTAATTTTATTTTTAACTTATTAGCATATTAATTATGCATATTAATGGATATCCATTTTTTCTTTCTTGTTCTACTACTGTATAAGTTTTGCAAGGCCACAGTTGTTGTTGTCATTTTGCTTATGCCTGTGCCCAGTGCTTTGAGCACCTGAGTGAATACACACCAACACTCAGTAAATATTTATTGAATCAAAAAATCAATTTGGATTCCTAAGAACATGCAAAGAAGGAAATCAACATTACTTACAATCTTCTACTCCACTCATCTTCCCTCTACCCTTGTGATATCCAATCCTTTCCCCCACTGCCTTCTTTCCCTTATGTTGCTCTAGCTTCCACATATGAGAGAAAGCATTTAACCTTTGATTTTTTGAGTCTGACTTATTTCACTTAGCATGATTTTGTCCATTTCCATCCATTTACCAGCAAATTCCATTATTTCATTGTTTTTATTTGCCCCATTTTTGTAATTTACATATTTTTAGCTCTCAAATTAGTTGATTTTATGTCCTAAAATAATATAATTAAATCTCTGTTGATTTATCAACTTTAGACAGTATGTATTGACTCTCTACTAGGAAAGGTAAGTAAATAAAACATTAAATGTGTTTTCATTATTTTTTTTTCGCCTCTAACCCTGAGATTTTATTGCTTTTATTATCATTTTTCCTCACTTTATAAACTTTTCAATATTTATATTCTGTTCTCTAAATTTGATTAAGCCTCTGTGTTTTGTCATAGGTTGATTCTAAAAACTAAAAACCAATAAGGGAGGTTAAATAATGAGTACCCAAACACGGTCAGAGGGAAAAATAAATTTGGTGTTCCAAAGTACAGTGAGATAACTATCGTCCCCAATAACCTATTATATATTTTATGAAAATCTAGAAAAGTGGAGCTCAAAGACTTCAAACAAGAATGAAAAGGAGAGGGAATGTTGGTTACCCTGATTTGATCAGTGAGTGCTGTATGCATGTGTTAACATATCACACTGTATGCCATTAAAATGCATAATTAATATGCTAATAAGTTAAAAATAAAATTAAGAAAAACAGTAAAGGCTATTTACATTGTAGGTATAAAAAATATGTACCAAAATATTAAGATCAGTGTTTGGTCCCACAGAGAATGAGCAATCATGCACAACTGAATATTTGTTCCTTGATTCTCATTTCCTGTAGATAAATAGCCTATTACATTATTATTTCATCTCTCTCTGACCACCTAGCTTAGTTTTTAGCCATGTCTGGTTTATTGTCAGTGCATCCATTGACCTATAAAATTTTAGTCATTATTTTTGTTTTCCAAGAACTGTTCTTGTTATTTGATTACTTCTTTTCCATGGCCGCCTCTTTTTGCTTTATGACCCTAATATCCTTCCCTATCTCTCTGAAGGTAATAACTCTCTGCTGTCTGAATTATCCTTGTTTCCTGTAGTGTCTTTTCTGTTTGCTCATTTGGGGCTCTATTTGTTATCTGTTTCTGCTTAACAATTTCCTCCATAATGCTTAACACCATAAGCAACTTGCTGTACTCCCCAAATTTCTGTGGGTCAGGAATTCAGGCATGGCTTAGCTTGGATACCTCTGTCCAGAAGTTTCTCACAAGTCACTCTCATGGTGATGACCAGGTCTGTGGTTCAACTGGGGGAGGCTCTGCTTCCAAGTTCACTACCATGGTTGTTGGCTAGGTTCACTTCCTTACTGTTGTACTTGGTCCCTAGATGGCTGTTGGAAAGAGGCCTCCTAGGTCTCTAATTATCATAAGCGTCTGTATAGAGGAGCTCACAACCTGGCAGCTGGCTTCCCTTGGAGCCAACAAAGACTGCTAAAGAAGGCTAGTGATCTGGAAGCCAGAGTCTTCTTGTGAACTAGTCTTGGAAATAACATCCGTCCCTTGGCTATACTTCCTAATAAATATGCATTGCTTTAAATCCCCAAGTTTGTGGTGATTTGTTTCATAATAGAAAAGCAACCCAGAATACTTCATGCTTAGGTACTGTGACCTGCTGGCATGTTATTGCTGCCATCCACGCCCTTTATTCCTTTGTTTTGGGGAGTGTGAAGAAGAAGAGCCTAACTTCCAGATGCTTTGCAGGCACCTGTCACCCCATGTCTACTGCCATCCTTTGTGGTGGCTGGTTCTGAGCTTGGAGCTTCTCTGGACCACTCATGTGCAGAGAGATGCTTATGTGTGAAATCTCCATCTCTGATTCCAGTTTTACCACCAAGTTAATTCTGTTTAGTTTTTCTTGTTATGGAATTTCACATAATGCCTGGTCTGTTGATGGCAAATTTTCCTGTTCCAAAATGCTTTTATGGTTTCATTTTTTTAAAACAGAAAATGGTTTTCTTAGCGAGGTTTAATTTAATAGGACCTTGTAAATGAAAAGAGGCAGGTCTTGGTGAGGCTTGGAATGAACTCCATCTCGTGTCTAGGCTGGACTTACCTTTTTATTTTTATAAAGAGAAAATGAAATACCATTCTGCTATCTAACATTGACCTAATATACTTATAATTACTTTGGCATATTTCTAATAAAGTCAGTGAGAAAGGGCAGAATTTTTATCATGATAATTTTTTTCTTATGCTCTATTATTATTTCCTCCCTTTAAACTTTCCCAAAGCATCCTTTTATAAAGATTCTGTCCCTCCTCCCCCTGCCACCAACACTTTCACTTACTCACACTTCCTTATACTCTTTTAGGGAGAGTTATTAGAACAAGTGACTTAATATTGCTGATGCTATGTTCTTCGCTAACACCATTAGCATGCATGATGTAAGTGCTGAGGGTGTTGAGATAATTGAATTAAAATTGTGATTTTAGAATTGTCTTAACACTTTTTTAGTTTTAAGTAACACAAAGATATTTTGCATAGTTAAGGTTAAGTAGGGAATTTATTAGAAGGAAATTGCAATATCTCACTGACTCTCAGGGTACAACTGTATTCAGATGTTATAAGTCTGGTCCTGAAATCAGAAAGCCTACAGGAACCCAGGTAGCCAGTCCTTCTCTATCTCAGACTTTCTGCCTGCTTTTCTGAATACCTGCTTCTCTCTCAGAAGGCTCACACTGACAGGTTGTACATGGATGTGGCCAAACAGGGATGCCTGACTATGGCAACCGGAGTTTCCAAGTTCATAGTGTCTCAGTTCAAGTAAACAGGGCAGAGGCACAATCCTAGCTTCTGAGGAGGAAGAATGTATTTAGCTGGGGCCGGTTCTCTTTTTAGGCTGGTCCAGTGTGGTCATGAAAGTAGGTTTTGTGGCATAAACATAGCTTCTGTGGCTCAAGTCCTCAAGACAAGTAAGTAGCTGGAAGTTTGGGCAGCTACATCAAGATAATCTGATGCTATTTCTCATCGGAGAGAGGGTAGCTTGTGTTTAAGAGCATGGACTTTGGTCAGACAAACCTTGATTTAAATCCTAGCCCTGCCACCTACTAGCTGTGTGTCCTGAGGCCAATATGTGATCAGTGAGGACCAAATTTTTTTCTCTGCAATTGGGATCATAAACCGCATCTCCTGGGTTGCTGGGAGGATGACATGAGAAAACATGGTACATCCTCTGCACTCAAAAGTAGTAACTATTATTAATTATTACTATTATTATACCCTTTTGAAAGATTATATGAAGAGAGGAACATGCATTTTACCACCCTGAATAGTGCAAGATCTGGAGACAAAATTTCTAATGCTCCAGAACTGCATTGTCAATAAAAATCTAAGAGTGAGTTTTGCCTGAACAATGCTTAGTCAAAGAGATGGATGTGGATTAGGCTGTAAGAGCTAGGACCAAAAGAATCTAAGCCTATTTCTAGAATGTGTGTTGCTTCTGTTGTTTTAAAAAGAGACTAGTGAATGGTCTTGTAGTTCTAAAGAGAGCCCAATGGATCTGATGGCCACTAGTACAGTACTAGTACAGTCAGCTAGTGCCTATTCTGATGGTTGTTGCATTCACTCTGCTTGGTGGCAGGTCTATTTTGATTGACCAGTACTTTACCTGGTGAAATATTTTGAATGGAATCCTGAAAATGCATGTGCCATCAGTTCAAAAGATATCCATTTCTTTGTTAAAGAAACCACACTACTTTCTTTTTAAAATGATTCAGACATCCTTTGCACTTTTCTCACCTGCATGATAAAATTGTGGGTAGCAGGCATCACTAAATGAATTCTTAGTAAAGAATATGAAAAATGATAATGATTCAAAATCTGTATCATTGAAGGACACCAATATAAACTGAAAGTTAATGTTTATATAAGAAAGAGTTACAATCAAACAGGATTCATGGGATCTTTGTTTAGTGTCTGCTGTTCTGCATCGAACTATATAGAAGAACAATGTTTCAATGACTAACTGTGCAATTTTCTTGGCAGTTATGCAGACATTTTGATTGAGAGGGAAGTCTTAATGCAGAAGTACATTCATCTAGTCCAGATCGTAGAAACGGAAAAAATTGCAGCTAACCAACTCCGACATCAACTTGAAGATCAAGATACTGAAATCGAAAGGCTTAAATCAGAGGTATTTCCCAAAGACTCCTTCTCATTGTTTCCCATCTACTGTCATCTCCTCATGATTATCTACAGCATATTCAGGGCAAAATATTCACCCCAGGCTGACTTCCTTTGCTGTCAGCAGTGTGGCTGGGCTACTGATCTAGACATGAATCTGTAAGGATTAGGTAAATGTGCTACAGGAACATATCAGGATAATATGCTGTTTTTTGATTATTTGTGCTCCTGATATCCTTCATTAGATCAGAACTTCAAGAGCTGCCCATAGCATTTAACTGTCATCCTCAGATTGGCTTTTGGAATAATAACTGTGAATCTGTCATGGAGTTAATTAAAGTCCATCTGAGAAAGAACCAGAAATTAATTCAGAGATACATTTCTGTTTCAAGATCAAAGAAATCCAAACTTTTCCCCTCCAGAATTTTGAAAAGCACGTTTCAGTGAAGCTGTAAGATACTGACTGGCTAAGGTGCATTTCCCCCTGAAGTTGGATTCCTGCCTCTCCTGGCCTTTCCTTTCAGAGTGTGTCTTTCTAAGGCCCTGCACCACCAGAGAAGGTGGTTGCTACCTAGGGAGAGCAGAAGGTGTTGGTAGAGGCCACAGCCATGACATTGTGCCTCCCTCTGTCCTGGGTCTCAGTCTGTGTAGAGAAGCCTGACTGTACTCCTTGCCATCCTGTGGGTCCTCGTGGGAAGTGAACAATAACTGACGAAGAGAAGGGGAATGTACACAGTGAGATTTTCCTCCTTGTTCTAAGCAGACGTACATTAGTATCTTCTTAGATTCCAAGAAGGGAACAGGACAGCGGGAAACCTACTACTGATTGTTATCCTTGTTGATAGACAGTTCAGGTGCCTTGACCTTGGCAACACTCTTTTCGTTTTTACTGTCATCAGACAATAGTTTTCTCTTTTTTCTTCCCACCTTCCCCTGAGACTTACCCTAAATCCTGTGAGGGGTTTTCATCTCCTGCCCCCTGGGTACATGGCCTTCAGTGTTCAGAGCAGACAATCTGATTCCAACTGAAATGGGGTAGTTTCTTGAGATAATACGGTGTTCACCATATCATTAGAATTGTCAGCTTCCCAATCTAATCCTGATATCTGATACAGTGAAAACAGCAACAGAAAACTTAACAAACCTGCATTTTAAAAGACTATATCAGGCACTATAATTTAAAACAAAATTATTGTGTTCTTTCTTTTACCAGAGTAAGCTAGAGCAGATGCTGCGTGTCTGCTAAGTGAAGGAGGCTGGTATTTACTCCATGAGAGAAACTCAGCACAAACGATGTTCCCCAACATTTATTTATGTGTGCTTGTCTGTCTTCACTATGTTCTATTTTAGTCTGAATATAGATTGCAGCTAAAAACTGTCAGTAGCAGGTATGTCTTCTGTGGCCGCTTGACAGGAACCATAATTTATTTCCTACTCCTTTTATTTTCCCACTTCCCTGCCAGGAAATGGCAGAGGAATATATTTGGTATTGGGGACAAAGACAGATCAGAGGTAGCAATCTTCTACATGCTTTCTTGTTAATAAGTCTGTATATATTCTTTGCATATAAGAGTCCACAGTTGATGGGTAGTCCAGTGTATTTTATTGCTAGGCATAGTTGAGAGGCCTCTTGGTCACAGTTATAGAACTGAGCTGGAGATTCATGGAGAGATATCCCAGGTTGTTTCAATCCCTTTTGTGTTTTCTGAGGAATCTTCTTGACTGACTTAGACGAACTCCAGGCCTCTGAGGTTCCCTTTTTACTTACCACTTTCCAAGGAGGGCGGTGAGTCTGCTGTATCATGTGCATTTGGAGGGACACAGGATGATTATGGAAAATGAGCTTTGAGTGTAGTGACCCTGAATTTGGGAAGCACAATGCATCAGGGGCAGCTGTCTTCAGGCAGAGGGGACAACAGGCACTGAGGTCCCAGGAGGCCTTGGTCTGGTCAGGGAGGGCCAAGTTCTGGGCTAACATGTCTTCGAACACAGACCCCAGTTCACACTTTACATATTCACTTTTGTTAGTAACACCAGGCTAGAGGTAAAATTCATACTTCCCTGCCTCAGCGCCAGAGAAAGAAAAGGTGCAAAAAAGCAGACATTCCCTGAATATCTCAGTGGACCACCTTTGTAGGCAGAACATCCTGTGTGTTATGGCGGTGCTCCACTGTTTCCCAAATCATAAAATGGACTAATTTTGTGTTATAGATTATTGCTCTTAATAAAACCAAGGAACGAATGCGCCCTTACCAAAGCAACCAAGAAGATGAGGATCCAGACATCAAGAAGATTAAAAAGGTAGGGCACTGGAGGCTTCTGGCCCCGTGAGAGCATGGCCACCATTGTATATCCTGTGGTGGTGTCTTTGTTACTGTGTTCCTGAACTGGGAACAGCTTTGGTGTTTCTATGTTAATGACACCCAGAATTCCCTTCAGAATGGCCCAATCTTGGCTGCTCTGGAGAATTTCAGTGTGCCATTTCTTTCCAGTACTGAGAATCCTATTTTGGACTCTCTGGGAGGAATGCCAAAACTGGACATTAAGAGAGTAGTGTTCTCTAGTTGGGTTAATTAAGTGCTATTGAAACTCCTGATTTTGTGCCTCTTGCATATTTGGGGGAATTTTTAAAAATTACATTTCAAAAATATTTCTCTTAACACCGATCCTTAGTGCTTATTTAGAATTTCTTTTATATTTGAGAATGTAAAATAAATCAATACATCTGCTCAGATTTGTCTTACAGTTGTCTCTTGTTGAATATCCACATAAGCAACAGACCTTTCCATCTTACTGTCATTTGTAATTGCATAGCTTTTGCGAGGAGCCAGACACTGGCGCACATTCTAGTCCACTGTATTTCGATTTATGTCATTTGGGTTTTGATTCCATGGTCTTAACTGACCTGGGTAAAACACTCAGCTTTGTTAACATCAGGTATGAAGCTTCCCATTTAAAGCTCTTTTCCTGGAATACATTTTGAATCTTAATTTTTTTCTTACTCATATTTTTCTATGTTAAATAATTATTTCCTTTTTTTTAAGCTGTAACAAAATTTTAACCAAGTATTGCTCAGAATTTGGAATAGAAATGATTCTTTGGGCTAAGATGAGAGTTTTTGGTTTTCAAGAAATAAAAAAGTAAAATAACACCATTCCTTTCTTAGAATTTAAACCTCTTTTTTTAAAAATCTGGTTTGTTATTCTGTTCCAAGATTAATTCTGTTGCTTTTCTTTTAATAGTATGCAGTTGCGTGTAAATAAAGCTATTAATAAAATCTCATTTCAGTTTTATTATAGAAGCAGGTCTATTGGTAAGTAACAGATCTAGCTGTTTTTCAGCAGAGAACACCTGCCCAAGTAAATAAGACTTTATTTAACACAAAACTCAATTAAGTTGATTTTTGAAAATATATATAATACATGGAAGAATGATGATAAAACACTTTTTTTTAACATTTTCTATCTTCCTGATTATTATTATTTGGGGAGGGGGCAGTACTAGGCTTCATATATTCTAGGCAAGTGTTCTACCACTGAGCTACATCTTTAGCCCTGATTCTTAATTGTAGTAATTTTTAAACCTACTTGTGTACTTGTTAAATAGGTTGAAATTAACTTCATGTCCTTTATGTTCCAAATGAAACTAATGTCTGTGGAAATGAATGTTTACAAATGAATTGCATCTCTATGCTTGACAAAATGTAATATTTGTTTGTTTGTTTGTTTGTTTATTTTACTTCAAGAGACCACAACTTGAAGGGGGAAATACTGGGAAATGATATTGGCCAAATTATACTGTTATATTGTATGCATGTATGAATATGTAACAATGAATCACAACATTTTGCACAACTATAATGCACCAATTTTTTTAAAAATGGGGAAAAGTGACCACAACTTGAATTGGTTATAATTCACAGAAATTTTCCACTAGATTTTCCTAAATATATGCAATAGCTTCTTCATACAGTTCTATTAAAATGTTCTTAAGTCAGGCGTGGTAGCACATGCCTGTAATCCCAGCAGCTTGGGAGGTTGAGGATCAGGAGTTCAAAACCAGCCTCAGTAACTTAATGAGGTCCTAAGCAACTCAGTTTTAGAGGCTAGTAAGGTTCTACAAAGTACATTTTATATTAAAATATGTTTCATGTTCTTTTTCACAAAATAATCACCATTGCAAATAGTTAAACTGTATCTTGCTCATGTGGCTAGATAAGTGTTCTTACAATTTAGGAAAGGCCGATAAAAGTCCACTGAATCTGATTGCAGCTTTCCTAGCTGTGTGACTTACCTTGAAATTTAGTTTGCTCATTGATAGAAGAAGGATTTGGATGAGCTGATCTCTAACACGTATTTTGTTTTTAAGCTTAAGGAAAACAAAATAGAACTCAACAACAATAAAAAATATCGAACTAATTTAAAGAAGGCAAAGTACTTAAGATATATAACCTCCCCCCATTAGCACAGCTAATACAAAAACAAAACAAAACAAAACAATAAACAAATAAATAAATAAATAAAACAAAAACCCAAATAAATAAAACAAAAAACAGAAAAGTTGTTTTGGCAAGGATGCGGCAAAACTGGGACACTTGTGCAATGTGGATTATAAAACAGTACAACTGCTGTGGAAAAAAAGTTCCTCAAAAAATTAAAAATAGAATACCATGGATCCAGCAATTCAACTTTTGAGTACATATCCTAAAGAAATGAAAAAACAATCAGTACCTTGATGAGATATTTACACACCAATGTTCATAGCAACATTATTCACAATAATATTCCAGAGGTGAAATCAACCAAAATGTTCACCAGCTGATAAATGCAATCAACATAATACGAATCATCCTCAGAACCATAGGAAATCTTGGCACATGCTTCTATATGGATGAACCTTGTGGACACGTAGGACATTATATTAAGTGAAATAAGCCAGTCACAGAAACACAGATATTGTATGATTTCAGTTGTATTGTGTGTCTAAAGTAGTGGAATTCACAGAAACAGAAAGCAGGATGGTGATTACCACAGACTGAGGGGAGGGGTGAATGGAGAGTGGTTGTTGAATGGAGCTGGAGTTTCAATTTTGCAAGATAAAAATGTTTGGAGATCTGTTACAAAACAGATCTGTTACAAAAACATACTGGACACTACTGAGTGTATGCCTAAAAATAATTAAGATGAGGCTGGGGAGGGAGCTCAGTTGTAGAGCACCTGCATGAGGCCCTGGTTCAGTCCCTAGCACTGGGAAAATAAAAACCACTAAGTGGAAAATTCCGTGTTTTTTTTTTTTTTTAAATCACAATTTAAACATTAAATACACACACACACACACACACACACACACACACACACATATATACATATATATACATACATATATATGATTTTTTATTATTAAAAATAGACATTTGATTAATTCCTTTCTTGAAGTGTTATTAACTCATATGTAATATTATATTTCCAGAGTCCACATAGATAGGTCTATGGAGCTTCAGCTATGGAAAAAAACTTTTGAACCTGAGAAAAATGTTATTTTATAATCCATTGTCCTCCTACTGGAGAAATTCTGCAGTTATTTATTCTACTGGAGGCGCCACTGGGGTGCCAATGAGAGAGCAGCATTCTACATGACACAGGATGGACACGGCCAGCCTAGAAAGCCAGGCTCACATCTCCCTGAGGTTCCTTTTTGTCTTTTTGTTCCGCAGGTTCAGAGCTTCATGCGAGGGTGGTTGTGCAGAAGGAAATGGAAGACCATCGTTCAAGACTACATTTGTTCTCCTCATGCTGAGAGTATGAGGAAGAGAAACCAGATCGTGTTCACCATGGTGGAGGCCGAGTCCGAGTACGTGCACCAGCTCTACATCCTGGTCAATGGATTCCTGCGGCCCCTGCGGATGGCCGCCAGCTCCAAGAAGCCGCCCATCAGCCACGACGATGTCAGCAGTATTTTTCTCAACAGGTTTGTCTTTGCATAAATCTGAGAGTTGTGAGAAGAACCTGCTGATAGCTCATGAAACAATTTGTGCCTTGCTTTAAAAGCAAGATCTCAAAAACTAATCCCTTATGATGTTAAAAATAAGAAAGCTATCATTGCATTCATTAGTTCAAATTAGCACATCTTTTGAATCTTGGCATCTCATTTTCTCAGTTTTCTTCTTTGACATACATTTTCTTGTCATTATGTGTGTGTGGGGTGAGGGTGTTGAAAAGAATCCCCCTTGCAACTGAGGGGAACTGACTGATTAATAGGTCTTTACATGCAGTTTACATAAGATATTTTAGGAAGAGTGAAAACTAAGAATCCTTGTTGAATTTATTTGCTCAACAAATATTTATAGTGTTCTTATTGCTGAGGATTAACTAGTGAATAAAGTAGAAAATCCCTGCTTTCACAAAACTTAAATTTTGACGTGAGAAGAAAGACAGATGAATAGTGACTAAATAAAACATATAGTAGTAAATTGTATGGTGGTCAGTACCACGAGAAAAATTAAAAGGGATAGGAGAGGAGGGGAGAAAGGAGTGCTTGGGTGTTTTACTTAAATTTTAATGGCTTATTTGTTTTTGAGTAGATAACACACTCACATGATACAAACATCAAAATAACATGAAAAAAATTCAGAGTTGCACTCTTATCCTGTCTCTGTTCACCCCATTCTGCCCAATTTCTGTATCTATTTTTATTAGTTTCTTGTAGCCTTTTATGGTTTCTTGATTTAGATGTAAGCAGATATAAATATACTATCTTGTCTCCCTCCTTCTACACAAAAGACAGTGATAGATCACAGAAGAGAAAGGAGCACTAACCCCTTTAGAAATTAGGAAGAGAGAGAGTAGCAAAGAAGAGAAAAGAGGATCAGTTAGCAGCAAGAGAGAATGAACAACTATGACAGAAAGGTCAAATAAAACAACTGGGAACTGACCGTGGATATAACAACTTGGAGCTGAGGGTAGCTTTGATGAAGTGCGGGAGCCTGATTAGGGGGCCTTAGGAGAGAATGGCATAGGGCATAGGAATTACAGAGGGTGGGTATAGAAAATTCTTTCAAGGCAGTTTGCTATAAATAGGAGCAGAGAAATAGGGTAGTACCTAGAGGTAATAAAGAGGGGGAAATGATGCAGGAAAGAGAGGGGAGGATTGCTGGAGCAGCAAGCTTATACGGGCAAAACTGTAGAGAACGAGATACACAGTGGAGAGACTGGTATTAATGGGAACATGAGCAGGGAGGGAATAAAGGAGGGAAGAGGACAAAGACATATGTAACTAGGAAGTAAGGACATCAGCTGGCAGATGGAGAGGAAATGTCATAGTTGGATGAGATAGGAGAAGATGTGAATAGTGGTCAAGTAGAGCAGGGAGTCGGTGGATCAGGGAGCTGTAGTGAGTTGCTGGGCAGCACTATGAGCCCATGTGAGTTTATTAGGCTCATGGTGGTAACTGAGACCAGTCTGTATAGTTGCATGTTTTTCTTTAGCTACTTTTAGTTGCATGGTTGCAGGTGCAGGTGGGTGGAGGGTTGATGTTAGGGGTTGGTGTTGGGCAAGGCTAATCTGATGAATTGAGGAAAGTACAACAGAATTGAAAGTGTCTGCAAAGAAGAGATATAATGACCTGTGGAATCTAAAGTTTGCAGAAAGGTATTTTGGCCAATGCAAAGGTGGTCAGATCTGTGAACTTAAGTCCTGTCTGTATGAAAGGCTTTTTGGAGTCAAGAGTCTTAAAGACAGCAGACTGAAACAATAGGAGGTTGTCAGAGAACTGAGATAGGAATAGGATGCAGTTATTAACAGTGACAGTCTAGAGTATAGTCAATGGGGGCGTTGACTTGTGTCAGCTGGGATCGAGATGTTTGGAGAGGGGGTTCAAAGACTTGAGAGACCCGGATATTGAAATGTGGTTTGTGTGCAGAGTGGAATCACCAAAAACTATGAGGGGAGTTGTGTTGGAGAAAGTGAGCTGGTGGCTAAGATCTCCAGAAGGTAGGAAGAATGACTAGGACTGTGTGGATGGCTGCAGAAAGGAAGGCTGAGGAGTGGCACATGATCACATTAATAATATTAATAACAATAATGACATTAATTACAACTAATAACAATAACTTTTAATTTTTAAAAGTTTTAATTAAATTAAAAAGTTAAAAAAAATTAAAGAATTTTTGTTGAAAGGAAGGAGGGACATTTCCTCACGTTGAGTGGCAATGACCACAGCTCTACTCAAGTATGTCAGGTATCCTACGGGGCCTGAGTGGTAGCTCTTGATCATTGGACAGTACAGCTAGCATTTTGATGATATGTCAGTCACCCAAGCATGCCGTTTTAACAGTTCTGATGGCTGTGGATGGGATGGAAAAACCACACTGCCTGATAGTGATGCTATTAGAGTCTGTGCCATGTTGATTTGGGGTTGCACCTAGTGGTTTGTGTCCATTGGTTTGCTTAATCAGAAACATGAAAGGCTAGGTATATCATATTGTTTAATTTCAGAATTGAGACATTGTGCCTGTTTTGGGGAGGTGATGCAAAAAAGCTTTTCCTATAGATGTAATGGTTTAACCACACCTAGTCCTAGATAGATTTGAAGAGATATGCTTTTAAAGGTGAGACTTAGGGTGTTTCTTGTCATTAACCTTTGTTTAACTAGATTCCCTTTCCTTGCCTTTGAAATTAAAGCCCCAGGCAAGTCAGTTGTTTTAGATTTCAACACAGAGTTTATACTTAAGAAAATGTAATCTGCCTAATTCTATACAGCACTGTTTCATCTGTCTTCTAAACATCCAGGTATCAAAATATGAAGCTGGATGTATCAGTTAGTTTTCAAGGTAAGACAGAGCAATACCTCCCGATAGAGGGAATTCTCTGCTTATAGACTTGGAAGGGCTGGAGGAATACAGCTGCCCCCGGAGTATTGAATTTAAGGGAAGAGCACCATAGGTGTGACCCAGAGCTTAGGAAACGAATGCCATAACCACTACCACCATAACAGACCCATGAAACTGTTCCTAGAAATGAAAATACAACAGGAATGTGGTCTCCTTCAGTCTTCCATGTCTTGCCAAGTGCATGCATTGGTGGAAATGCATTTACATCCAGAGCATAGATTCAAGGAAATCTGGGAAATGCAGTTTTAGCTTGCCATTCTCTCTGCCTAGAATGAGAGTAGAATGCTGATTGAAAGACAATCTATAGGACTTGCCAACTAGATGTGGTTAGAAATCCTTAGATAATAAAAGGATTCATTGACATTTCTATAAAGCAACAACAAAGTCATAATCTTCAAGCTGTATTCATTTTAGTTTTGGAAATAGTAAGAACTTTTTTCTTGAGGTTTCTTGTAATAAATTTTGATACAAATCCAGGTATCTAATTGAGATCAATAATTCTGTATTTAATTGTACCAATGTGTTAGTTGAGAAAAGCTGTCATTCAAAGGCTCATTGCAGTGGGTTAATTCTAATGAGGAGAAAGAAAAATATATTTTGACTTTGGTGCTTACCCTTCTTGGCCATAGTAGGAATTTAGATCCCTAATTTATGCATAGTCCTCATTTTAGTATCTGTGTGCATTTCTTTTCAGAAGAATTTTACATTTCTGCCTTGAGTAACTTAGGAATGGTTAGAGTCCTGTCAAATTTTTTACTGTATTTTTTTGCCCTCTACCTCCTTCTATAAAAACTCATTTTTGTGAGAGAAACCTTTTCTTGAGTTTTCTAGAATCAAATACGAAAAGAAAAAGGATCATAATTTTAATTTTATGATTATAAGTTGAAGTGCTGCATTCTAACAGCAGAAAGCTCACTTAAAAATGATGAAGAGGGTCATAAGACAGTGATTTGGTTCTCCAATATTGGAAGCATATCTCAGTTTTCTTTCAGTTTTTGAGGTTTTCTAAAAGAGAAATGCCTTTATAGAGGCTAGTGTAGTCCATATTAATATTGGGTGCACAGTTTGGTGGCCTGTGAGACTGGTACATCATATATATAACAGACACTCTATAGTGACTAAATTGTATGATCTTCCTGTGTTTTCATAGTGAAACCATCATGTTTCTTCATGAAATATTTCACCAAGGACTAAAGGCAAGGATTGCAAACTGGCCTACTTTAATTTTAGGTAAGTGCATTCATTATTTTCTCACGGAATGGCAACAGAGTATAATAACTTGTATGTCATTTGGCCTTAGCCGTCTGAATGTCCCTGTTGACATTGGGTTTCCTTAGCCACCGGGAGTCGGTGTCACTGCACTTTAGGTTCTTTGGGCCCTGCCTTAGCAGTTAGTTTTTGACTCTTTCCCTTTGTCATAGGTAATTTGGGGCTGGAGTCACTGTCTGTCTCTGATACTTTCTATCCAACACAGATAGGTTATTCAGGCATGAGGACTAGGGCCCTATGTTGTGTGATACCTGGTGCTGGAGCCCATCTTTGCTCTTCCTGTTGAGTGTAGATAATTTACCAGGCACCAAGGGAAACAGCATGTTTACTTCTCTTTTCCAGCTGATCTGTTTGATATTTTGCTCCCCATGCTGAACATTTATCAAGAATTTGTGCGAAATCACCAGTACAGCCTCCAAGTCCTTGCCAACTGTAAGCAAAACAGAGATTTTGACAAACTCTTAAAACAATATGAAGCCAACCCTGCCTGTGAGGGGAGGATGCTGGAAACGTTCTTGACCTATCCAATGTTTCAGGTAAATTGCTTGGGATGCGTTCTATAAGCCATTGTAACGGATGCCTACTGTGATCAGCACAAGGCATGTAAATACATATAAGTATAAATGAAGAGTTATGCATCATCTGACACATTGTCTTAAGCCTGGCCCTGAAACAAACACGTCTTCTGTCTAGAGTATAAGAATCCAGGCATTTTTGGTGATTTGAAATTAATGATTAACTAATTGATTTTGCAGTGCTGGGGATCGAACCCAGTGCCTCTTAAATACTAGGCAAGTGCTCTACCACTAAGCTACATCCCCAGACCAGAAAGTAGGCATTTTTGAAGCAAATAATTCAGGAATGAATTTTTTGAAAAGCAGCACAATTTTCTCTTTATAGAAAGATTCCACACAGACTTCTTTCATTGGAGTCTCCTCCTCCAGCATGTTTAAAAATATTATTAGGTTTACAGAAATAGGATTCTGTGCAAATGTTCCAGTTTGTGCTGGTTGCATAAACGTTTCTTGGGACTGCTCTGACTGCTGGGAGAAGGCCTCTGTTTGTGGCCCATCCTCCCACCTTGTCTTGATGGTCATTGAGTTTCCTTTGGCTGCAGCTCTGGGGAAGGAAAGGAGGACCCCCTGGTTAGAGAGGCTCTGGAGACTTCAGAACCAGAGGCCCTCACTCAGATCGCCTTGTTGAGTCGGGGCTCTGACCTGAGATTCATTTTTGGGGTCTAGAGCAAACCAAGGGATCAAGGCCACTTGTGTCTTTCCTGTGTCTGGGGTTTTGCCATTAAGAGCTCTGGAGTGAGAACGGCAGAGGCCAAAATGTGTATTGAATCTCCTGTTCTTTTGAAAACTGTTGATTCTGTTCTTTTGGAAAAGCATTGAGTGTTCCCATTGTGGAATTTATGGGGCTTCTGGTGAGTCCTCCAAATTGTCATGTGGCAAACCGATTCTACTAATCATGTGTGTTATGGTTACTGTGGGAGTTTTGTCCTCCTGAGCAGGTGGCTCTGACCCAAGGCCCATCATTTCTTAGCCTCAGAAAGAAATGTTTCCGTGGTTCTTAATTGTTTATCTTTAAGTTTGTTAGTCCTGCTTGAATTCCTGGAAGTTGCCACAGAAATTTGGTAAGATTTTTTAAAAACCAGAAGGATGCATTTGAAACCACTTAAGTAAAGTGAAATTTTATAATGTTATTTTTGTGTTTTTTTAATGGAACAAAATTGTTTGAACTCTTTGCCTCTCTGAGGAAATATTTCACAAGAAAAATTTTGAACTTCTATTTTATTACATTCATAATTGGAATTTTAGGTTTTATTCACAGTGAAACATTTTCATATAATGTATAATTCTTCTAACCTGTGATTTTATTTGAATTTTGAATTTGGGGCATTAACCTCTAGTTGTAATTCAGTATTCCAAATTTTACCTATTCAACTGTCCCAAAGTGACTGTGCAAAGGTAGAGTTATGACAGATACATGGGACATTCAGAGAGAGACCTAATTTCCTTCTCACAGCCCACTTAAGTTTTTCTACATGTTATTGCATTTGCTCTTGATTCTTTCAGTGTTTTAAATAGCAGAACTGCACCTGCCCTGGAGATGGGGTGCCCAAGTACAGTTGAATGTGGGGACCTTGGAAAGATCTTTGGGTTTCTTTAAAAAGTGGAGAAATTCTCCTCTACTACTTCCCCTTCCTGTCCCTAGATTTTAAAACCAACAGCAATATTTTGGTTGACCATAAGCAATCCCCATTATGTCAGAAAAAGGACATTAGGTTGGGGAATCTCAAGGAGACCTGACATCTCACTCACCCTTTGATCCTTGCTTTGGGGAAAATAATTGAAAAAACCTTAATCTCAAAGCATACACAGCTGAGCTTTAGTTATCTCCGAGCACTCTAGCTCTCTGGCTCTTTAATCCCAGGGGGGCTTTGCTGGTTCTGACAGTTTAGGTAACCGTGTAGTTACTGAAGGGAGCTTGGTGTAGTTTAGGAACCCACCCCCAGACTGTGGTGATCCCCAAGCCCTAGAATCATTAGTTGTAGGCTCAGATATTGAGGTTCTCTGGCTTGTTACAGGGTTACAGGGTTACAGCTTGTAAGAGCATTTGCTCTGGGAGAAGCTTCAAGCATGAGGGATTTAGCCAGACTCAATTCAGCCCCAAGAAAAGGACAGGGGCTGGGGTTGTGGCTCAGTGGTGGAGCACTTGCCCAGCATGTGAGGCACCACATAAAAATAAATAAATTAAAACAAAGGCATTGTGTCCACCTACAACTAAAAAAAAAAAAAAAAGAAATAAAGAAAGAAATAAATGAGCAAATTGAAAGTGCACTGAATTGTCTTTATTTGCTTCCTCATAAGTATTTTGAATGTACCCAGAGGAGAAATCATCAAAGTTTGCTGCCTGAGGGCTTGTGCCCCTAGTGTCTCTCATCTGTCTTCTTTACTTGGTGTTTTTCCCTGTTGCCTCTTCCAAAAAGAAGCCATATGAACCAACTGGGGTGCTAGAAATTTGAAACTGTTTTCTTACTGGGTTCATTCTATCTTTCTTGTTCCCTTGTGGACCTTTCACTAATGAGGTGAAATAGCCAAGAAGGTGTTGATAACTCAGAGGTGTCTCCCCTCTGTGTACATTGAATTAGCAGTGGTACTTCTGCCTTACTCCCTCATAGGGCTGGACATCTTAGGATGAGGCTAGGGTACTATCCAATTTTAGCTGTAGGGAAACAATGGTAGAGGTGACCCAGATTTATACTGTTGGGGGTGGAGGGGGCTCTGGCCTAAGATTTTTCTTGAGCCTAGATATGGGGGCAGAGGGAAGGGGAGAGGTAATTGTAAGCTTTTAGTCCATGTACCTCTGGAAAAGAAAAGGTGATTTGTATTCTACATCCTTCTGTGCCTTTTGTTAAGTAAATTAGTTATTGCTGTTAATTGTGTCATATTGAACTATGGAAACAGGGAGGAATTGTAGAATTTGGATGGTGCTGTGAAATTATTCCCAACTGAACTGTCAGACCAGTAAGTTCAAGTATTGCCAAGGAATTTGTTATGGAAAATAATGTAGTCATTAACGCGATTTTTATTTAGCCAAATCAGTGGCTTGACTGGTATTGTTTAGATTGGCCTCAGCAGATCATGAAATCTGCTCCTGGTGAGAGGAGCACTGTTGGATGTTCTTTGGAAGGTAGTCACTTGCTGCTCTATCTAGTGATTTACTGAAGAGCGAGCTAATTAATGTCAGTGAAATGACAAGTACTTGTGCCATTATTGAAAGCAGAGTTATGATTCATTTAGACAGTTACTACGATTCTTAGGTCTTCTTCTGGGGAAGCGATTTGTAATGAGCTCTCCAACACATAGACGAGCTCTTTGCAGAATCTTCTGCTCCTCAGCACAACTTCCTTTGCCTGCTTTTTGGCAGTGTTAGCCCTTCTTTGTTCCTCCACCAGAAAGTAGAAAGGGCCACTTACCAAATTCAGCTCCATCCACTTAATCTCAGCCAGGGAGCTCTTTAAAATATATTTAACTAATGGAGGAGGATCTCGAAGCTATTGACTAAACTTAGTTTTGTGGGGTTTCAGTGCATTCTAAGTAGTCAGGCTCTCCCACTCCTGCCCCTTTGTTATGAAAAATTGAGTACATTGGCATTGATTGACTTGGTTTTCTGTGGAACTGTTAATTTTGTTGCAAACTTTTATTGATCATGGGATTGTACTAATGAAAGGGATATCTGAATGCATATTTACCCCAGGAGACTGCTCTCTGTGGGGCAGACCTAAAGAAGTCTATAAATGAAGAGGCAGAAGGTCTCCCCTGTATACCCTACAGTTTCCTGTGTCCTGCCCTCCTGAGACCCAGGGGTCTATCTGTGCTTTCTGAAACTGTCACTTGATCAGCAAGAGCAGTTTAGTGTTTGTGCTGATGGGCTCAATGCCAACTGTCCTAGTGCACAAAGATAGCCACTCAGAAGATGTGAGTAAATAACCCCTTAAAGCCACCCCTGCACAAGAGCAGAAGCAGATCCACAGATAGAGCCACCAGCCCCTCAGGACAGAAGAGCTGCACACAGGGCTGTGGCAAGCTGCTTTTCTGTTCTCATTTTCCAAGTTCTTTAAAGTTCTGACTGGGGCTCTGGGGCTCATGGAAGTGATCTAGTGAGAAGGCTCTGCAGGGAGCTGGTCGGTGCCCTACCAGAGCCCAGAGCCAGCTGAAACTGCCATTTACCATGAGGCTGCCTTGGGCAAGTCACCCAACCTCCTCACTCTTTATTTCATTATCTGTGAAGTGGAGAACGAATCCTTATGTTGCTGGAGGACCAGACCCATGTGCAAAGCCCCGAGCATCCCTGAGCACAGTAGGCAGTGCTACGGGAGCCGTGGCCCATGCCACAGTCTCTGCTTTCTTTTTTCATATCAGGGATTAAACTCAGGGGTACTGGACCCCTGAGCCACATCCTCAGCCCTATTTTGTTTTTTATTTAGAGACAGGATCTCACTGGGTTGTTTAGCACCTTGCCATTGTTGAGGCTGGCTTTGAACTCAAAATCCTCCTGTCTCAGCCTCCTGAGCCTCTGGGTTACAGGCATGTGCCACTGTGCCTGGCCACAGTCTCTGCTTTCTAAAAAAAATCATTTTATAAACCAGTGAAGCATGAGTATGTCAAATCATTATAACCTGATCTCTACCCTGGTCTATAAAAACCCTCACAAGGTTGGTGGAGTTTCTGCCTTTAAGAGAATTCAGATAGCCAGTCTGTTCATAAACAGAAGTACAAAGAATGATCTAATGAAATAATGCCTTTTACTGCCAAAGGGTGAATTGAGATAAAGTAGGATCAGAATGTCATAATGTTGAACATATCTTCTCTGAAGTTTAAAAGAACTTTGCTTTAGGATTACAAACTTTAAAAAAATCATACAAACAGACAAAAATATCTAGAATGCAAACATCAGAGACTTCAGATTATGTTTCCTATGAACCAGGTTTTGAAAACTGCTATTTGAAAATTTATGGTTTTATAAAAATAAAAGAAATAATAGTTTCTTTGAGCTACAACACTTTATTATTTATGATGACCTTTACTTGTGAAGTTTTTTTTTTTTTTGGTGTGTGTTTAAATTTGAAGCATGGTTTGTTTTATGTGTGTGTGTGTGTGTGTGTGTGTGTGTGTGTGTGTTTAACTATTTGAAAAACAGAACTGTAAGAGCAGCAATGAGTTTTTCAGTGTAATGATGGCACTGTAGAGAATGTCCCTATGTCACCCATCCTGACTTTGCTCACACTGGCCTTGTTTACGTTTAGATTCCCAGGTATATCATCACACTGCATGAACTCCTGGCTCACACACCCCATGAGCATGTGGAAAGGAAGAGTCTGGAGTTTGCTAAATCAAAGCTAGAGGAGCTGTCCAGGTATGCAGAGAACTTACAGTAAAGGCCTGAGATGGGAAAGCAGCAGTTGAGTCTTCTTGTGTGAACCCAGGAACAAGAAAGCAAAACCCAAATCCAGTGGCTCAGATTCACCTCAAAGTTTAATGCGAGCCTGTGAGATAATACTGAATCATCATTCACATTAATTTTAACCAAGGAAAAAATATATCTTTGAAAAAGCTTTTATAGCATGCGAATTTTATGTAATTGAGATTAGGCGTAATTTGGTTTAAGTTTGGAAATGTTCCCATTTTTTTCATCATAATAGAAGAATGACTTTCAGTTGCAGTTTTGTATTCAGATTTGACAAAAAGGCGGAGAATGTACAGTTCATTTCCTAATGGCTTGTTATGGTTATGGGCACTTATTTACACCTGTGTTTCTTTGGCTTCTCAGGGATAAATGGTATAAGGGAATTTAGAGAATTTACTGCACCTCTAGGAAATGCTACTAATTTCAATGAAGGGAGCTGTAGGTAAAATGATGTGTTGCTTTCCAGCTGCATTCAAAGCCAAGTTTTCCAAGGATGCTCACGATCACTGAGCCACTTACCATTTAGAATCTTCATGCGCACTGGTCTTGGTTTGGGTCACAACCTGTTGAAGCCTAGAACCATTTGAGGCCCCATCTTTTTGCCCCAAAGCCCCAGTTAAATCAATACGAGTTCTAAACCGAGCTTCTCAGGTGCAGCTGTTCCTTGCTTATGTGCTAGGGAGGTCACTGCTGTCTCACTGCCATCCCGTCCGTCTGTGTTGTCTGACAGGGTGATGCACGATGAAGTGAGTGACACAGAAAATATAAGGAAAAACCTTGCCATCGAAAGGATGATAGTAGAGGGCTGCGACATTTTGCTGGACACTAGCCAAACTTTCATCCGCCAAGGTAAGTCCTTGTGAAACAGGCCCATGACTTACATCTGTCACAGTGTCACTGGCAGATCCAGGGATGCATTCTGGAGCAGGTCTGGTTTAGGTGTGTGAGTGCTGCAGTTCCCACAGGACACCCTTGTGGCTTTGACCGAGGCTGTGGTTGAGGCCCACCTCTGTGCTGTTTCTTTTCAGGGGCCATGAAACACAGCAACACAATAATAGTAAAGCACCAGTGGGACAGTAAGTTACACTCTGACTGGACTCTCCTCCTCAGTGGACCGGACATTCTCTACAGCTCCAAGGAGGACAGGTCGGTCTGGCCAATTGGAGTGGCAATGCCAGGTGGTGATGATATCCAGGCAAAGGCCCAAGAAAAACTTGAATTCCTCAAAGCCCTTTCACATAAGAGTGGGGACAATGTCCGAAGTGAAAACAGCTGTCTCTTGTTCCCATTTTTCATCAGCACTTCTGGATCAGCCCCACAGGATATAATTTGATTCAACTGGTAATTGAATTCCATTTACCAGATGGAATCTCTCCTGACCGACCCTGACCATGCTTTGGCAATGGTGAAGCTGTTGTGTATGTGGAATGTACTCTGGGGTCATCACCTGATAAATTAAGCTTTTGAAGAATTGAAGATATTTGTGCCAGACGCTGTGGAGAAGTAACCACTGGACAGTGCACAGGGTCCTCAGCTCTTTTTTCAAAGTGCAAGAAGTCAACCCTGTCCGTTATTTTTAAGTGCTTAGGTATTGCAGGAGGGAGCAATTGACCTAGTATCTTGCACACATTTACTGTTGTGTACTTGGTGAGGAGTGGAGCATAAATTTGGAGCTCGAATTCATTTCTGGTTATGATGTGCCAGTATCATTTGAATAGACTTGCATTGCCTTTGCCTACCATAATGGGCTGCTTAAAATCTTTTATTTTACCTCATCAAACTGGATATTGTGCTGTGCACATTAATTTTCATACAGAATAGTTTAAAAGTTTAATGCATGCCATTCTATTTTCCATTATTTATTTACAAGGAAGGAAAACAGACATATGTTAAAGTGGGTAGCATATTTTGGGAAATGATTCCTTCTCCCATTTTTGGCTTTAGATACTAAGTTTTCTTTAAATAATAGTGGAATACACTGCGAAGAACATCAGGCCTTTGCAATTCCCCTTCTACTCCTTTGCACAGACTGTTCCCCGTATTGGCTGCTGCTTGCCCAGCACTTGACATCTCTGTGCCTTCATCTGTGCTGTCCCCAGCCTGGGGCCAAGAAAATCCTAATCCACCTCTTTTGTGCCTTCAAAAGTCTGCTTGTCTGACTAGGCTCAGGTCAGATACCTTTAAGGAGCCTTTTGATGTCCTCCTCCTCCTCACTCTCCAGTTACAACCACTCAGCCTCCCTCATCCTTTCCAACGCCTTGTGCTGCTGGTGCATGTGTTTTGTCCTTTTGTGTCTGGGTACTGTTTGCATGCCTCTCCCAGGAATTGTAAGCTTTAAAGGGCAGCATTTACAAATTTTTCCTGCCCTGCCTTATTTAGTATGATGCTTTACAAGACAGCTACCAAGAAAATGGGTATTGAACTAAATTGAACTATTTGTTGAATATTGCAATTGTGACTGTAGGATATTTTATATTTGTCTTTTACTTGGAGACACCGAAAATGCCTACTAATTGATATGTGCTTTATAGTATGCAAGAATGCAAACAAAAGTTTCTGTAACCAGAGGACAGTTTCTGAAAGGACTTTGGATTGAGTGATATTTCTAAAAACGTGATTGTATGGGTGTGAATTTGAAAAAGCACCAATAATAAAAAATGCTGGAAGATCTAATATGTTGACTAGGTCGTATCATTTTCCCTTGTACTTGGAGAAAAAAAAAACCATCATGCACCACTTCTCACTAGAAATCATGTCCATGTTATTTATTTCTTGTTATGTGCCACATATTTAAGGCACTTCTGTCAGCTATTACTATTTGTGATGTTATTATTGTATTGATGTTGACATGATGGTTTGATTTTCGGCGGTATTTTTCTACAATTCGATCTAGTTATTCTGTTTTGAAATTATTCAATAAAGATGGCTTCTGAATATCAGTCCTTAATCTCAAAGTAGAAGGGGGTCGATTACAGACCATTTGGAAAGTGTGCACTGATTTGCTTTGGTTGCTCCTATTCTCATTTTTTTCTAAATACTCTTAACAGGCTTTAAGGCCCATCAGGCTGTTTTTTAGATTTTTCTATGCCTTAAAATTTTAAGGTATTCTATTTTATGTGAAACAGACTATAATTTATCTCTGACAGTGTGCTAGTATTTGTGTTCATTCTAGTATGTATGTTTGCACATGTCTGTGCACACTTTGAACCTTCTATGAATTTTTATTCTAAGAAGTAGAAAAAATAAGTCATCTAGGACCTCTGAATTTACTTTCTGAAATCTAATAATAAATTTTGTTGAATACATGTATAAATATCAGAGGCAATAAGATGAAGATGGTACAGGTCAAATCTTGCCTCCCTTACTTCCTTGCTGTGTGATATTGGGCAATTTACCTTTCTTTGCCTCTGTTTCCTCTCCTTACATTGGAGTTAATGGTAGCACCTATCTTTTAGGATCATTGCTGAGATAAAATGAACTGATGTTCACAAAATCTCCTAAACTAGTGCCTGTGAGATTATGACATTCACTTTAAAAACTAAGATCCAAATTCTAGAATGAGTTTCTATTTCTGGCAACATGAAATAAATATGAATATTTGTTAGAAGATAAAGGCTCTCTAAATTGACATTTTGTACAAACCCATATGCATTGTCAACATTGTCTTGTGGACATGTAAATCAGGAAAGTTAAATAAAGGTGACAATACATAGTGGAATGGCTGGGCACAGTGGTGCATGCCTGTAATTACAGCGGCTTGGGAGGCTGAGGCAGGAGGATCGTGAGTTCAAAGCCAGCCTTACCAATGGTGAGGCACTAAGCAACTCAATGAGACACTGTCTCTAAATCAAATACAAAACAGGGCTGAGGATGTGGCTCAGAGGCCAAGGGCCCCTGAGTTCAATCCCTAGTACCTGCCCACTCCTCCTCATACAAAATCATAGTGAAATAAGTTTTAAGAAGGAGATGTGGACCCGTCTGGCAGCTTAGTCATCCCCAAACTCTAAATTATGTGCTTTCCAAACACCAGTGTTTTTTGGAATTGTAGCACAGGGTTTAGAAATAATTACATCTTCACAAGAGCCTAATCCAATAACCTGGAACTGCTCTTCATTTTTTTTTTTCTTTCCACTACTGAGTGGAATGAAGACTAAGGGAATTAGCCAGTCTAGATGCCATTGCTCAGGAATTCAGTGATTGAAATCACAAAATCTCTGTTGTAAGTTGACCCCAACTAGATAGACTGATGATCAGCATGCTAAGGACTGGGTCATAGCTATGGTGTATTACTGAGGAATTTCAATTTTTTTCTCTCGTTTGTATTAACAAGAGAGAAATATTTTCTTTAATTCTCAGGACTATGTCAATCCTAAAATGAAATGTGAAAAAAAAACTTACTTAAAATGTTGTTCTCCAAGCATTTTACTTTATACAGCAAACTGTTGAAATTTCTGTTTTTAATTCGGATGTGTAAATTTGTGTCCATTCCTAATGCACATATTCTCCTGCTTGGGTATGAGGTGAATACTTACCGATTAAGCATATCAATGTATGGTCACCAAGGAAACATCTATTTTTCTACTTCAGAGCTGAAATTCACATAATTGCTAATGTATGAACTAACAGTGTGCTCTGTCATTTCTAACTTAGAAGGTCATTAAATTGCTAGAAGCATTTATCAATGAACATGTAATTACTGATTTTTCACAGACTTGGTTATAACCTTACTGAAAATGACTTCCCAGCCTCTTTGTCCACCAAGATGTATGTCCAAGCCCCAGTCTTTGGCTCAGCCCTGACTGATCTCCCTGGGTGACTCCCGGCCACCAGTGGCAAAGGCAGCACCTACCATCTTTTTCCATCCCTTCCTATTACAATTTTTAGTTTTCATGTTGTCAAATTCATCTTTTGAGTAGGCCCTTGCTTAGGAGTGACCTTAGGAGAGCTACTTAGTCTCGGGCCTCAGTTTCTGTAAATGTGTATGTGGGGGGGGAGGGGTGGAGAGATGGAGTCATGTTCTCTGAAAGGCCTCCTGGGCTCTTGTTCCCTCCCCCAATGTTCCAGGAGTACAGCCCTTTTGCGGCCATTACCTGCTCATCCACTTTCCCAACCTTCCTGCCTTCTCTTCTCTCCATTGCTCCTTTACTTTTCAAATTTAATCCTTTGCTGCCTGAACTATCTGCAGTTTTCTCCCACCTACCTCACCTCTTCCATTCGCTTTCCTCTTACCCAATTCTTTCACTAGGAGTCAGGGCTTCTCCTAACCCTTTGATTCTCAATCCCAATCCCTCTCCCAGAATTAGTACCTTGCTATTCTTTAGGCTCCAAATAGCTGCCTGTTGTCTTCAAGGAGCCCACCTGAACACTTACCTAAATAGTGGGTGTGAGATCAGGGCATGGAAACGTAGGTCCTTTACATTGTTTCATCTCTGTTAAAAGTTAGATGCAATTTAGAATATTCATATGTGAATATGAAGATTTTGTGATTCACAACCATACTTTTATTGTATTAGGTATGTGTGTTCTTTATGTAAAGAATTTTAGTGTTTTCCCCCCACACATGTAGAAGCAATTTGAACTCATTTAAAATATCAAGAAGCCCAGAAAAAATAAAAGAGGAAAACAAGGTTGCTTGCAATCTCCTTACTGTAATAATTGAATATGCATCTTATTGTTCTTATGAGGCCCACATGAGCCTATGTAGGGCTGCATTTGGGGTAGGTGGTGAATTAACCAAAGAGAGAAATATGACTAGCTCAGGGGATTTCAGAAATCAGAACCAAGGTATTTGCAAGAATCTTGCTTGGCTTTTTGATTTAATATTTAATATATGGACTGGAATATTTTTAGAGTGAGGGAGGTTGCTTTTAGCATGTAATCTAGAAATAATCAGAGGTAATCTCAGTATTATATAAAGTCCATGCAGAGCTTCTCACATTGAGTGGAGGAGAGCTGTGCTCACAGTAGTGTTCTGGGTGGAGATTTTTATGTGGTTTATTTTCTATTTAGATTCCACAAAGAATTTTTATCACACATAATTTAAATGCAGCTTGAAATATCTGCCCTTTAAAACATAGTCCTAAACTAAATTGTACTGAAATACCTAATTTATGTATTTTTATAATATGCATGCATTCTGTTTTTTAAAATACAAGGTAAATTATATAAATATGCTACTTATCTACCTTAAGAAATTCAGAAAAAAATGATTTATATCATATTATTATATTATCATATGTAATTATATAATTTTTGTACTATTAGTAAGAATAAATTGACTGGAATCAGATCACTGAGGAGAGAGAGCAGAAGTGCCTTGTTCTTGGAGTTCAGTTTGACCCTCTTTCCAATGTATGTTCCAGTCACAAAAGTATTAGGAACAGTTCAACCCTTAAAATACAATGCATTGTTTCTTCTTCTCAGAGTGTAGGAGACTTATTTGTTCTGATGATGCATTAAATCTAAGTTTGGTATCTTGGGAAACAGGCCCTTGTGTTTATTGCCAAGAGCATGGTCCTCACCTGACAGAATTTTAATTGCTGTGTATTCTTCACTTTTGTAATCACCAGGTTCTCTTATACAAGTACCTTCTGTTGAGCGGGGGAAACTTAGTAAAGTTCGTCTGGGTTCACTGTCTTTGAAAAAGGAAGGAGAGAGACAGTGCTTCTTATTTACAAAACACTTTTTAATTTGTACAAGAAGTTCAGGAGGAAAACTGCATCTGCTCAAGGTATGGGCTTTCCGTGACTATTCCATTTATGTTCTCAGCACTTAAGAGGTGTTGAGGTTTACTCTATTGTGACTTTCCCATGCCTGTTATTAGCCTAAAACAGATTGTCATGACTGCATAAAGAGGGAAGTACAGTTCACAGCTCTGGAACTTACTTTGTTGACATTTGAATTCAAAGTAATAGAAATTTATTTTAGATATGCATTATCTTAAAGAAGTAAAAAACAAAATTAAATAAAAAACCTCAACAAAATTATTATTAGTGACTGATGAGCTACAAAAATCTGGTCAAATCATTGCAGAGTAACCATGTGATATTTGCTGACTGCTGTTTTATCTTCCTGTGGACCAGGAGTCAGCAAACCATGGCCTGCAGCTTGCCCCCTATTTTTGTGAACAGTTTTCTTGGAATACAACTCCACCCGTTTGCTTGTTTATCATCCATCTATGGCTGCTTTCATGCTAATACAGTAGATTTAAGTAGACGTGATAGAAATGATATGGCTTGCAAAGCCTAAAATATTTGCTATCTGGGCCTTTGTAGGAAGTTTGTCTATCTATACCTTCTGTTATTATTACTTAAAAGTATTATTCAACACCATGATGATGGCTTTCTACTTTCTAAACCACTTACTTCATGCTGGGTGAGTTCAGCCCATTGCTGAGCTATAGTTGCTCTCTGACATCCCTCTGGTGCTATCTAGTCTCCCATATATGGAGTCACTAAAGTTTATAAACACTGAGAGCAAGATTGGGGTGGGGGGGAGAATAGACTAAAATTAAATGAGTTCAATTTATATGACATATCTAAGTTTAATTTTGGACTCTATGAAAAATTGTTGGATGCTTTCTTCTGCGGCAACTTGAACATAAGACTTACAAGTCACAGCTTTCCAGCCTACGCAAGACCTTCAGCCTCTAAATGACAAATTGGTTTATTTCCAGACAGGTGGGGTCCTCTCTCTCATAGAATGTACATTGATTGAAGAGCCTGATGCAAGTGATGATGACTGTAAGTCACATTCTATTATTACTTACAATTATTTTAGGTTTTTTTAAAAAAGTGTTGTTTGTAGATCTTCTGTGGTTTAAGAGGAACTGCCTAGGAAAGCAGAAGAGATGCTGAGGATAAACTCCCTAAAATCATTTACCTGTTGAACCATTTAACCTGTGAGCATTTATAAACTGTCTTTCAGAACTAACATTCTATTGAAATTGGCTCATGATAGTGACTCTTCAGTGGCAGGCAGAAAAGAAAGAGGAGTTGAAATAAATGGTTGTATTTCTATTCACTATGGAAATTAAACATGAAATAAGGAGACTGGGACCCTAGTCTTGAGTAACCTGCTGCCCTCAGCTATCTCATGTGCATATTAGCTTCATGTGGCCTTCCCCATGCCTAGGAAGCAATGTTTTTGCTGAAATGAGATTTGGGCCCTGAATGCACATGGATCATATTAAATTCAACTGTATAAAAGCAGCTATTGCTCATAGTTTGTATTCATTTCTAATTGTTTGATTTCCACATGTTGAAGCCAAAGGTTCTGGGCACATGTTTGGACACCTGGATTTTAAGATAGTGGTGGAGCCTCCTGATACTGCCTCTTTCACTGTGGTCTTATTAGCACCTTCGCGCCAGGAGAAAGCTGCCTGGATGAGTGACATCAGTCAGGTAAGCAAGTGGCTTTTGTATGATTTCTTTTTTAAAATTTCACAACATATATACTTGATGAGTATTCTAAGAATTACTTTATTTTTATTAAAAATTGACCTGCAGGGGCTAGATTCATGGCTCAGTGGTAGAGCGCTTGCCTGGCATGTGTGAGGCCCTGGGTTCCATCCTCATATAAATAAATAAAAAGATCCATTGACAACTAAAAAAAAATACTAAAGAAGTATTTTTTGATAGGCTGTTGGTGTTTTTATTTTCTTTTCTTCTTCTTAAAGTTAACATTTATATGAAATGTGGTAATTGCATTTTAGTTCCTGGGTATTTCATAGCATCTGCAAATGTAACCACTGCAATGCAGAGTGTTGAAGTTGTCCTGTTAGCAATAAATTCTCCAATGTCTTGCTTATTTGTTTCTGATGTAGGAAAATGGTGAGAAAGTACAAAAACAGCCAACAAGGGCTGAAGTGAGAAATCACAAATCAGAATCAAAAGGGACACCGTAATATGAAATCAGAAAATGACTCCTGTATTTCATGTAGGAAAATTAGGGAGCAAAATCACTTACCTTTCCTACGTCAGCTAGACCCAGTGGAGAATTACAGTGTTTAATTAGGCAATGATATCCTTTGGAAATATTTCAAAACTGGTCATGATTGGATTCCCAAACTCAAGCTCCACTTGAATTTTGGCTCTGTTTGCTAATATGGGGTAAAGGGAGTGATTCTGTGTGAGGAAAGTCCTAAATTCAAGCTTGAGCATGGTGAGTACCTGTAGTCCCAGCTACAGGGAGGCTGAGGCAGGAGGTTTGCTTGAGCCTGGGAGTTTGCACTCAGCCCACAAAAAAGTGAGACTCTGTCTCTCCAAAATAATAAAGGCTTGAGTTAACTCTCAAAGTTGTTAAGATGACTGAGGCAAATGGAAAAGCTATACATTGTAGGTTTCATTTTTTTTTCTAAAGAGCTCTAAATAATTTATATATAAAACTGAGGTGGAGATGTACTGTATCATAGTTTTTCAGCTACCTAATTAAAAAAATTCTTTGGGGTGCATTATAATTATTCATAATACTGGGACTTGTTGCTGCATATTCACACATTCACAAAATATAACAATATAATTTGGCCAATTATGTTTTCTAGTACTTACCCTTTCCTTTCTGTCTTCCCTCCCCTGACCCTTGCCTTTACCCCATTGGCCTCTCTTCTATTTTCATGATATGTCTCCCTTGCCACCCACCCGTTTCTTCCCTTTTTCTCTCAAGTGTCCATATGACCCTTATTTTCTGAATTTGATTTATTTTGCTAAATATGATATTCTCAAGTTTCATCTATTTTTCTGAAAATGACACAATTTCATTCTTCTTTATGGCTAAATAAAACTGTATTGTGTATGAATATGTGTGTGTGTGTATATATATACACACACACACATATTCATATATATATATATATATATATATATATATATATATGAATAGATAAAGAAAATGTAATATCCATTCATCCATTGATTGACACCCAGGCTGGTTCCATAACTTTGCCTATTGTGAATTTTGCTGCTATTAACATGGGTATGCAGAAATTGCTATAGTAGGCTGACTTTAATGCTTCAGGCTAAATACTGAGGAGTGGTATAGTTGGATCATATGGTTGTTTCATTTTTCTGAATGATTGAAAACTGAGGGAGAAATAGAAAACTAATGACAATAATTATTTGTATTTGTTAAAGAAGTTTTATATTCCTATTCTCATTTTACCCTCACTATGGGAGTCTGAAGGCAAACAAAAAATTATTAGTCCCACTTCGCAAATGAGAAACTTGAGGTTTAGAAAGCTAAATTGTTGTCAAAAGTTATACAATTGCTTTGAGATAGGACTCGAATTTAACCTAGATCTTCTTTTTAGTTCTTTAAACATCCTGTGTAAGGATTTCTTATGTGGGATTTTCACTTAATAACCCTATGACTGCTTTGATGGTGAATAAGTAGAACTAATTTCTTTTCTGGCTGACAAAGGAATGAAATATGGGATATTTCACAATTTCTCATGCATAATTACATCCTTCTGATAATTTATTAATCCTTTCATTAGTTCTATGCTGCATCAATTAATAGTTCATTAATAGTTCATTAAGTCTCTCCATATTTGTGATGCATCTCTTACCTAATGAGACTCTGGATCATTCATTGATTAAAGAAAGATACTCAAAGTTTTACCTGCCTCAAGTATCCAGATGAGTCCTTCTTTCTACTTAGACTACACTTTGAGGCAGAAGTGTTCAATTTGTTCCTTATTTCTCCAAGTTGCTATGGCCAAAATGTTGCCTAGTCAAAAAAAAAAAATTAAAAGCCACATCTTATCTGCAGTCCACAGAAACTAGCAGAACGTTGTATCTTTTTGATTGACAGTGATATCACTCCATGAAATTTCTATCTTCACAGAGCCTTGACATTATGTGGCTTTAATTCTTGTGGTTTTTTTCTTTTTCGTTTAACAAATGTATTTATGCAGTGATATGATGTGCCAGGTACTATCTGAATACTTGTGATGTATCATGAGCAAAACAACAGAAAATTCCCTGACCTTGTGTAGCTTACAGTCTAGTGTGGGGAAGATCAAACAAGTAGACAATAAATGTAGTAAATGAGTACACACAGTTAGTGATAGGTAGATAAGGATTGGGTTACTGTAGGTAGTGTGGCTTGATATAGATCTAACATGGTGCACTATTGCCTATTGTGAGGCATGTAAATTCCGTGAACATATTTGTAAAGACATATAAGCCAAGAATGTAGTAGGTGTTGGGGATACCATGTGGACATATATGAATGACTTTTCTGGAAAGTCGTTTCAAAAAAACAGAAGCAGTGATTTCAAAGAGCTGAAAGCTGAAGAATGGCATATTTTGAGGGATACTGGAGAGCCAGCTTGGAGTGGATGAGAGGGAGAATAGAAATAGTCAAAGAGGTAGCAGGAGCCAGATCACGATAGCTTCTATGCCAGTGAAAGGCTTTTGCTTCTACTCTGAGTCAGATGAAAGCTATCAAGGAGTGGAAGCATTCCATGATCTGACAGGTTTTTTTTTTTGGGGGGGGGGCGGGTGGTACTGCGAATTCAGGGGTATTCTACCATTGAACTACATCTTTATCCCTTATTTCACTAAGTCACTGAGGCCAACCTCAAACCTGCAAACCTCTTCCTCAGCCTTCCAAGTGTTTGGGATTACAGGAGTGCAGCCACCATGCCTGGCCTGGCCTGATTTAGATTTTGAAAGGACCATTTTAACTGACTGCAGTAGTGATTGTAGACTGAGGTATGGGAGCAAGATTAGAAGCAGGGGGCAGTCATCCAGAGAGAGATTTGAAAGCTCAGACCAGCACGGCAGAAGTGCAGCTGTAAAGACATGGAAGGGTTCTGGTTCTGGTTTCATTTTGAAGGTAGAACCGGCAGGATTTTACTAGCATTAGATATAGGACATGAGAGAGAAAGAAGAGTCCAGGATGACACCAGAGTTTTTGGACTGAGCAACTGCAAGACTGAAATTTTCATTAACCAAGATGGGAAAGTCTGCTGGGGAATGAGATTTTGGGATGAAAATCAGTTTATTTTTGGATATGTTGAGTCTGAGAACTCTATTAGACAAACTGAGTTTTAAATAAGTGGTACAACATAGAAGCTAGTGTTTAGGGGAGTGGTCCAAGTGGGCGACTTTTCATCATTCATATGGTATTTAAAACTGTGAGATGAGATCACTAAGGAAGGAAGTGTAGGTAGAAATGAGAAGAGGACCAGGAACTGAAAGACAGGTCAGGAAGAACAGCAGATGGAACCTATCCTACTACAGGATAGTAGGAGGACAGCCAGGAACGGGTGTTGTCATGGAATCCAAGGGAAGACAACTTGTTGAGAAAGGAGAGGCCACGTATTAATCGCTGCTAAAGGCTAGGTAGGGTGGCCAATGTTCTGGGACACTTGGATTTTGCTGGTGAGGGGTTTGAATGGTGGGTGGTAGGGACAGAATGTTCTGCTATTGACTGAGCCCAGCTTGCTGCCCAGAGGCCTGCCTCTCAGCTGACTTGGTCCTCTGCTTAAAGCGTTTCCATATATGGGGGAAATTACAAATATATTCATGGAATTTATAAGCCTCTCAAGTATATATCTTTGGACACATTTATTATTAATAAGATGAGCCTACTGAATGTTTGAAAAATGTACTGTTTAATATTTTATTGTGCATATGCAGAAGTAAGGACACAAAAGTGAACTAGAAATATTCCCCACATGCAGCATACTAAAATGTGTACCAAAGTGTTTTCCACAGATAGCCTATTTTAGCTGGACCTGAGGAGTTTTGTTTAAACACAGTTCCTGAACCCATATGCTAGATGCCATTCTAAACTTCCAAGGTTTACTAAGCTTTATTAGATCACTTTTGCACAATTAAATTAAAGAACTTTTGCCCTGAAGAATGATTTCCACCTTTAAAGTCCTCAAAATACTGCCATAAAGAAATAATTTTGCAGTGTGGCTCTGAGTGTATATATGTCATTTTAACTTTTTACCTCATTTACTTATTTCTATGTTCCCACAAACTTCTTCACAATGGTTTCTCTGACAGATATATATCTATATATGTCTATATATATAGATAGATAGATATAGATATATAGATATATCTGTGCATCATATAAATGTGTGTATATACATGTACACATATATAGTCTACCATATTAATTTAACACTTTTATAGCTTTTTCCAAATACTTGAAATTTGAAGTATGAGCTGTTTCCAGGTTTTAGAGTTAATATGTACTGTGGTGCTAAACATCTTTGTGCAGGAGTTTATCTCCTTTCCGAGGTCCCTCGGTATACATTCCCCAAAGAGTATAAGGTTAGCATAGAGGGCATGATGTCTTCCATGATTTCATCATTGAAGATTTCACAGAGTGCTAAAATACTTCAGGAAATGTGTAACTCATCATTTCACTTCCTCATCAATAAGGTATCTATGCTATTTTCTTCCACATCCTGCCAAAGCTGAGTTGTATCACATTTATCACATTTTCTTATTTCATAGGAAAACGGTTTTTCCTTCTAGTGGTTTTAACTTACATTTCTGTAAATATTGAGATTAACATTTTCATGATTTCTATTTCTTTTCTGTTCATAAAGATGAATATAAATTGATTAGAAATATTTGTATAGGCTGGGGAAATGAATATTTTCTTTTGATTTAAATTATGAATATGTTTTTCATTATTTCATATTTTTAAATTTTTGTCATTCTTATTTAATTTTTTTAAATCTTAAATTTTGTATCGTACCATATCATACTAATTATACCTGCTTCTGGTTTTTAAAAAAATACTTTTAATTGTAGATGGATGCAATGTTTTTATTTTTTAATGTGTTGCTGAGAATCGAACCCAGTGCTTCACACATGCTAGGCAAGCACTCTACCACTGAGCCACAACCCCAGCCCCACCTTGAACCAGACAATGAAGTGCTTCCTGCATATTGATACAATATCAGTTTCATATAAGGAACTCTGCAAAATTTAAGACTTCTGACTTGGCCCTTTCTCTTTCTCTCTCTCATTTTAGGAAGGAACAATAACTTGAATGATTAATTACTCCTTTAGTTATACCAGTAAGACCATAATTAACTGTTGGCACCTCCAACAAAATGTGCAAATGGCCAATGGTCTCAACCAGTGGTTCTCTCCCTTTTCATCTATTTATAGGGAAAGATCAGAGGCTGACCATTCATTTCAATACAGTGCATTCATTTGCACTTGTCTTACCATCATAAATAATGGTGTGTTAAACAGATTTTGCTATAATTATGAGTGTTAACTAAAATGTAGAATTAAAATTCACCCCTGAATTTCATGGTTTGGGCAGGAATTCTATTATTTTGTGCCAAAATTTAGACCTGTGTAGACAAATTTGTAGCATACTGGACATGCTTTCTCCCTTAAAATAGTTGCTCTGGAATGCACAGGGAATTTTTACTTTAACATAAAAATGGTGAATTAAAAGAAAAATTGAAGTTAAGGTTTTTTTGCTGTTACTTAGAGGAATTGAGAAGGCAAAAAATATGGTGACACAGTGGACCACTGACTTTTGGACAGGTACTGCCTTAAGCAAGACTCTTGAATACCTCAACATTTGTCCAAGGACCAGTTCCATCAAAATCACCTGAGGTTTTTGTGAATGCACATATTCTCAGACCCACCATAGTCATTAAAAACTGAGCTATATTATCTATGATCTGGGAATTGGCTTTTATTATGCAATTAATTTTAATGTCTCTTATAATTAACATAAAGTCACTATGGCATTAAAAATATCTGACACCCTGCTTATTTTTATATTTCTTCTTAACTCAATGAACTGTATTCATTTTCCCAGGACTTCATCATTCCTATCCAACAACCAAGGTCCATGCTTATATAATGATCAACACAGCCATCCTTTGGTATCCTTGGGAAATTGGTTTCAGGATACCAGGATACCAAAATCTGAGGATGCTTAAGTCTTTTATGAGAGATCATATAGCATTTACATGTGACCTACATACAGCTTCCTATATACTTTAAGTTATTCTTAGATCACTTAAGAATGTAAATGCTGTGAGAAAAATTGTTATACTGTATTACTTATGGAACAATGATAAGTAAAAAGGTCTGTTTATGTTCCATACAGATACAGTCTTTTTACCTGAATATTTCTCATCCACAGTTGGTTGAAACTATGGATGCCAAACCTAAGGATACAGACAGCCAATCACATCTTCCACTATAAGTATATTCACACACACACACACACACACACACACACACACATGGCATATATGAATTCTATTGTATTATTGTAGTTTAACTTTTTTTTCTAGAATGGAACATTTTCTTCATTGAAGCTTTATGAAGTCCCAAATAAAAGTGAGATAAAGGTAGAATACTCTGGTTGAAATACAGTTGATGAACCCAAAGCCCAGGAACCCATTTTTTTTAAATTTCATGCTACACTGTCCTTAAAGCCTGTCTGGGGGAAAAGGATAACATATTAAAAATCACTCCTCTATTCCAATATCATCTATTTATTATCTATCTATCTATCTATCTATCTATCTATCCATCCATCCATTGCTCTATCCCATGATTCATTAGAGTTTGTGTGCCAGGTTTCAATGATCTTTTTACATAACTAAAATATGACTTCTTATTGCAAGGTTTTATGGGCTTTGGTTCAGATTGCCTGTATATTTAGTTCTTTCATCCAGAATTTGAATGCAAAAATTTCTTTTTATTCCTGTTGAAAATAATTTTGATGTTTCACACAATGAATTAGATTTCTGAATGAGACCTGACACTGGATATGAGATATACAAAAATGGTCCCATAAATCAAGTGCGCTCTCTCTCTCTCTCTCTCTCTCTCTCTCTCTCTCTCTATATATATATATATATATATATATATATATATATATATATAATATTAATCTCAAGTTATGGCAGTGAGGACAGTTAAGCTGATTTAGGTCTCCTGAAGCCACAAAAATAGAAATGTTTAACACAGAGAATCAGCAAAATTAAAAAAATTAATACATAGGTAATATTTACCAGTAGGAAGGGAATCTCTAGTTATCAGAAACTAAGGAACTTAAAGCCAAATCAGAAAGGTTATAAGCCAAAGACTTAGAGACTTGGGAATCATTTTAGGTTGGAAACTGGCCCCAAGCCCTAGGAGTATTACATATAAAAAGGGCAAGAGAAAGCCTTGGGCCCATTAAAGTAATTGAGAATCTCCATTTAAAGCCTGGACATTGGAAGGATGCTCTTGAGAGTGAAACAAGACTTAAAATTCTACTCTTTGGCCCCAGGAAAGAAATAAGGGTGTTTGTCTTTGTCTTGAGTTCTGAATTTTTAAAAATCTCCTTTTAAAAAATGAATGTATCACTTGCCCGTGGATTTGAAATTCAGATTTACAATATTCACATGGTGTGAAAATTTCAAACTGAGAAATTACTATAAAAAGAACTTTCAACTGTTGAAATCTCAAGAAACTTATAGAAGCAAACAAAAATCCACTCCACTGGGAACGTTTTTGTACACAGGGCTTGTGACTTGAGCTCAAACAGAAACTCAAAAATCCTGTGAGTGAATACTTATCATGAGCAGGATTCAGCAGACACGGAGAACAGATGAATTAGCATGGTAAGAACTTCAGATAATAGGGTGACATTTTCTAGAAGACGGTAGAATAAGAATGCTTAAAATATAATAACATTATGAAAGAAAAGAATTAAGAAAGGAAGAAGCAAACCAAAAGGAAAGCATCCATCACTATGTAGAAAGGACAAGGCTAAGAAAACCAACTAGAAAATCTAAAATTGGTAGCTGGGCAAGATGGCTCACTCCTTTAATCCAGCTACTTGGGAGGAGTGGGCAGATTGTAAATTCAAGGCCAGCCTGGACAACTTGGAAACCATGTCTCAAAATAAGATTGAACCCTTCTGGATTCAATCTCTGGATTCAATCTCCAGGTGTGTTGGGGATGTGGACTGGAGATATAGCTGTGTAGCTTGGTGGTATAGTGTTTCATGCACAAAGCCCTGGTTCAATTCCCAGCATTGAAAAAAAATCTAAAAATGGGAACTATAGACGTTAATATCACAAATTCATTGGAAATTTATTAAAAACAGCAGATCAATCACAGCTGTTGAGAAGTCAAACAAGCAGGTAATAGGTTTATAATGAAATTACCTACAACACAACAAAGAGAGATAAAGAGATGGTAAATATGATAAAGAGATTCAGGCATAGAGAATAGAGTTAAAAAGCCCAACATACATCTAATGGGAATTCTAGAAAGAGAGACTGGAGAGAAAAGAGAAGATGCAATCTTCAAAGTTAAAATGAGTAGGAATTTTCAAAATGGATGAAAAATGAGTCTTCATATTGAAGAAACATAGAATTCCAAGCTGCATATACTCAAATAAAACCTCACCTAGACACACGGAGGTGAAGCTATAGAAGACCAAACACAAAAAGAAAAATCTTAAAAGGTAGAAAGACAGATTACCTATGAAAAATTAATAGAAAGGTAGAAACTTTTTTATAAGGAGAATATATTCATTATATCTTTGAAAGAACAGAAAAATGGAAATCTCTTGAATGTATTTATATAAGATTGAATAAACTGTAATATTTATGTTTAAAATCTATGTTTAAATATGTATATTTAAATCATAGGCTATACAGTAATTAAAATGATGAGTGAACGATATAGATTAAATATGAATAAATCAAAAAGCAATGTTGGGTAAAAAAATACAAATATATATATATATATATATATATATATATATATATATATATATATATATATATATATATATATCATGTGTGTGCGTGCTGGGGAGAAAATTGATTTCAGGGGTGCTTTACCACTGACCTATATCTCCAAACCTTTTTATTTATTTATTTTTTAAATTTTGAGACAAGGCCTTGCTGAGTTGCTGAGGCTGGCCTTGAACTTGCAATCTTCCTACCTCAGCCTCCTGAGTTGCTGGACTTGACAGGCCTGTGTCACAATACTGGCAATTTAAAAAATTTAAATAACATTGTATGTTGCAATGGACAAATACACACATACATATTGAAATAAAGAAGGAGATAAGAAGGATGAAAAGATACTATCAGTTTTAGGATAGTGGTTATTTCTGTGTTGGAAAGAGCCTTGTGGAATAACAAAAGAAAGGGCTTTTAGCTGTGTAAGTAGCGTTTTTATATCCTTAGAAGAAAAAGATTAATCTCTAGCAAATATGGCCAAGTATTAATATTAGTTAAGTCTGTGTGACTGGAATATGCATGCCTCATTCTTTTCTGTATGTTTGAATTATTTCATAACATATAAACATTAAAATGAAGAATAAGTCTGCATTAATTTCTTTTTGTCTATATCTCTTAATTTCCAAATTATGAATCCCTACATTTGTGAAGGGAGAGAGGTAAGGAAAACAATGAAGACCTCTTCCATTCTGTTTCTTAGATGAATAGTGATTTTTACAAAATAAATATCTTTAATAGGATAAAACTTTTTCATTACTCATCGTTTTGTGATAGATAATTTTTGATGTGAAGTATTATTTTCCCCTTTCAATTCTCTTCTATGTGATTACATGTTTTTAAAGAAATTGTTATTTCAGCTGAGAAAGCACCCTAAAGTGTATTCATATTAGGTGTAAAAAACGAATGAACTATTTTCTTTCTGCTCTCTCAGATTTCATGTAGTATTCTGCCTGAGCTGTTTCCATGTAATGCTGTATTTGATCAAAAATATCTCCTTGTGTCTCGTCTGTTTCTCCTTTGCAAAGCTTTCCCGGGTCCTGAGTCACTGAACTCTGGATGGGCACAGTAGTAGGTGAGGGAGGAAAGAGGAAATACTTGCTTCTTTTGTTAGTGATAGAAAAGAAAGATCCGTTGTGGCTTTGTGAAGTGGGCTCATCTCTCAACTCTAGGCATTTGGCATCGAGGCTGCTGTGGTTACTATGGAAGCAAATTGTCTTTGGATAATTGAATGGGCAGACTGGTCTTGAAACGCTTTTCCTCCTGGTTCCCTCTTTCAGAAGCAAGGGCTGGTCCTTGTCTGGTTTCCAGGAGGTGGATTAGCAAGGCCAACTCGTGGAGGATTGTCTTCCTGGCTGTGGATCCACAGCTTTGGTGACTTTAGGAATGCCCTGTTTTTTTTTTTTCTCCTGTGACCTGGTACATGAAGTATGAAATACCCTTTGAATTCATATCCAGGGATATATTTGCTGAGTTTCCAGATTCAGTACTCACTCAATTTCCTTTTTCCCTTTTTTTACTTGTACTCAAGGTATTTTGTTTCACACTGTCAGAGTCTACTCATGGCAAGTTCTTATGTGGTCGTGAACCATCAGTCTGTGTTGCACTCTCAAGCCTGTTGTAGTCCTGTGATTGCTGTCTCAGGACCAGTACCAGGCAGTCTGATACCCTTCTAGTCCCCGACTGCAGCCTCTGTTCACTCCTCCTTTTTCGCTGCTACTTCCAGATGAATCTTAAAACTCCTCTTCTACCACATCCCAGTGGCTTGCTGTTAAACATGTGAGCAAATTAAAAGGGTTAGCTTGATTTCAAGGTCCTATTTGGAATCAGGATTTTCTCTCAACATGCTCATAACTCTTGCAGTACACACTCAATTTCTATGATCCCCAGGGGGTTTGAATCCCTAAGAAATTGGAGTTAATTAAATCTGTCTTCCAAGCTCCTGTCCGGGATGTGGTATTCTTTGTGACCCAATCTCTGCCTCCAGCCACCTCCTATGCTCACCCTCTCTTCCTTCACCTGGGCTTCACTTACAGGATGGCTGTCTCTTTGAAGCTGTGTGGGAGCTCTGGGCTGAGTGTGTGTGGACTCAGCAGATTCTCACCTCTGTTCTTGCTTGTGTAGTCATCCTAGGACTATTGTCTGTGTAATTATGCCATCTGCTTAGAATGTTAAGGGAAACTGAAGGGACGTTGTTCATTTTCTGCAAGTCTCACCAAAGATCACCTCTCCACTTATCCAGTTTCTGTGTAGATTACCCAAGTGGCACCTTCATTGTGTCCCAGAGACACTGAGGGTAGAAAGAAGTCTAAGGTATATCTGGGAAGGTCCCTGGAGTGAAGTATCTCTTCCTCAACTCCCTGGCTAGGTACAACCTCTTTTTCCATAAAACCTTTCCTACATTTCCCACCCAGCCATCCTACATAGCTTGATAGAAACAAAAATAATGTTAATCCATTTTTTCCCATTGGGACTAGGAAAGTGAATGAATTTGAAATGACTTACTTTATCTTTGAAGCTCCTTCATATATTCCCCCACCCCCATCTCTCAGAGCTCAACTGTGTCTTGTTTCGTAAATCCTTAATAAATGCAAATGTAAGACAATCCCCTCTGCCATATCATGAGTTCATCTTCTTGGAGCTTTTTGAGAATTCAAAAGACAGACTGGTTTTGATTAAACTCTGTGTCATTCAAAAGACAGCTGGCCATAGTATTACTTTTAAACATATTTGCTTCTGAAAAATTTAAAATTGCCTTAGAGCAGTGGGTCATCTTTAGTTTTTACCTTTATTTTTCTTCTTCTCTTGGTTTTATTCAGTAACTCACCAGTTTTTGTTATTTATTTCTTCAAAATATTCATCTTCACCCCTTCTTCTTTATACCCATGATCTGACTCATGGGAAGCATTTACTGACTCTGATAATCCCAGTTCCCATTCATTCCTCCCCTTTTGCCAATGAATACCTCCACGATACCAGTTTAGATCTTTCAAAATAAACCAGGTACTTTGAAACACTCTGTGTCTTCCCACCTTCCAAATTCTAGATTCTCCTTTCCAGAACCTCACTTCTTCAGCTCTCTCTTGCTCTCTTCTCCCTGATACACACAGGTATCAGCTGGCCTCATCTCTTCTGTCTTCCATCTATGTTTCCCACTGTGCAGTGGGGTCACTGATGTATATTTTCATCAGACCCTGATTGAGTGCTTTCAAATAGAGGTGGTGTGGCCTTTTTTCAGACCCAAGGATACCCATATACTAGCAGCTTAGCTCCCTGGTGGAAAACTCACTATGTAACTCACTTTCAGGACTTTGGGGAGAATATCATTTTCGACTTCCTGGTCTCAAGACTGACATGAACTAGAATGAGCGAAGCATCATTTATCCAGCCTGCAGAAGACAGTGTGGACCCTTTTCTGAAGCCTGTGCTGGAAGCAGACCAGCTGAGGAGGATGGGGCTCTAGATCATATACTCTGGGGCTCACCACTAGGGATGTTCATTTGGAATTTCACATTTCAAGCAATGTTGAGGGATTTTACAAAAATGGTTTTGGTGAATCTTGTAGTCACTTTAACGATATTATTGAGGGCCCTGTTCACTACATTATTGAACATTTTTTTTTATGAGAATCCATGAGATTTTTTTCCCCTCTGGTCTCAGACTTGGATTAACTGAATTTGGGGTAAACTGTGACTCTTATAGCTAACTATGTGTCCCTCTTTGTGTTGGCTGCTCCATAGTCTAACTAATTTTGAGGACTACTTAAACTAAGTATTCCCAACATAAGGAATGCTGTGTGTGGCTGCAGTCCAGGCTTCATCCTACCATTTTCCAGATTTCCTCTGATCTCACCTATCTTGCCTTTTGTTTTATTATGTGTTTTTGTAATCTACCTTGTTTGAATAAGATGGGGTATAAATTCACATATAAGCACATCTAACTAAAGTTGTAGCTAGATAATTTATTATTTGTTTATTTTATTTTAGTGGTACTAGGGATTGAAACCAGGGCCTTGCATATGCTAGGCAATTGCTCTATGGATGAGCTACCTCTTCATTTCTTTTTATTTTGATACAGTGTCTCAATAAGTTGCCTCTTGTGAGCCAGCCATGGGCTCTGTGTGTGAGCTATGCACATTTGAGCACATATGGGGACTAAACTGACCTTGCTGCTGTGACTGGGCCGTTTGAACTATGTGTCCTTTTTGCTTGTTCTGCCTGTGTTCCCACACAGCACCTGAGGTGGGTGTGGCTTTCCAAGCTGTCAGTCATTTTTCTGACCAGCAACCCCCTGAAACCCAATCCTTGGCCTTATTTGGGTTGAACTTTCTCAAATGTCTTTCTCCCCTAATAAATTGGGTTTCAGGCATGCTCTCTGTCTTTTGCCTACCTCTCTTGACTCCCTTGTGGGAGCTGGGGCCGAAGAGCCATCACTGAAAATACCCCAGAAAGGTATTTTCAGTCACTCATCGCTGCAACTACCTAGGCTGGCCTCGAATTTGAGATCCTACTGCCTCAACCTCCTGAGTAGCCTGCATTATAGGAGTGCATTACTATGCTTAGCAACCATAATTATTTAGATAAAAACATAACTCACAATTATTTCTAGATACTATAGTTTGAGGAAATGAATTAAAGGGAGCTTTAAAATATTCTATTTCTATAAGTTAGAATCCTTTATATCTAGTAGTTGAAACACTAGCATAAGATGTGAGGAAAGTAAATTTTAAGGAAAAGAAAATACAAAAATGGTTAATAGACTAAATAGACTGACAAGTTAGGAAACACCAAGGATATTCTAATACACATTAACTCTTTTATGGGACATTGGGTAAAATGTCCTGAAATCAGGACCTACGTGAGGTAACACTGCAGTCAGCTTCTTTGTACCACTGAATTGCAATCACAAAGCACTACATGGTATCCTAGTGACTAGAAGCAATTTATGATTTTAAAAATTGTTTACATTTTTTTTCATTTTCCTGTTTTGTTCAAAGGGAATATTTATGATTCAAAACAAATCCTTCTCTAACCCAAAGTCATTGCAGAGGAAAATTGTAAAATTGATTGGGCACAGATATAAATAAAGAAAACAGAAAATTAGCAAAAGTTCCTGATTTCTCCCCTTAGAAAAAAGATGTTACAGGGCTTTAAGCATGCCAGAAACAGTAGAAATTACACACTGCCCCCTCACCAACCCAACATGGTGCCAATAGAAACTGCTAGACAAACTAGCAAAATGTGGGAATTTATTGGCAAAAAGATACCTGAGAAGTGGGCACAGAGCTGGCTGGTGAGACAAGATGACTTCCATCCAAGGAAGGCACCACTTCTAATCTGACTACTCTATACCGCCTCTGGTGGCAGAAAGTGAATTTAGCAGGGACCATCAGGATCCATCAGAAGGTATAAAAACTTCCCAAGTCGTGTTGTAATTACCAGAGACTTGTTAAAATGTGACATTATGGTCAGAACTGTTGGGATACACACTCTGAGAAAATATATATCTATTCACATATTCACAGTATTTGTCAGGCATTTGGTAGATGCACGGCTTTGAGATATGGATATTGAATCTGTTCATCAATGTGTAATATTTTCCTGCTGTTGCTGCTGATGTGTGTGTGTGTGTGTGTGTGTGTGTGTGTGTGTGTGTGAGAGAGAGAGACATATACAGGTGAAAAATGAAATTGTGTTTTGGCTCTAAACATTTCTAGGAATATAAGATCTGTCTAGATTTTCGAGTGGGTTTTAATTGCCTATTTTTTTAATTTCACAGTGTGTGGACAATATACGATGTAATGGTTTAATGACTATAGTATTTGAAGAAAATTCCAAAGTTACTGTGCCACATATGATTAAGTAAGTGCAATAATCTTTTCTCTCATGTTTTAATCAAGATCAAATTGGCAGAGAATGTAAAACCTTGAATAAAATAGTCATCTCAATAGAATTTTTCTTATCGAGAATGTTTGCTGACAGTCATGTGATAATTCATGTTATGCCATTATAAATAGCAAGGTTATCAAAATGGTTTTTCACATTCATAGTTAATTGAAAAATTGTTTTTCATACTGTTACATACTCCATCACTCAGGACAAAATCCTATCAAGATGTTCAAATTTAATATAAAATATCAAAGTAGTGACAGCCAGATGTGTCTAAGGTCAGAGGGTGGACCAAGGTGTGGCTGACTTACATGGCATCCTCCAAGTGGACATGAATCATATTATGCAGATTTGGCCATGGAGATACATTTAGACTTTGAACACATCTAGCATGAATCAACTGGCTTGGCCATGGTACCTTCTGTCCTCTGCCTTTATCTGCTTTGGTCCAGAAGCTATTGACGTAAGGGCTGCTATCCTTCTGTAAGTGTCTCAGCAAAGCAAGTCTTATATCTTAGAGGGATCCCGAAGAACACTGTAGTTTACACTGAGAAGTTACATCAATATGTGCTAGAACTCTCTGTATTACATTTCGTCTCCATATACTATTTTGTTTTCAAATTCAGAAATGGTTTTGGGAGTGTTTTGAAATGGACCAAATTGTTCCTTACTTTCATTTTTTTTATTATTTGCTTTCCCAGTTCCAAGAGTAAAGTGCATTTAAAAAAAAAAGCAATTTGGTTATATTTTGCAAAACAAAAGGTTTTTTGAAACCAAGAACATGTTTGACTTTCTTGCCTTCTTGTGTGGATATATTTTGATGTCTGACTTTTTTATTCTAAGACAGTAAATAACATTAACTTTGGAAGGATAACTTTCCTCTTCTGACAGATATCAACTACAGTTAGCATGATCCTTGTGGTACAAGTTTGAGAACTTGTTGCATCAGATGAAAGCAGAGTACATAATAGTAGTACAAAAATAGCTATAGAAAAAATATCATTCAATTAAGGAATGATATAATTTAAAATTATTATACAAATCTTAAAATATTTTGGGAAGGGCCATTTTAAAACTCTAATGCAAAAGTTCCTTTTGCATACAATTTTATAAGTTTTTAATTTATTTTTTTTAGAAACACCAGATTATTTTAAAATGTATGATGCTAAGATTAAGAACAGAGCTGGGGTTGTGGCTCAGTGGTAGAGTGCTTGCCTAGCATGTTCGAGGCCCTGGGTTTGATCCTCAGCACTACATAAAAATAAATAAACAAAATATTAGTATTGTGTCCAAATACAACTAAAAGATAAATTTTTTTAAAAGATTAAGAACAAGTATGGAGTGTGAAGACAGAAGGTCCAAATCATGACTTAAATTTTGGATTTACATCATTGGGTTTAGATTTTATTTTCATTTTTTTTAGCCACAGGATTCCAATTTTAATTTTTCACAAAATGATACATAAGATTTTTGTTCTTTATAAAAAGTATTGGTTGAAGGTTAGACAGCCATGAAAGTCCAACTGCTTTTGAGACAGATGTGTGAGTCAGACCAGCATAGCTTAATTATAACCCCTACCCCGAGGGCAGCTGCACATCCATTATACATGCATTGTGTTGACCTAGAAAATTTATACTGTCAGGTGTGGTGGCACGCACCTGTAATCCCAGCTACTAGAGTGGGAGGCTGAGGCAGGAGGATCACAAATTTGAGACCAGCCTGGGCAACTTAAAAAAAAAAATAACAAAAAAAGGGCTGGGGATATAACTCAGAGGTAGAGGGCTTGCCTGGCATGCACAAGGCCCAGCCTGCAAAACACTAGAACAATAATGATGGTGATGATGATGATGATGGAGGAGGAGGAGAGGTGGAAGAAGAAACCTTTAGTTTTGTACCTGACCAGTTGTGGCTTTTGTGCCTACAACAGCAGTTTTACCAACATCCATGTCCATTTGCACCACCACTTTCATACAGACCAAGATTTGGTGCCTTAGAGTATGCGATACTTAAACGAGTAGGAACTGCTCTCCTGCTAAGACGAGATCCTGTCTCTTGGGCTATAAGGATTTTCTTTTTTAAAAACATTTTTATTTTAGTTATTTATTTTCATGTGGTGCTAAGGATTGAACCCAGGGCCTCGCACATGCTAGGCAAGCACTCTACCACTGAGCCCCCTCCCCGCCCCCCCATAAGGATTTTCTATTAAAGCTAAGAAATCTACACTACACTAGGTGTATTCCTCAAGCAGAGTTAAGTTTCATATATTTACTCTTTCTAGTTTTCCCAGCTTCTTTGAGCCTGCTTGTCCTCAATCAGAGGAAAGAGTATGATTTTGCTATCTCCATTCCACCTTAAATTCTGTATTTCTGCTTCCCTGTACATCTGTCTTCCTGGCTACAAGCCATGAAAACAAACAAACAAACAAAAAATGTGTTTCAGAGTTAAAAGAAAAATTATCCTGTTGGAACCATGTCTTGTTATTGACAAGGCAGCACTTTCTAAGCACTTACTTCCTTTTAAAACTTACCAATTATAATAAATGATTTGGTTTTGATCTCTTGCTATTGCTTTTTATGTTTACCAAAATGGAGTTGCTGTGATCCTAGGAGACTTAAGTAATGCATTCTATCTTTCTTGATTGTCCTTTGGGAAATAAAGTAAATTCCAGTTCAGTATAATAAAAGAAAATTAAGTAATTTCATAATATTTAATTTCTTTTCCTTAAAATGAAAACAGTCATAATTTTGAAGGACAATGGCATAATTAGTTTAATTTAATTTTGTGCTTCTGGAAACAGGTTTTTTTTTTCTCCTAGTGTTTTGAATAAACTAATTATAGTCAAAAGATGCAAAGCTCAAAACTATGATTAGAATGCAAAACCACTTATTAGGTGAAAATATCCCTTTAAATGATGTCTAGCTAAGGCTGTTTTAAAAAATAATATTTGACCTCAACTCTCTTAGAAAATTGAGGTTTTAGGTGGAAAACAATGGGAGAAAAATTGGTTATTTTCATTAAACCATCTTTGGAATCGATTGATGGATTCAAAAACATCACTCAGGTCTTTTTACAAATAAGAACATTAAGAACCAGAAAAATAAACTTGACTGAGGGTTACATAGTGAGTGGCAGAAAGAGCCACACTATTTTCAACAATCTTAAACAAAATGCACTTGTATATTTCTAAGATCAATAACATGACTAATGCTAACAGGCTACCCTTAGTCAGTTCCTCAGCAGGAGTCAGCTGGTCATTTAAAATGCTCTTTCAGGCCTTCAGAAGAAGTATTCCCACCTGCACTGAGCATACTTTGGACTGGGAAGTTTCCAGGAGCAAGCTAAGAAAGCTATTGATTCCTCTCTAGTCAAAGGAAATAAATATATAATTTAACATCCCTCGAAGTGCCAAAAGGGCTAATTAAAAGTGCTCACAACAAGCCAACTGATTCTTAGCAGGCAGTTGGCTCACTGAAAGTCACTGGTGCCATATCATATCCTTTTAATTAAATGGTGAAATCCAGGACTTTGCTCATTGCTTGTTACATGCAGCAATGAAGGGGAACAAGGGACCTCAGAAGTGGAAGTGAAGGCTACTGGCAGTCTTCATGGTCCACTAGAGAGGCTGCCAGAGCAGTGCCCTAGGGACCGCCAGGTGGGAGATTCCACAGAATGATAGAAGCAGGGTATTGCATGGTGGCAGTGGTAGGTATTGTTTAGGGGAATCTGTCTCAGATGCTATTTTTTAAATGAGAACATTTTTAATATTGCAGAATATTGAAAACATATGAAAATGTAACATTTTCACTTATAATTTATGATTTAAATTGCATTCTGAAATTTTAAATACATTTATAAGCCAGGAAGAATGAAATTAATGAATTAGGCTTTCAATTCAAGGAGTTAGGAAAAAGAATGAGACTAACCTAGGAAGAAAGCATAGGAAAGAAACAATTAAGAACAGACAGTAATCAGTTAATACAAAGAACCAAGGTAGAGTTGATAAATGAAAGAGCCAATTACAGACGCCAAATGCCAAATCATACAGCAGTAATATCTATGTCTTTTCCTCCTCAGTGTGTGTTTGGGGTGTCAACTGCTAATTTTTAAGCATGCTTCTGATATTTTAAAGCACACTTCTCTTTTTAGGGCATAAGAGATGCTTTTCCCCTCCTTAAAGAGGGCTTTTAGTTTTCCTAATAAAATATGGTTGAACTAGAAAGAGAAGGAAGCCACACAGTGAAATGAGTTATTATTACATCCTCCACAATTAATTCTAGCCTTCCTAAATTACAGTGACTTAAAATATTCCTAAACATACCTGATGTTTTTGTGGCCTGCTTTTATGCCTATGTGTCATATCTGCATGTATGTCTGTCCATCTTCTTTTGAATGCAGTGGGAAGCCCACACAGGAGTGAGTTTATAAATGCTGGAGGACTCAGTAGCCGAGAAGGGAACCTTATCCTGGTTTGGTTAACATGTCCCTGCTTTGCATGTAGGTCTGATGCCCGTCTTCATAAAGATGATACAGACATTTGCTTCAGTAAAACCCTTAACTCCTGCAAAGTGCCCCAGATCCGTTACGCCAGCGTGGAGCGTCTCCTGGAGCGGCTGACTGATTTGCGGTTTCTGAGCATTGATTTCCTCAACACCTTCCTGCATACATATCGCATTTTCACCACGGCCACTGTGGTGCTGGCGAAGCTCTCTGACATATACAAGAGGCCCTTCACCTCCATCCCTGTCAGGTACACCGGGTTTGCCCTCTCACTTCCTGTGTCACTGTCCACATGAACAGCCCAGGTCCTCAGAGTAGCTCCTAGGGCACTCACTGGCTTGCTTTTGATCTCACTATGTCCCCTGCCCCATTGGAAGGTGATAAGTAAAGGTCACACATAGGGGAAGAAGTTGAAAACCCTGAAGTTTCCAAGTGGCTTTTGCTTGCTTTTAAAAAATATTTTTATTAATTATCAATGGACCTTTATTTATATGTGGTGCTGAGAATCGAACCCAGTGGCTCACACAGGCCAGGCAAGTGCTCTGCAACACTGAGCCACGACCCCAGCCCCTTTTGCTTGCTTTTAACTATTTGGAAGCAGTCTATACATTAGACTATTCTATTTTTTTTTTTTTTTGATGTTGTACTTTTCATACTTTAATATACATAAGAATCAGCTGGAGGGACTGTCTTATTAAATTACAGGTGATTCAGTGGGTCTAGAGTAGAGCCTGGGTTCTGATAAGTGCCCCAGACATTAGCTGCTAGTCTTTGCAACCTCAGTTTAGTAGTAAGGGTTAGACGATGACTAAAAGGTGTCTGTGTTCCTTTGGCAGGTGCATGGCCCACATGTGACATTTAGATTAAGGAAAATGCAGTAGTAGAAGTGTGAAGGCATTGTAGTCTTTAAATGTAGGGAGCATGTTCTTAGATGACAGTTGGGCATCATCATCACTAGGCTGCAATCTGTTAATAGTGTTTCCTGTTATTTTCAGGTCACTGGAATTGTTTTTTGCTACCAGTCAGAACAACAGAGGTGAACATTTGGTGGATGGAAAATCCCCACGTTTGTGTCGCAAATTCTCTTCCCCACCGCCACTGGCAGTGTCCAGAACATCCTCCCCAGTGAGGGCCAGAAAGCTGTCCTTGACTTCTCCCTTGAACTCAAGGATAGGAGCCTTGGACCTGACCACCTCCTCGACATCCAGCAGTCCTACCACCACCCATAGCCCCGCAGCATCCCCACCGCCGCACACTGGTAAAGTACCCTTGGATCTTAGCAGAGGCCTCTCTTCTCCAGAGCAAAGCCCGGGATCCATAGAAGAGAATGTAGATAACCCCCGCGTGGATCTGTGTAACAAGCTAAAACGAAGTATTCAAAAAGGTATTATGCAGCCCATTGACTTGATCACACCCACTTTTGCTGCCACCTGCTTCCACACCATTCCTTCTGGAACCTTCCCTCTCTTTCTTCACAGCATTTCTACTTCCACATAGAAAGTAGAATGGATACAATAGCTAGTTAGAAGAGAACATTCCTGTAGCTTCCTCTAGCCCTTGTGGAACCGGGAACAGAGTTAGTTCTCCTCATTCCCTACAGTCAAAAGGCTCGCTGTAGGCAGTTGTCAAGGGAGAAATAGTACATCTGGGTGATATGAGTGGAAATTTCTTGGACTTCGGTGTGAGGCTGGCTGGCTAAAGAGCCTACCAGGCTACTTTGTGGAGAGAGAGGATGTGGGCACCCCCATCCGTGACCTTGGCCCTCCGCTCCTCCTCCACCTCCATTTCTGCCCTAAGCACCTGTATTGCTCCCAGCCTTTCCCTGCTGAGCATGACCTAGACTGGAAGCACAAAGATGGCTTCAGTTTAGTCAAGAGGGCAATGATCCATACCATTGTATTGGTATTGGGAGAAAAATCAAAGTGAAGATAGTCTCATTTATCCTTGACATGGCCAAATGGTTTTTTAAAATCTGGATTAGAGCATATATGATTTTAAATTCTCTAACGGCAATCCATTGCTCTTAGAGGAATGTTGTTCCGCCAAGGCTTTCAGATCTTATGAGACTTCAGTGCTCTCTCCCTCTCCAATCCCTGCTCTTGCCAGTTCCCCTCATCTAGTGGGCTTCAGTCACGTTGATTTCCCTTTTGTGTCTTGGGAATATCTTGCCATTCTGGCCCAGGCCTCTGCCTGGGCAGCCTTTCCCCACTTGAGCTCCATGAACTCTGCAACCTTGTCTGTCTTATTCACTCCTGCTTCCTCAGTGCCTCGGCCACTGCCTGGCAGGAAGTAAATTTTTGTTAGATGAGGGAATGAAGTAAACACTCTGGGAACTAACTCAGGGTGCTTGGTGTGTCGCCATACCGTCCTCAGCTTGGTACAAGTGGGGGTTGTAGGCGGTGATCCTTACAGCTTTTAAAATTCAACGTTTCTGTGATGCATATCCACATTGTTTCACAGCCAAATTAACAAAGAACTTTTTTTTCTCACTGTCTAATATCTGATTTATTTGTTGATAACATAAAAATTAGACAACAGATCAGACAAAGTGTTCAGATTTCAAGGAGGATCACCAGATGGGCCCTTGCTTTTCTACCTGCTGGAAGCATCTATGTGCTTTCTCACTCGGATCATTGGAATAAGCTTTCCCGGGTGAAGTATTTGATGGAATTTTAGCTGGAGTGGTTGTCATCATCAACAGTAGCACCCTTTTTAACAAGAAATTCTTTAAATTGACAAGTTAGCAACTATGGAGGAGGAAAGGGGGAAGATAATTAAAAAGTCATTAGAACAACAAGCTTCAGCAAAATCACCATGGATTCTTCTCAGAAATAATGAGGTGATGGCAAGCTGATGAGAGCGTCAGCTGCCTCATCCAGCACCAGGGCTTGGGCAACACTGTGGAGGGATGGCTTATTTCCACCTTCCCTGGGGCCAAGTGGCCTGGGAAGTGTGGGGGTTTCCCAAAGTGTGGAAAGTTCTTTCTCCTTCTTTATGGGATTACAATAAAGAGAAGGAGAAATCTCAAGGTAAACGTGGATCCTCATGTTCTTTTGAGTTAGGGGAGCTTTAGGGACAAGCAGATTGGTGTCAGATGTTAGTAACTCTGAGGGTGTGGTGAGATAGCTCCTGGGTCTGGGATGAGATCTGTTGTTCCATGTGGCAAAGTCGTTAAGAGTCTCTGTGCCAAGTACTGTGTGTGCTGGAGTTCATAACGGTAGTGTATGGTAAATAGGATGGCACCCTGACCCCTCCTACTCTACTTATGTGGATAATATAGACACAACTCTAAGAGTAGATGATGCAAGGGGTGTAGACATAGTGCTATGGAAGTGGAAAAGCAGGGGGAGCATACCTGGCTGAGCAGAATTGGGATGTGTCTTTGACGTGAGCCAAGAAAAATAGACATGGGTATTGGAGGGAGGAGATGGGCCATCTTCTGGACAAAGAGCAAAATGGTCACCCCAACCACATTTCCAAGTGCCAGAGACATCACTGCTCCTGAAGGGGTAGTTTTTGCCCTGTTTTGATGTCATGGTCAGCCTTGTAGAGCAGCCCCTGTTATTAGTCTTTTTAGGGCTTCCTAGTATCAAGCAAACTTAAACATACCAAAAAAAATGCACTTTCCTTTGTCTCTTTCTCCTTCTTACTATCTCAACTATTTCAAATTAAGATTGTTTAGTAAAGTACATTCACATTAGAACTCTAGAACTTTCTCATTTTGTAAAACTGAAAGTAAACCCACTGAATGATATCTCATTTCTTTGTCTTCAGGCCCCTGGAAATGACAGTTCTCTCTACTTTTATGAGTCCAACTGCTTTAAGTAGCTCATATGAGTGGAATAACACAGTATTTGCCTCAAATGATTTAGAGTTAAGTTTTTCAAGAGTTAATTCATGCAAATTTTCATAGCTCAGAAATGTCATTTTGCAGTTCCAGGTCATGTTAAATGCTGAGCTTCTCCTCCTCTGGGTAATGGGGAAACACCAAGATTATGCACAGGTGGGGTCCATGGTCTTTGATGAAGACCACATAGCCAAACTCTACTCCAGAGACACCAGCTTCTCTGCTTCCTGGGTTTCTTAGGCACATCCACCCACTAACACATCTCCCCTTAGCTCTCATTTTTACCATCATCTTCCCCTAGAACCCCCACTAATTCTTCCATTAAGCTCTTCATTCCTGTCTACTTTGATCTTTATTTCTTTTCCCTTTCTATAGCTGTCTTTCAATTCCTTTTTAATGCATTTATTTCCCAACGTACCTAGGAATATTAAAGGTGGTAGTACAAAGAGACACATGGTACAACTGGATTAAAATAAAATAGGTAAGAAAATCAGGCAATGGGGGGAAAAAGAAAAGTTATGTGAGGATAGGGGTATGGCAAGTGGCCCTCAACAGCCACTGGAGCTCCCCTAAGTTTGGTTCTGAGCTTCTCAGCTGACAGAATAGAGACAGGAATGTAATCAATTACACAATTCATATCAAAACCAGGAATAGATTGGTACAGGCACATCTTTCCTTGCTATTGAGACTTGGAAAAGAAAACACTGTGAGTGAAAAAACAAAAATGCTTAGAATGAAGACTGGATTATGGTAGATCTTTGGCATTCTCCTTATAGGTAAACAATAGACCTGTAGACTTAGTTTTTTCTTTCATTCTGCATTGGCATTAAGGGCAATACTGGCCATGAATAGAATTAGGGAGATCATGGATGACCTCTTCAGCATGTCTGAAAGGTGTGTCTGTGTCTGTGTGTCTGTGTACACATGTGTTCTGTCTGTGGGAGTAAAGAGGGCTGCTCTGTTAACCCTGTTGTCTAATCCTGAAAATTCCAGTTGGCAAAGAAAAGGGTGGTGCTGATCTGTTTTTAATTTGAAAGATGTTCGCGAGTGCTTTGCATAATGTTAACAGTTAAAAGTTGGCGAACTTGAGTAAGAATCCTATGCCAAGAGTTGATACATTTTCTGCTCTTCATTTCAGGATACAGCCCCATACAATCTCATTGTGTAATACCTATGTTCCCATGAGGTCCATCCAAGTCCATTGGTCTTTCTCACTGCTATCCCCCTAGACAGTTCAGAGCATGCGCTTTAAGGAAGGCTAATTTCAGTTTTATTGTCACGGCAATGATAGCGCCAGCATTGTAATATTTCTGGCAAGAGAACTTGGAATGACATGAAGGAAAAGCAGAGAAGTAGTATATTTCCCTCAAAATGAGACAAGTAATAAACATTTTAGGTTAAAAAAAATACAATTTAGTTTTCCCCCAACCTAGTTCCTAAATCTGTTGCAGGTTCCCCAACATTCACTAGTGCCCTACCTTCCTGATACCAGGCATTCCCCCACCTTCTTTTACCTCAGATGTTTCTAAAAAGCTAATCTCAGCCTGACTCAAATTCCACCCAATGATGGATTCTCAATGAAAGACCAATGGCAGACAAGAAAGCAGAGCCAAAGGGCCGCTTGCTGTATGGGGGCCCCACACACCCTGGCATGCACTCAGACCACGGCTGAGCAACTTGTCCATAGCCCACAGCACCAGTGTCTGTTTCTGTGTTCTCAGTTTGAAAATTGCCTGCCTGTGGGCTGAACGTGCTCCCGATTTTAGCATTTGTTTGGAGCTCACATCTGCCCACTCATCTTGCAGGCAAAGCTGTTTGCATGGAGCTGATTGAAAGTGAACAAGCCAGAAGGAAATGCTTCCCCACCCCACCATGCTAGCATGGTTTCTTCTCCCTGTAGGTGCCTGTTAGCTAGCGGTATTATTCTCTGCTTTCCTGCTCTTTCAGGGAATTGGGGTTCTGTTTGGTTGTCTCACTAGCAAGTTTTTTGGGTTCAGCATATTGCCGACTAAAGATTTTCTCCTTGGTGTAAGAAGAATGAATGAATGGTTGGATCAGACCAAGGACATGCATTTGGTATTCTGCTTGCTCTTACAGAGCAGATGCCTTCCATTACTGAGTTTTGATGGAGCTATTTAGAAAATAATAAAACTAACAGCTAAGCACTGATTTTTTTTGGTCTGCATCTTGCATCTTTGCCAGCTTTCCTATAATTATGTCATTCAAGGAAAGATTCTAACCATTTCCCTTCCCCAGCTCCTTTGAGTTGCTAAAGACTGAAATTGTGGCCATATTTCTAAGGGAGTAAATTATATGCAAGTGTAAAAATGTCTTTATATGAAGTCATTAGGGATTTTGTACAGTTAGTTAGTGAAATCTTGAATGGGATGAAAAGAGAAGTAGTTCAGCTGACCAGGGTAATGAAGATTAGTGGAGGTGAAAATTAAATTAGATCAGTGTGAGTTAATGAACAGCCTACGGAAAAAGAAATGGAAGAATTGTTAGACCTTTGTTAACTTTTTGGTAATATATTTCCTTGGAAGAACATACATGGAGTTATAGTCAGCAAACCAGTGGAAGGGGTAAAGAAATGTCATTAGCAGTAGTGTAAGTGTGACCTCAGAATGATGGGACTTTTATTCTAGGGATATTAGCTACAGTAAAGAAGCTCAACAGTTCAATTAAAAAATTTCCACAGGCTCTTATTGATCTGTAGCTATAGCTCAGAGATACCCAGTAGAACTTTCTGGTAGGATGGAAATGTTCTGTACCTGTGCTGTTCAATAGTGTAGTTGCTAGCCACAGATAGCATTGAATGGCATTGAATGTGGCTAGTCCAAATGGACAACTGAAATATTTCTTTAATTTTAGTTAAAATAAATTTACATAGTTATATTTGGTGAGTGCTGCCATTTTGGACAATTCAGCTCTAGATCTCTTAAGAGCTCCCAGAATTTCCTTGGGCAGGCATATTGCTAGAAATTCAAACTTTGGTTCCCTTAAGAGTGTGACCAAGGCAAAGAAGTAATGAAGTCCTAATTTGAATCCTATTATGCTTTATAATCTGAAAAAAGACCCTCTTTCTCCACTCCAAGAAAGCCAAACATTCTGGAGGGCAGGTGATCCATCGCTTACCCCCCTGTTCTTTTTAACATCTGTTTTTGATTGGACGGAAGGGACTGGCCAGGGTCAGCTAGGGTCAGGCAGGCTCAACAAGGCTGGATGGATACCATTAGAGAAGATCCATGTTTAGTTTTAGTGTCATTAGCATTTTGTTGTGAATAATGCCCTGATTTAATACTAAAGTCCTTTAAACTGTAGACTAATATGAAACGCTCATTATCCATAATGTACTTTTCCATTCCCATGCATGATACTAACAAGAAGCTCTGGAATTCATGGCCTGGTTGTTGAAATCTCTGCTGTTTTACAGCAGCAGTCTTGGAGTCTGCCCCAGCAGACCGAACAGGAATGGAAAGCTCCCCAGCAGCAGATGCCACAGAACTTTCACCTTGCAGGTCCCCCTCGACTCCCCGGCACCTCCGCTATCGCCAACCTGGAGGTAAGAGCTCAGAAAGGCACTCAAATAGAAAAGTTGTTTCTGGTTCTGAATCTCTGCTTTGCCTTACTGTTTTATTCCTCTAAGTACATTTTAGTATAAATTGTAAAATCTAATTGGAAACGAATAATGTAACTGTAGGACCAAAGAGTGGGAAAATAAATGATTAGAGAGTGTATCTTCAGTTTGATGAATATTTGTTTGTTCTCATGATTGCTTTGCATTTTGTATGGAATAATATGAATCAGAAGGCCTGTCTAGCTGATGACTAGGAATATCAGTGCCATTTTACCAAAACATGGCCAGATTCTGATTCCTTAACATGAGTTCAAGTGTAGTCTATATAAATAGGCTCATCTGGGATATCACGATTTGGGGAAATCTTATTAATGACACTCTTACATCTAAAATAAAGTTTATTTGCATGGGAACCAAACATTATTACTACAGGAAAAAAAAACCGGCATGTTTTGTTCATATACAGTTATGAAATTTGTAAAGCATGATCCTATAATTTGAAAAATAAGAGAAAAAAGTAGGAATCTTTCATATTCTCGTTTTCCCCACTCACTACTCCAATAAATATGTCTAAATAACAGTTGTTTTGAAAATATTTTTATCCTTAATCCAATTATTTCAAATCAGAAGAGAAAATTATACAATTATGAAACAAGATTCACCCCAAGGTAACTCTAGTAAAATGCAGAGGCATTTTTTGACTTTCATATTCATGCTTCAAGAGCATTTTGGCCAAAGATAAAGTGCATGACTCCAAGTGGGCATTTCATTTGTGGCCTATTCCATTGGTGGAAGTTGACTCCAAAAACAGCTAGAAGGGTCAGGGATAGGTGTTTGTCAGAAGATTTACCTTGATGGATATCAGCTTCCAGGGCTTTCAGGCTCCTGGTCAATTATGGATCGCTCTGCCATTTAGGTGTTTCTGGTAAATGAAGGTGACAAGCTAGACCTTCCTGGCATGTCATGAGACTACTATGGAGTTAGACAAATCCTTCTACTATTCTTAGAGCCTTGGTCAACCCAGGTTTTGGCAGCTTCTTCACCATTGCCATATAGGGCAAGTCCCTTAGGTTCACTGCAACCTAGAACAATTGTGATCAAAGCCCAGGGTAGCAAGATTCTATCAAAGCAAGAGTTAAATGCTATTCACTTTGTTACTCTTATTAGAGCTGTTTTATATTCTTATTATGTGTTTGTATTCACAAATAAAATTTTAATTTACATAAAGATTATTTGAAATTATCATCCTTTTCATGGCTTAACTGAACTCCCCTTTTGTGGGGATTCTGGGAATTGAACCCAGGGATGCTCTACCACTGAGACAGGGTCTCACTAAGTTTCTGAGGCTGACCTTGAATTTGACATCCTCTTGCCTCAGCCTCCTAAATTGCTAGGCTTACGGGTGTGCACTCCCCCCCCCCCCATGCCCTGCTAACTAAGCCCTTTGTTTCTTCCCCAATATGACTAAATTATATAGACAGGAATTTATGAAGGAGACTGAAATCTGTGATAATGTGGTAGATCCAAATGGGAGAGAATAGCACCTGTTTCCTCATTGTCTAGCCAACATTTTGCCTCTTTACCTATCTACATGCCACCTGCTTTTGTGCTTTCATTAAGCAGTACTTTGCTTCTTTCTTTATTTAAAGCATGCCTGTATAACTTCAGGATCAAACTAATAAAAATTCTTCAGATCAGAATCATAGCAAAGTGTCTCCACTAAAAGTCTAGGGGAGGTTGAATCAGCATTATCAGAAACAGATTCAGAAATGAAAGGGGCTGCGAAGACTGCTCAGGCCACCCTTTCGATGTTAGAAGAGCTACACTTAACACTTCACTACTTTTAAAGGTGTTTTGGAGAGGTAATCCTATCAATAAATGATGTAGAATCTTTTTAAAAATATTTCTTTATTGAGATATGTCACATACCATAAAATCCACCCCATGAAAGTGGATAGTTTAGCAGTTTTTGTGTATTCACAGGGTTAGGCAAATGTAACCACTGATTAGTTCCAAAACATTTTCATCACCCAAAGAGAAACTCTGGACCCAACACCCACTCCTTATTTCTGTCTCCCTCCAGTCCTGGCAACCATGAATCTACTTTCTGTATGGACTCACTTGTTCTGGACATTTAATATGAAGGCAATCATACAATATGGGATCCTTTGTGATTGGCTTCTTTCCCGCAGAATAATACTTTTTGGATTCATTCATGTTGTAGCATGTATTAGAACTTCATTCCTTTATTATGACTGAGTCATATTTCCTTTTTGTTTATCTGTCTGTCAGCTGATGGATGTTTGGTTGTTTATATTTTTTGCTACGGCGAATAATGCTGCTATGGATCACGCACAAGTTTTTGTGTGGATGCATGTTTTCCTCCTCTTGGTTATGTATCTACAGTGGAATTGCTGATGTACAGTACTACTGTTTGCCTATTAGTGGGGACAGAACAGGGCTTTTGGCCCAACCCTTCAACCAGTGTAGGATTAAAAATGAGAATTTTCATTATAGAATAATGTGCACCTGCCTCTCATCTTTTCTTTTCCTTTCTTTTAAAATAACCAGGACAGACAGCTGACAATGCCCACTGCTCTGTTTCACCAGCTTCTGCTTTTGCAATTGCCACGGCAGCAGCAGGACATGGGAGTCCACCAGGTGAGTAGGGGGGAGCACCTGCGTATAGACACACGGCAATTTATATTAAATCAGTGGCCACTGACTGCGAGGATCCTAATAGTGATGGGAGCTTCCAGCTCCTACTCTGAGTCAGTGTGCCTGGGTTAAGACTCACTTAAATAAGCACCTTCAGAAATCCTGTGTTTCACAATGACATGGATGAACCTGGAGAACATAGTGTTTAATGAACTAAACCAGGCACAAAAAGACAAGTACTGCATGATCTCATTCACATGTGGAATCTAAAGAAGTCAAACTCACAGGAGCAGAGGACAGAATGTAGTTCCCAAGGACTGGGGTGATGGTGCTGGATGAGTGGGGAGATATTATACAAAGCTCACAGAATCTCAGATCAAATGAAGGAGTAGTTTCAAGAGATCCATTTTACAATGTGGTGAATACAGTTAATAATTATGTACTGTATATTTGGAAATTGCTGAGAGTAGATTTTAAATGCTTTCACCACAGAAAAAGGTTAGTGATAGATGTTAATTAGCTTGATTTACTTATTCCACAGTGCATGCACATATCAAAACATCATGTTGGACCCTATAAATATGTACAATAAAATTGAACCAACTACGTTAATAAACAAGCATCTTCAAGTGAGTGTCCCATGGGTGGTTGGTGGGCCACACTTCTGAGAAATCCTGTATAAAAGAAGGATTTGTCACTACTGCCCTGTTCTTTTATGGTGTTCTTCAACCATTTTAGCCAAGTGACCGAGAACAAGTTGCATTTTAACTGAGTTCGATGCCAAAAGCCTGTGCTGAGTTGGAGGGAGACTCGTGAAGAGGGAACACTGCTGGAGCTGACTCATGGCTCATTTCCTCTAGCTCCACAGTTCCTTCTGAGTTTCTGTCAGTTAATGTTCAGGGTAAAGAAGAGGCACTTAAAATAAAAGCACAGTGTTTTAATAGATGAAAATTATATTCATTATCACTGTCCTCTTCTCTCATAGGCAAGGAGGACATTATGTTAAAGTGAATCTGTAAATGTTAAACCAGACCTGTTTTCATCTGCACTAATCCTGAGGGTTCCAGGCGAGGTGGGTGGGCTCTTGAGAGGTGGTGTATTTTGCTCTTTAGGCATTTCACCTACCATGGAAGAGTCCTTTTCCAGAGCCCATGAACCTGTGTTCCAACAGAAATTAGAAGGGATTATCTGTGTGATTTATTAGAAATTGCAGAAAAAAAAGAGGTACTCATAATGAACACAAATTACCACACTAATTTTATATACCCCATCTAAATAGAAATTTTGCAGATTTACCACATTCCACTTCTTGAACACTTTGCTACACACACTTCATTGGATGTGGCCAAGCAAATTGGGGTATCCTTTGCTCCAAATATTCCTGAAGGCTTCTCCCACCAGTTCCATCAGCATGACACAAAGTAGCCTGTAGTGATTATCTTGTATCACTGATATCTTGTCAATCCAGTCGATTTCTATTGTTGATTGTATTGTATAATAACAAACACTTTTCTGGTGAAATAATAGAGGACTCTGCTACACTTTCATCAGAATAAGTCACCAATTGTGGTTTTTGAAGACCTCTTCCTGTCTTGCATTCTCACAAGCTAGTCTGTCCTTGGTAAAAGTGAAGTACAGGAGCATCCTTGCAGTTTTCCTCATTTAAATGTAGGTTGTAAGGGAAAATAATTTTTGATATAATTTAAGATGAGCCCATCTACCCATTTGTTGGAGGCCAAGTGGGGAAGGTCCCTTTTCACTTGAGATTGCTGTGAAGATGACCATTCTTACAAACTTTAGAGAATGGCTTTCTGACCTGCCCATGCACATTGCACCTAAAGGAAAAAGAAATCTGAACAGTCAAGTCTGTCTGTTTTTCTGAACCTATGCTGCTTCAGCTGCTGCCTTTTGTTCTCTTTCTTCCCTGCAGCTGGAGTAGCCTTAGGAAGATGCTCTTCAATAAGCCACCCACTGGGAGGGCCCCCAGATTTACTAAGGTATCATAGCCACCTTGCTCTGTGCAAGGCAGTCTGAGTCCTGGGTGAGCAGACTTCTTTGTCATTAGAATGCTATTAATGTTGCCAGTCATCATGCAGTTGGAGCCCCATGATTTGATTATAGAAGTAAAAGCAATAAGGGATTGGATTTGACAGTGCCCGTGGCTCTACTGTAAAGGCAGCAGGTTGCATGTGAATTGATTTTTGACTGCCATGGTAAGAAAGGGGATCTCTTTGGTAGTAAGACTAGTATGTTCCTGGTGCTCAGCCACTTGGCAGAGCTGGCCCCACAGGCAATTCCACCTGCCTGAGAGAACTGGGCAGAAATGTTTTACTGGTCCTGAAGAACAGGACTCAGAGAAGTCCCAAAGAAGTGCTAGGAAAGTGGTCTGGTCTCATGAGCTGGCCAGGGAGAGCATGGTGTGTTGCCCAGGGTGAGGCAGGACCTGGGTGCACAGATATTCCAAGGGAAAGAGTGTTACATAAAAGTCAAGTCTCTATGGACTTGTATCTACTCTCTGAATTAAGAATTGCAGACCCAAAGTCACCCTAGAACCTGGTGAGTTGCACAGGGAGCAGGAAGAAGGTTGATGTCAACACCCTGTGCTTTCATTAGCCTCTGTAGGCTTCCTGTCTGCTGGGCTGGCACACTGAGTGGTGCAGCTCTGCTGTGTTCTGGCCCCTTGCAAGAAACAAGGCACGGCCTGTCCAAGCCATGGGGGCTGCAGGGTGAGTTCCCATGATGCAGGCTCCTCTTGCTTTAATCCTCTCCTACTGCAACCCTCTCCACCTCCCACAAAATAGACAGGATCCTGGCAACCCTGGATTATAACTGACGATTAATGACTATGCTTTCAAACATTCTCTCCAGACATTGCGTGGTAAGCCATTTCTCTTTAGTTACTGTTTGGAAGGCTTTCTTATTGCATCAAAAAGAATTTCAGATTTGGCAAGAGTTTGGGTAGCACATTTCCTTTACAAAGAAGGCAGACCAGAGGCTCCTGCTTGGCCCTGGAATCAGGGGAGAATGATTTTATTTGTGGACAGTGGCTCTGTTTATTTGTGGGTCTGTTCAGGATCACCTGCTCTGCCAACAGAAGTACAGCCTGCCTAATTTCTACATGCATGGAAAAGTCTGGATTTTTTTGTCTGTATTTTTATTTATTTCTTTATTTTTAGTTTTTTTATAGCATAAATCCACCCTTTCCAAAAATGGGTAGAACACTGTCTTCCATATCATGCCTCCTTTGCTTACCTTAGTCTACCTTTCCCATCCAGAGGACATATGCTTTCTGTGAAGGTGGCAAACTTTTGGGGAGATCCTGATGGCTTTTTAGGTAGATGGATGGCCAGTCTTCGGATTTTGTAGCATTATGCTTCCCAAATTACTTCTCCCTGTTTATCATGCTCCTCTGACACAGGCTCACGTCACAGTCACAGGAGCACAAGTGTCATTCTTTGTCTCAGCCTTCCCGATTCATTTCAGCTACCTACGTGCAGCCTATCTTTGCTCTGTTTTCTTTCCTCCATACTTTTCAGTATTAGGCATACTGGATAAATTTTACTAATTTATCTTGCTTACTTCTATTTCTCTAACAGAATAAAAGATCCGCAGGGGCAAGGATTCTTGTTCATTTTATTTCCCACAGTTGTCCCAATGTCTAGAGTAGTACTGTACAGATAGTAGACGATCAATGAATGTTTATAAAATGAGTTATGAATCAATGAATAGATCACACCTTGTAATAAAGCATATTTGGTGCAGAAAAGAAAAACCTGTACCTGCCGGTGTGTTTATTGTGCTGGAGTGTTTTAAATCACTGGATGTTGTTGTTATTCTTGTTTTTTTTTTGTAAGGCAAAATAATTTTGTCTATTTCTCCAAATGACTTGGGAAGGGATGTCAGTCACTGCAACCAACAAGGGGCTTCTGAGTGACTCTTGGGCTTTGTACCACTTCTCTGAATACCCACAGCCCAGGGCTGAGTATATCCCACCAAGAATGAGGCAGCTGGGTAACTTGCTGTCTCATTCTTGGTGGGATATAAGATTTTCCTCTCACCCACAGGATTGGAAAGCGCTTGAAATCTGGGGTCACCTTGAGGCAAGCACTAACCAAACGGTCAAAGCTTCATACTCTGTGTTAATAAGAACTGATTTTGTATTACAAACATATCCACCAAACCAGGCATTTCTTCCTTTCCCAAAGAGGTCCTGTTGTTACTCTCCAGGCTATATTAGGCCCAGTTACAGGTGGATCCAGAATCTGTGGGCCTAATGCTTATGAAAGAATATGAAATTACAGATATAAACCTTCAGGTCATCTCCCAAGACTTTGGAAGAGACCCATACCAACTGAGAGGTCCTAAACCTAAGCTTATAATACTGGTACATATACTTTTGAATCTGCTATGCTTTGAATTTGGGTAATCACCCAAAGGTCCAGATGTTAAAGGTTTGGTTCTTGGTGGTGCTATGGGGAGGGGGTGCCTTATGGGAGGTATTTAGGTCACTGGTGGCCCTCGAAAGGAATTGTGACCCCATCAGTCCTCTTGGTCTCTCTGCTTCCTGGCTCATAATAGCAAGTGGCTTGTTCTGCCACACTCTCCTCCCCATTGCCATCTAGTGCCCTCCTCAGACACCCAAAGCAGTGGGTTAAACCAGTCTTGGACCAGAACCATGAGCGAAATAAACTTTTTCTCATTATAAAGTAATTGGCTCTGGTGTTTGTAACCCAAAGATGATTGATATGGAGTCCAATTCAGATGATTCTTGGAATCACAACAGCTACAGGCAATTTTGTACGTTGGGTAACGGAGCTGGGGGTATGGATGATCATCAACTAGTCATTAGCAGTCTTTCTTCTGAGTTCATCCAAAGGTATATGGTATAATGAAAATAGCAGCACATGTCATCAATTTAAAATGAGCTGTTGACTAGGTATTAATAATATACAGACTCTTGTGGAGACTAGTTGGGTTAGTTTTGGGTAATGGTGAGTAGACCATAATACTGTATGATTTACCACTCTGATTTTCTCTCCTAATGTCAAACAAGCCTCCTTTTCTGTGGTGTGGCTTTAAATCTATAAGATTAGGACAAGGGACAATTGGTAAGGTTCTTGTATGCTGCCACACTGATGTATTTTCAGGCATCTGTTCAAATTTCAGAGCTCTGCATAAAGTAGAAATTAAGATGTGTTCACTTCAGATGGCTGCTGATACAGGGAACTTGCAGGTGCAGTTTGGATATAGTTATGATATGAATAGAAATGCAAATTCAATGAATAAATATACCAGGGAACATCATGATACTTACTATAAACCTGAAACTACAGCATTAATTACAGTTTATGAAATGATCTAAAATGAAGTATGAAAGTATGAGGTGGGTTATTTTTATGGAAGTAGCATTAATGGCAGTGGAGGTATTATAAGAAACTCTTGATTATCTGTAAGCAGATTATATAGTTTATAGTTCTATGCAAGTCAAAGTAAATTAGCAAAGTAGAGGATTGGTTGAATGCACTTATAGGAAAATTAATGGCACAGTTACAATTGCTTAGTGAAGTAGTGAATCCTTTATTGATGATTACTTGGTAGTTGATTATTATAGTCTATTTTTCTTCCTTTAAACCAGTCATTGCTTGTATAATCAAGCCTGTAGACCTGAGTTTGGTGTGAGTTGGGCTTAGACCATATTTTAAAAATACTGATACCTGGTCCCATACCCAGGCATTCTGATGGATTGGTCTGGGAGACAATCAGGAATCAGGATTTTAAAAAATTCTACAGGTGATGCTAATGTGGATGCAAGGTAGAAAACAGTGGAACTAGATGAAGCAAGTGTATGTATGAGTGTATGTACACACACATGGATGTGTGTATGTATACATGTAAGTGTGCATATATATGTATATACTAATATTTTACTGAGTCACTTAAGGCTAAATTTTGGTTATTTCTAAATTCTATAAATAGATTTAGAGATAGATTGATTTTATGATCATTCAGTTAATTTAATTGAAGCACATGGTTGAAATGGTTGGGTCACCCTAACATACTCTCCTACCAGTCTACTATTACACCTAGATTTCATTCCACAGTGTGGTATTATTTTATGTATTTGGTGCTTTAGGTGTAGACTCATGGGAAGGCTGGTGTGTTCGTAGAGCAGACTGAGTCCTATCTGAATCACTGTGAACACCTGACTTCCTCTCTGTGGTCCTGGGATTTCTCATGATTGAAGCCTGAGCGTTGAACTCGTCTACTGATTGTCTAGGTGCCATCCCTGTACAAGCAAAATCCATATCACCTGGAAAATATAGATTTCTAGACCATACACCATCCTACTCAGTCAGATGGCTGGGCATTTTAACATGTGCTTCAATTGATTCTGATTTGTGCCAAGGTTTGAGAACCACCAAACAGTATAATGTCTGAGCTCCTTTCCCTGTTTAAAAGTTTATGACTTTATTATTTGTAGTGATATTTACATGAAAAGTCTACATTTTTATCTCCTCCCAAGCCTTAAGTATAATTCTATCTATCTTTATCTTTTGGTAATTCCTGCATAGTACAGATAATTGGTGTTGTCCAAGTTGTGATTTAAAGGCTCATTTTTCTTCATGATTTAAAGATGGAAGGTAGCCTAGAGTTCTGCACCATGTTAGAATCACTTTTTAAATCTCTAGGTAATAGAAACTGTTGTGGTCATTTGTTTTAAAGAGAGAGAGAGAATTTTAATATTTACTTTTAGTTTTCAGCATACACAAAATCTTTGTTTGTATGTGGTGCTGAGGATCGAACCTGGGCCGCATGCATGCCAGGCGAGCGCGCTACCACTTGAGCCACATCCCCAGCCCTGTTGTGGTCATTTTTTTACCAGTTACATTTCTAGAACAGCTTTATGGAGAGATAACTCATGTACCATGCAAATAACCTATTTGAAATCTGCAGCTTAATAGATTTTAATATGTTCCCAGAATTGTTCAGCAATCATCACAATCAATTTTAGAACATTTCTGTCACCCCCAAATAAGCCCTGTACCTATTAGCCATTGCTCCCCATCTATTTCTTCCATCACCCTCTGAAAACTCTAATCTCTTTTCTACCTCTATAGATTTGCATATTCTGAACATTTAATGTAAACAAAATCATGCAATATATGGCCTTTTGTTTCTGACCTTTTTTTTTTAGTATGATGTTTTTGAGGTTTCTCCATTTTTGTAGCATATACAGTCACTTGATCCTTCTCATTACAGAATAGTATTCCACTGTATGTATATACTATGTTTTATTTATCAACATTTGGATGCAACTTTTTGTATAGATGTTTGTTTTTGCTATTTTCAGCACATACTAGAAGTTGAATTGCTGGGTTGTATGACCAGTTTTTTTTACCTGTTTAATAAATTCTCAAAATGATTTTGAAAGTAAATACACCATTTTATATATCCATCAGCAGTGTATTAGATAGCATTCCAGTTCATCCACTCCAATGACACTTTACTGTGCCAGAGTGGTGCCTATAGCTTATGACAGAGTAGCCCCAATTCTTCCATTGTAATATTGCAGTCATTTATTTCATTTGTCCATATGCTATAATCACAAAATATGCTGTTTCTATTATTACTTTAAACAGTTACGTTTTAGATCAGTTTTATAAAGAAGAAAACTTAAAGATTTTATTTTCTTTTGTTCCTTCTCCAGGTTTCTGACCTATATCATTTCCCTCTGCCTGAAGAACATTTCTTGTAGGACAAGTTGGCCAACAATGAATTCCTTTAGTATTTTTTTTTGTCCAGAAAATATTTGCATTTCTCATCCCTTTTAAAGGATAATTTAACTGAATATAGAATTCTATCTTGGTGGGTTTTTTCTTTAAACATTATATTTTTCACCTCACTGTTTGCTTGACTGGTTTCTGATGAGGTGCTGTAATTCTTATCTGCATTCCTATGTGGCTAAAGTGTTTTTTTCTCCAATTTCATTTATGAATTTCTCTCTGCCTTTGGTTTGCTCCAGTTGGAATATGATATGCCTAGATGTGATTATGTTGGTCTTGATTCTGCTTCTCATTCTCTGGATTTTATGGATTTCATGTCTGTTATTTATTTTTGGAAAGCGCTTACCATTATGACTGCAAAGATTTCTTCTGTTCCAGCCTCTGATATTCTAATCTGTGGAATATCCATTCTCTGATATTCTAATTATGAATGCTTTATACCTTTTGAATTTACCCCAAAGTTCTTATGCATTGTGGTCTTTCTTCTTTTCTTTTCTTTTCTTTTCTTTCTTTCTTTCTTTCTTTCTTTCTTTCTTTCTTTCTTTCTTTCTTTCTTTCTTTCTTTTTTTGATGCAGGGAGGTGATGATTTCTTTTCTTCAATTCTTTTTTCTCTTTGCATTTCAGTTTGGAGATTTCTACTGATCTGTCCAAGCTCACTTTTCTTTTTTCTTTTTCTTTTCTTCTTTTTTTCTTGACTGGGGATTGAACTCAGGGACACTCAACCACTGAGCCACATCCCCAGCCTGATTTTCTATTTTATTTAGAGACAGTGAAAATCTCACTGAGTTACTTAGGATCTTGCTAAGTTGCAGAGGCTGGCTTTGAACTCGTGATCCTCCTGCCTCAGCTTCCTGAGCCACTGGGATAACAGGTATGTGCCACCAAGCCCAGCTCAAGCTCACTTTACTTTCTCAGCTGTGTTGAGTCTACTGATGAATCAGTGAAGGCATTCTTCATTTATATATTAGTGTTTTTGATTTCCAGAATTTTCCTTTGATTCTTAGATTCCATCTATTTCCTTATATTACCCATCTGCTCTTTATGTTGTCTGTTTTTTTCCTTAAAGCACTTGACATATTAATCATAATTATTTTAAATTCCCTGTTGAATAATTCCAAGGTATATATCATATCTGAGTCAGATTCTGATGCTAATTTTGTGCCCCCTTCATATGTTGAAGTCCTGACTCCTGTTATCTCAGAACATGATTGTATTTGGAGATAGGGTCTTTGAAGAGGTAATTTAGGATAAATAAGGTCAGATGGGTGGCCCTAATCCAATATGATTGGTGTCCTTATAAGAAGGGAAGATTAGGACATGCAAAGTGGTGATCAGAGGAGGACATAGCCAGAATCTGTCTTCAAGTCAAAGGAGAGAGGCCTCAGAAGAAACCAAAGCTGACAGTATCCTGATCTTTGATTTCTAGATTCCAGAACTGTGAGAAAATAATTGTCTTTTGTATAAATCATCCAGTGTCTGATATTTTTTAATGGCAGCTGGGGGAACTAATATAATCTCTCCAAACTGTGTTTCTGCCTTTTGGTATACCGTGTGTGTGTGTGTGTGTGTGTGTGTGTGTGTGTACATGCATGCACATGTGTTGAGTTCCAGACAGGTTCTATGAAATAATAGGGATTGATTGAGATAAATTGGTCTTTAAGTGTGAAGATTTATGTTAATCTGGTTATGTCCATGTTTTTTGTAGTTATATAATAACAGGAGGTTTCAACTTCCTTCTTTTTCTCCCCTCTCTTTGGACTTTGGATTCCCTAAGTAATCCTCGGAGAGAGTGTATGTCTTCCAGCACTTTCTGCTCTAATCTACCATTATCATACTGAATCTCTGTTGGTGCATGGTGTGGGGTAGGGAGGAGGAATGTTCTATATCATGCAGTGAATTCCCAGTGTTTTAATGGATCTGTGTCCAGATCTATGACCTTCACAAATGTTCCTCAAGTGATAGTGTTTCTTTTCCTGCTTGCCCCATACTTTCCTGGCTGCAATATTCTCAACTTATTTCCTTGCATCCTGACCCCTGTAAGACTATTTTATTTTCTCCATAGGTAAGACAGAAAACCTAAAAGGGACTGGAAAGAGAGGAATGTCCTTCCCCAAGCTGGGTTAGACTCAGGGCAAGACTTTTCCCCTGGAGAGCAGGACTTTGCTATGGAGAAGGTACTGAGCGCAGTTCACAATGGCACTCTGCACCTCTCTCCACAAGAGTCTCAGAGAGTTTGTCTCCAATCTTTCTGGTGAGGATCTGAGGTGATTTCTATAAGTAAAGCCCATAAAAGTGTGGGAGCTTCCTAAGAATGTGGGCCTTAAGAGCTTCTCAACTAATTCTGACCAACACTCTGGCTCCCAATCATCAAAATGACCATTTGAGTATTAATACCATTTTATGGCTCTAGTGACTTTTGCTTGAGCTAAGCAGATCTTGGCTTTGTCTCTCTGGATGTACCTATCTATCCAGATTTGGGGGGAGCTATTTTCCCTGCAACCTCAGTGTTTTACAGTGTCTAAGCAAAATTGTTGATTTTTCAGTCTTTTTCTCATAATAAGCACAGATGTGATCAATTCCAAGTTCCTCACACGTTGGAATTTAAATTGAAAGCCTTACTTGGTAGGATGTTTTACTAGTGATGCCATTGATTCTGTAGGTCATTTGGGAGAGAATTACCCTCTTTAACAATATTCAGGTTTTCAATCCATGAATTTGGAATATCTCTTCGTTTATTTAGATCTCTTATTTCTCTCAACAACATTCCATGTTTTTCAGCATACAAATCTTACATATTTAGTTACACTTATTCCTAAGCACTTGATTCTTTTCAGTTTTACTGTGAATAGAATCATTTCTTTAATTTTGAATTTTTATTGTTTGATAACTTGTTGATAAATATAGACATACAATTGATTATTAAAACAGTTGTATTTCTTCCTGTTCAATCTATATGACTTTTATTTCTTCTCTAGCTTTATTGCACTTGTGAGAACCAACGTTAACATTTTTATAAGCCTGTTTTTATTTTGTTTTGTCTTGTTTTTGAGTTGGGGGGTCTCACTATGTCACCCAGGCTGGCCTCCAACTCCTGGGCTCAAGCCCTCCTCCCACCTCAGCAGGGCTGGCTTAAGCCTGTATCTGAGCTGAAAGGGCTCTTTTTAGTGCTTATTAGGCATGGGAATTATACAATGATGATGATATAGATGGTGCTTTTGTTTACAGTAATAAATATGATCATGTAAACATTAAGACTGGCTCACAAAAATCATCTAGCAAAATTATCTCACAAAGCCATTGGCATTCAGACTTTGAAACAGAAACGAAATCAACTATAGCTTTATAGGGTTTGTTGTTCATAGTCATGGAGTAATTTTTTTATTTTTATTTTTTTGGATTTGGTCATTGAGTAATTTTGAAATGAAAGCATCTAGAGGGTTGCTGCTGTTGTCATTGTATTTGTTTTTGTTTTTGTTTTCTGATTTTTGTTTTTCCTTTGTACGTACCTGCTCTCTCACGCAGTCCTTGAGAGATGTACAATGTCTTTTTGTTTGTCTCTTTCCTGCTGGAGATATTCTAGTGTGGGACATGTTTTCTATTTTTTTTTATATTAAGACTCCCCCCCCCCCCATTATTTCATCAAAAACAGCTATTTAAAGTTTTGGGGATAAGACATTGGATACATTTATTTTTAAAGAAAACTATTATCCCCATTGTTCATGGAAAATTAAGAACTTTGGCAATCCAGGTTTAAATGATCAATGATCCCAAGCCTTTTTTAACTGCCCCCACCCACCCTCCACACTTCCCGGAATTAGTGTTGTGGAACTGAAAAGCTACATCTTTCACTGGTGTGAATGCAAAGCAGCTAAGAATGCTCAGGGAAGGTGGTCCTTGCATTCTCTTTCTTGAGAGACACTTACACTGGCAGCTTGATCAGATAGAGCACCTATTCTGCTGATCATGTCTTCACTGTCCCTCTCAAGCAGACCCGAAGCTCTCCTCCATCTGGCTTGGACACCCTCCTCCCTGGCTGAGCTGTTGCGCCGTGTTCTCTTTCTTTGCACTGCCCTGTCCTGGGCCCTGTGCAGACCATCCTCCTCTTCCTGTCTCTCCGAGGTGAAAATACAATGCAGGCTGATTGTGCCTCATCTTGCTGAATTGCTGCTTGATTGCATTTTAGTTCCCTCCATCCAGTGCCAGGCAGGTAGCCTAAGTGGGAAAAGGGGGCCAGCACTCCAGTTATAGGGGATGGCCACTGCTCTGCTCGCACTGGCCCTTGCCAGGAAGAAATACAAGATGAGCACTGTCAGATGTGTTTTCTCTATTTCTTCTTCTTCTTCTTTTCCAAAGAAAAGCCAGAAATCTGGATATTTTATGTGAAATCTTCTGTTTTTAAATATTGGAAGTAAATACATACTCTTTATAAAACATGTTCCAGGCCAAACAAAATACTCCTGTGGGCCACATTTGGCTGTGGGCTACCCGTGGTTGACCTCCGATTTACTGTAATTGCTTTCAGCTGGAGTTGTGAGTGGATACAACCAAGATTTCTGGAGACACCCCTAAATATTAACAATGGGCTTCTGAATCTCCTTATTGCCCCTGCTCCCGTCTTTTTATTCCTCCAGCTGGGCTGTTTTGTGGAAGGCAGATCTCTCATCCCTTGAGTTGACCACTTTGCTTGTAGTGGGTAATCTTATGTCAAAGATCTGAGGGCACCTGGTTATCACTCCTAATTTTGGAAGAAGATGGCAGAGGCTTTTTCCATCACCTCATTTTTTTGAATTCTAAAGCAAGTGTGAGACAGCTGAAGGGCTTGCCCAGGTTCTCACCATTGCTGAGGAGGACACCATGATCCATTCACCACCAAATTGCTGCTCTCTTTGCCCTGATGTTGCCTTTGACCCCATATCAACTTCAAAAAGAGCAAGGGTTTTCAAAATTTGGATGACTTAATTTAGTTATTGAATCTTGCTCATATTTATTTATTTATTTCCATCTTCTTCCCACCTCTGTAGCCACCTAACATTCCTCTAAGTAGAAAATACAGCAGCTTGGGGACTCCAGAAAGATGGACCCCAAGTTCAATTAGTAGTCTGTGGGGGTCTTCTTAGTTGGCCAACAGTTGTGCTGAGGGATCTGTGATTTCTTTCCCAAAATTGCAGAACCAGATCCATAAAGCAATGATGTGATCTAGTTACAGGAAGCATGTGTCACTATATTGAGAATTGGATTAAATTTGCAGTAAGATACTGATTTCTGTGGATTAAGTTGTGTCACATATGTACCCCGATATGTGTGGTCGTTTTGAGAATTTGTGAGAACGTTCAGCCCTGTTTAAATAGCTTATCTCCACTGGTAAACCTAAAAGAAAGGCAAAGAATCTGGCCTTTTGCCAATATCCATGTTTCAAGTTAAAATGGAAACTCCAGGCAGGAATCACAAATTGATTTTCTGTTTCAAAAGCAAAGGCTTAATATCAAGTAGGTGTTTTAGTAGAGAGATTGCCAATGGAGTGTGGGTAGGGTGCCATAAGACTCTTTTTTTCATTATCCCATCAAAAACAGCTATTTGAAGTTTGGGGGATAAGACATTGGGTGTCTCTAAATACACTGACCCTCTGTGGATTCTGAGCACTCCAAGAAGGAGAGACGCTGCTGATGGGAATGTGCCGCACATGTGAATGGTGTGAAAACAGATATAAGGCTAAGAGTCACTACTCTGCTACCTGCCAACTGGAGATTAGGCTTGCTCTCTTTATTGAATTCACTATTGCCCGGTTACTCAGGGCAGAGTGGGAAACAGGCTGTCTGTGTCTAACTGATTTAGTGCTGGCATTTAGGAGTCTAAGGTCAAAATGTTGGCTGCATGTAATGTGTCTTGTGTCCGGGCTCCTCTCCATCTTTTCATTTTCTGTACAGTCGGCCCTTGCCTTATTTCTTACACGTGTCCCCTTTCACTGTATCCTACTGCCTTTTTTCATCTGTATGTTCTCAGCTTTTGGAATTCTACCATTTCATGGAGATATGTCTTCTTGTTAGGACTGATCACTCACTTTGCAGAGCCCGGTGCAGAAAGAAAATGCAGATCCTCTTGTTGGAAAATTTCAAGATAGTGACAGCAGAGGATGAAACCACTCGTGAGTCCTTCTGAGTATGTGACATGTGACAGATGAGTTGGCCCTGCCTCTTGCAACTTAGCCAGGAGCTCAATAATTTTCTGATGCATCCTACTGGGTCCTATAGGAAATTGCTTTCTGGATGTAGCCTTCAGTGCATTTCTAGAATTAGATCCTGATTCTGTAGAACTTTTCCTTGGTGAAAAATTTAATGGAACACAAGCCTCCTTATTTCAACAGTGAAAAATATTAGGCAGAGATAGATCAATTAGAGAAAACAAATCTAAATACAGCACTCCTGATTTTGTGAGGAGAATATACATTTTTAAAAATTAACATACAAGCTGGGTCCAGTGGCACAGGCCTGTAATCTCGGTGGCTTGGGAGGCTGAGACAAGAAGATCGTGAGTTCAAAGCCAGCCTCAGCAACAGCGAGGCACTAAGCAACTCAGTGAGATGCTGCTCTAAATAAAATACAAAATAGGGTTGGGGATGTGGCTCCATGGTCAAGTGCCCCTAAGTTCAATCCCCAGTACCAAATAAATAAATAAATAAATAAATAAAAATTAAATTAAATTAAATTAAATTAACATAAATAAAATACTTTCAAGAGGTGAGAATGCTGAACATAATCTCTGGCTCTCAGTATTTAATGATGATTCAGAGTAATCAAAAAACACATCTTGTCTTCATGTAAGATTTTTAAAGTCCCAATTTCCTGAATTTTTCAGCTCTTTGAACCTTAAGGATAAGTGCACACAAAAAAATAGACACATGAATATTATAAAAAAGCTGAAAATCATTATCCTGCAAAGTTAGAAATTATAGATAATTTCAGCAGTATATAAGGAAAAGTAAAATTTTTCAGTGATTTTTCAGTTGGGAAAATAACCAATGATAATATTGTGAATATGTAGCATTACATCAACCTGATCTCTTAAGTTGATGTGATAAACCTTTTAGTTGCAAAAATCTTTCTAAATTAGCATGTCAAAGATGAAATATGGTAATCAGAGTAAGCTATGAAAATGTACTGTTTTGACAGGGAAGTGATAGAAGTCAGCACCATTGAACTAACTGAGCCTTAAAACTTTCAGGGTTTATAAGCAAGAATGAGGCTCTTCATCTGCCATGTGAATATCTCCTGCCGGCTCTTTGTGTGCTCCTTATTTATTCAACAGGCACTTGTACCAGTTGTGCACTTTCTGCGCTTTCTGGCACAACATATCACCTATGGCTAGGATACCTGAGGAGGCACCTTGATAACATGAAATTTGCCTGTTTATTTATTTATTTTTTAACAGTATGATTTGATCAGTTTCATTCCCCGGTACATCCCCTTTCCCTCTCCTCTCTCCCCCTGATCCTCTTCTATTCTACTGGTCTCCCTTCTATTTTTATTTTTTAATTTGTTCTAATTAGTGATACATGACAGTTGAATGCATTTTGACACATTGTACACAAATGGAGCACAACTTCTCATTCCTCTGGCTGTACATGGTGCAGAGTCACACCAGTAGTATAATCATACATATATATATGGTAATGATTACTCTCATTCTACTGTCCTTCCCATCCCATCTCCACAGCCCCACTCCTCCCCTCACTCCCCTCTGCACAATCAAATTTCCTTCATTCTTCCCTACCTGCTCCCCAACTATGGATCAGCACCTTCTTATTAGAGAAAACATTCAGCCTTTGGATTTTTGGGGACTGGCTTATTTCACCTAGCATGATATTCTCCAGCTGCATCTGTTTACCTGCAAATGCCGTAATTTCATTCTTCTTTAAGGCTCAGAATTATTCCATTGTGTATATGCACCACATTTTCTTTAACCATTCCTCTGTTGAAGGGCATCTAGATTGGTTCCATAGTGTAGCTATTGTTAATTAAGCTGCTATAAACATTGATGTTGCCTGTTTAATTGATTATGAATACACAATAATTGTGTGTAGTCTTTGCAGAAGACCTCCCAAGTCTTAGCCACATCCTAGAAATTCTTATCCCATGCTTCCCAATTGGACATTGAGTGAATACACTTATTATCAAAAAAGTAACAACAATAACTTGAGTTGCATACTTTAATAGGTATACTATATATTAAGCACCGTTATAAGCTTTATATAGGTCAACTTATATTGAAGTAGTTATTAGACTCCATTTCTAGTAGAGGACACATGGAGTTTAATGAACCACCTAAGGTCACATAGGTAGTAAGTAACAGATTTGAATCCTGTCATCCGTCTCCTAAATCTCCACCCTGCCCTACTTGGATTTCACCAGTACTTTATTGTCTTGGCCCAGTGGGTCCTTGAGACTTAAAAATATATATGAAGAAAGATCCTGTAGTATCTGTCACCACTCCTAACCTCTGCCTTACGTACCTGAGGCACAACTTGAATGTGATCTTTCAAGATTCTGTAGTGTTGCCATTTTGTTTACAGAGGGGCATGAATATTTCTGTTGGGTTGCCTGATGATTTAAATACTATGTCCACAAATTCCTTAATAATCCTCCCTTAAAGAGATTATGCTTATTTTCCCTGTTTATTTAGAATGGCTGCACTTAATAAAATAAGGCAGAAATGATTGTGTGTGGCTTTGATCTGTGTCTTGGCCTACCTTTCTTGGATCACTTGCTGTTGGGAAACCAGTTGCCATGTCACGAGAGGTCCACTAGGTAAGAACTGGGAACCAGGCCCCTTGAAGAGCCACATCTGTGAGCTTGGAAGTGTAGCCTCCAGTTCTAGGGTGGCCTCCATGTGACTACAGGCCTGGTGGACTTCTGGCCTAGGAGCTCATGTGAAACCCTGAGTCAGAGCCACCCCATCAAGCCTCTGAATTCTTCTCCTGTAGAGACTGTGAGATAATGAATGTTTGTGGGTTTAAGTCTCTTAAGTGTTAGGGCAATATATTATACAGGAATAGTAACTAGTACAGATGGTATTACTGTAGCCAGTAAGCTTTGGTCAAATTATTCATGATCAAATTGAGTTGAAGGAGCATATTTTTATTTTGGAAAGAGAAGCACGTCTGGGGTTTTCCCTATGGAATGAAATACCTTGGGCTTATACTCACCCGAATATTTTGAAATCAAAGGAAAGTATCTGAAATTTCCACATAGCTTATATCTACCTTATATTCAAGGTCTCTGAACAGTCTTTCTCTTCTCTCTTCACCTATAGTGTTCTGAATTGAATAGACTCATTTTTGTACTGTTGCAGAGCCAAGAGTCATTTGATTTTAACACAACTGTTGCTTAGCAATAGGGAGGAACTTAATGGCTCCACTCTCTTCTGCAAACTGAGAGGAGCCTCCCTGTGTGGTTGTTGTCTGTCAGAAATGCCGAATTTAAAATTGTAATTATCATTTTAAGATAAAATTGAAGCTGGCCTCTCTAACATACTGCACTTACCCTAGCATCTCTGTTGGCCAGGATGATGGCTGACCCAGTTTGAGGCCCTCTTGCAAAAAGTTGGACTCTTGGATTTATGAGATATTTAGAAGTCTTGAGATAAAGCTGGAAAGAGACTAACAAATTCCTCACTGGTAGCAAAACAGGTGGTTTGTATTCACTATATACTTACTTTGAGATTCTGGAACTGAAAACTTGGCTTTTGCAATGTTGTGACTAGAAATTGGGCCAATGATTTTAGGGCTGTAGAGAAGTGGGAATTTCAGGAAAAATGGGGGTGGGTGAGAGGGAATTTCGGGAAAAATGGGGGTGGGTGACCTCCATACCATGCTCTGTTAGAAAGGCTCCTAGGAATGTCAGCTGCTGAGAATTTTTAATCACAAGGTCTAAATCCAGTTTTTCATCAGGGAGGCTAATATCAGGATTCAGAAATCTCTGCCTGAAATTATTTTCCCACTCTGTGGACTCAGTTATGCACAGGTTTACTTGGTTTTGTTTAATCTTTAATCTGTTATGTAATTTTGTTGTTGTTGTTGTTGTTCATACCCAGTGCCATTCAAGTAAGTTTTCTGAGCAAATGAATGCAAGAAGGTCAAGTTTGAAACTCACTAGAGGGACTGGGGATGTAGCTCCGCTCTGGTGTAGAGCACTTGCCTAGTCTGTGTGAGACCCAGAAAAAAAGAAAGGAAAGGAGGCAGGAAGAAAAGAAGAAGGGGAGGAGGGGAGGGAGGGGAGAGGGGGAAGGAGGGAAGGAAGAGAGGAAGGAAGGAAGGATCCATCAAAGTCATTGCTTCTCCTCTCTAAAAAATGATAATCCACTTACAGAGATTAGGTGAATAGTCATAAAGTAAATACCAAATGATCAAGATGTAAACTCCAATAAGCTGATTATAATCAGTATCATTACTAGCCATGTTGTTAAACTCTGGACTTGAAAACTAAGAGAAAATGTCATATTAGCAAAATAATAACACTTCAGTGCATAACCCTGAAAGAAAAGGTTAATATAGTTTCAAAGTATTTCAGAAATTCTCCCAATTAGCTCTCTTGCAGCAGATTTTTTTTCTTTTATTTTGAAACACTTTCATCCTCTGCATCTACAAGTTATATTTTGTGGCTGCATACTTCCTGGTTTATGTAGCAATCTGAGGAATTTAGCTGGTATTAGATAAAGGTGAGAGAGTATCTGTCATACTGGGCTAAATTAACTTTGCCAAGATTTCTACACATGCATCTTAATGAGATGTTATGAAAGACTGACATTGAAGCAAATTATATTCACTGGCTTCAAAAATCAGGAGTTATAAAGCCACAGAAATTCGAAAATAGTGTAGTTTCAGAGTAAAATAGTAGTATTGTACTGTATACTTTTTTGTGTGTATATTTGTGTATGTGTTTTTAATAAATGCAACACATCGCCACTGGGAACCAAATGTATCATTGTTCAGATGGTATTGGATCATCAGCTCTATAGATCCAGGCTGGATGTTTAATTATATGTAGCGTTTGAGTGGCAACAGCACTGATGTTATTTGCCTTCAATATACCTCTTTTGTACAGATTTTTCTTTGGGTTTGCTTCTAACTTCCAAAATCCTGTACACAATTCAGAATTAATTTGAAAAAGTAGAACATCTTAGTCTGGATGAACTTTCATTTGGCAAATAATGTTTCACTGCCAGAGATTTCCCTGCCAAAGCTGGTTATCTTAATTCCTGCAGATTGTATATAAATCAAGCCACAGTCCCCTTTGGAGACAGGCGCTGAATACAGTCTCAGTGAAGGCTCGAGTTCTCCTCCACTTTCTTCACCTTCCTGGCTGTAGGGTTAAAGATTCACAACTGATCTCCTCATTGCCTTTTTCCATACAAGCATTATGCACTTAACAAAGCCCTGATCATATACCTTACATGTATCAACTGCCTTTTGGTTAATAAGCAGTGACAGGGTGTCCATCTCTGTAAGTCTGAGAAGTGGGAAGAAACACATTATCCTACTCTTCCTGGTACATGAAGAAACAGGCCCAATGAGGTAAGGAGCCTTACTCAAGGGCAGTTAAAAATCACAAACTTGAACTTGTCGTCTAGTGCCCTTGGTTACTTTTGTTAAGTGGTATTTCAGAGCCCTGTGCCTCTGATATTTTGAGTGACAATTGAGCAGTTAATTGCTATCTATTTCCTATCTAATGATTTTCATGACGGATCATGCTTCAAATATGAATCTCAACTTCCTTTCAGATTCAGTCCCTTCCTGTATTTAAGGAAGTCGTCTTAATTTCTGCAGACTGTGCAGGAATTTTTAAATACTGCCTTTCATTTCTGGCTTCCTTTGTGTGTGCCACAGTTTGGCTTTAATTTCCTGGTAGGGCTCAAAGCTCAGCACCACAGTGTTCCTGAGAATGGTTCTCACAATGTTGATTGACATACTTGGAAGACATCTTTAGAGATGTCGAGTCTTTCTTTGTTCTCATAGACATTTATTCAGGTAAACATATAAGAGAACAATCACAGAAAATAGAAGAAAACATTGAACTCACCAGCCAGATTTATTCATTTAATTTGTCATTTAAAAACCCACCCACTATAAATTTCTTTGGAATATATCCTGCACTCCAACATCCTTTGATGGTGACCTAAAGACAGAAGTCTTTCATTTTCAAAGTTTGGCAGCCCTGTCATATATTTATTTTCAGACATCTTTATGGAGATATATTTCAAATACTATACAAATCACCCTCTAAAAGTGTGTGATCAGTGGTATGGCACCATCATTATTAGTGGATTTCTAACCTTGATTTTTGAAAACTACTATGGAAAACGATTCACCCAGGCCCTGTGATAGAGTCTGAATATCTACTCTTGCTCTTGGCATTGTTGGTGGGAGAAGGATACAGTTAAGAATCCCTTGCCCTTGGGAGTTACCAGTCTAGTCCTGAAGATGGGTACTCCTATTTTTCTTGCATTGAGGGTACAAAAGAGGCTGTGTGCCTCTTCTTAAGGGCAGGTCTTGCTGAACAAGTGGCCTCTGATGGCTGATGTCTTGTGGTCTTACTGTGCAAAATGAAGTTAATTAGGAAGTGTGGGCCAGGAGGGCCTTAGAGTGGGAAATCAGTGGGAGCAGTTAAGAATGACTCTCCAAGGAGTCAGGTTTAAAGAGTAGTTGTGAGAGTGAATTTTGGTGTCAAATAAACCTGCATCTGAGTTCTGCTGCTTAGTAGTGACTCAGGGCTGCCTCACTACATCTCATTATCTTATCTTTGAAGTGAGGATAATGGTTGTACCAAGCTTGTAGCACTGCCATGAGGATTAAATGAGATGATCCATGTGCCACTCTTAACTCAATATTTGGAACCACTTAAGTGTTCAATGAATGTTTCCTGCTGTTATTATTTTCTGTTTTTTTAAATAGATTTATAAGTTTCTTGAGAATAGAAACTGTGGTATTCATCATGGATCTCCAGCCACTGTCAGACCAGTGTTGAACTGAAATAAATGCAAACCCGCTTTATCCATTCATTCTTTCCATCTCCTCCTGACTCCCATGTGCATATATGCATATATGTGTAGGTCACAGGGGCAAGAATTAATAAAATAACTTCAAAAAAGAGAAGATCAGCTGTGTGTTATCCTATGGTAATCTAATGAAGGTAGTGTGATTTCTGGATACAATTAAGAGACCTGGAAATCACTTTGTTAAATGAATCTATATAATTGTTTTCACCACAGATGACTGTATACGATGACACATAATTGGGGAGAGAAGAGCCAAGAAGCACAGCAGTAGGTTTTTGCAGTATTAATGGTGGGAAATATTCAGGATCTGCAGTGGAATATTTGAAAAGGGGAAGGAGTCTGAGAAATGTTAATACAGACATTTTTTTATAGACTGTATATAGGCTATGGTGAAGAAGAAGCAATGAAAACCATTAAATTGTGATTCCAAGGCTTGAAAGACTAAGTTAATAATACATTCATGATCTCAGTTCACAATTAGCTAAGTGTTAGATGTCAGCAGGAAGTCTAAGTGGGAAGAATCAAAGACAGGGAATTAGATGTACTCTGGAGATGAGACTGTCCAGCCTTCTCGCCTCTGGAGAAGAATTTTCTGAGCTTGGTGATGCCTCCTGTCATTTTGGAAAAGTCTTTTGAGGCAGATTGCTGGTTGCACTGCAAGTTAGAATACCTCATTTAGGCTTCATTCTAGACAGAGTCCAAAGGAGACTAAGATTTGGGTCCACTGGGAAACTGAACTGGTTTCTTTTCTTTCTTTCCTTTTCTTCTTCTTTCTTTTCTTTTTGTACTGGGGATTGAACCCAGGGACACTCAACCACTGAGCCACATCCCCAGCCCAATTTTGTATTTTATTTAGAGACAGAACTGAGTTGTTTACTGCTCACTTTTGCTGAGGCTGGCTTTGAACTTGCAATTCTCCTGCCTCAGCCTCCCAAGCAGCTGGGATTACAGGCATACGCTACTGCATCCTGCTCTGGTTTCTTGATAATAAAAATTATATTTGCAGTCTTCTATCCTGAAAGTGTCACACTTTTCAGGGGATGTATGCAGATCATATGTACTTTTCAGTGGATCAAGGGACAGGCTCTGATTGCCAGTGATATACGGCTTCAAGTTCCAGATTAAGCCAGTTATAAGCTCATTTGGACACCAGTTTCTTCATCAACAAGAAAAGAATGATAGTGTCTAGTATATCAGAGATCTTATAATTGTTTTTTCAACATAGTGATAACCACAGAGGAAAGGCACTATGTAAAGACACATTTGCAGTATGAGTTATGGGATGGCAGATGGATTAAGCTCCATTTCCTATGCTCAGGACTTATTTAAAGATACTTTCTTCCCATTGATACTTTTTTTTTGGGCTGACTGACCTGGACAAATAAAAGAAGTGTTTATGTTTATACCGAGAATTCTGGGAATAGAAAAGCAGGAAGGTTAGGATCAAGGGAAGCATTTTTGAGAAGCCTCAATAGCTTCTGAGTTGCTTTATTTCTCCAACTGTGGTTGGTTCTTTTTTGTTGGTTTTTTGTTCCCCGGGAGTTCCTTGAGAATTCCTGTGACAGTGCTCCAGCCTTGCAGGACTGCTTAGACTTGCCAGCTGCTTGGACTGACGTTCCAGGGTTAGGTTTTGTAAGAAGCATCTCGGAACATATCCAGGGCTAAACTCATTTGTGATCCTGTGATCGCATATGTGTTTCAGAATAGTTTCCAATGCAATTCAACTCAGTTTATGATATTTTAGTCCTGGGTTCTTTTTTATATGCAATGATTATATTTATTTTCAGTACTCAATGCACTGGATTTTTCCATAGTCAGAAGGGTTTTGAGAACTAGTGCTAAATCTGTGGAAAGAATAGATATTCTCCTCAAATTCAAATAAAGATTATGGGTATTAGCCTCAGTCTTTGGAAAATTATTGCTGATAGCTTGAGGTTGCTATCTGTTACTTCAATGCTATTTTTGCCAAAGTATGGTTTAACATATTTAAGAAGAGGAGACCCAAATTTGAGTACTCTTTATTTATTCACTATAAGTAAGTTTTTAGATGGTGTACTTTCTACTCCCTTTCTACTCTAAAACTATCAGATTTACAAACATGGATGACATTATTTACCCCAGATAAAGATTCTGAGATGTATAATTTGCTAAAATTTTTTTGTGCTTAAAAATAACATGGGAATGGTGGAATGGAGATCTTGGCAGTTTTTCCCCCAAAAGCAATGATAAAATTGGACAAAATTACCAAAACCAACCATTTTTGGTCTCCTGGAATCAACCAATGAGAGGCATACAAGAGTATGGGATTCAGGTAAGAAAAGTGGGCATGGATGACATTTAAGCCTGAGTCTGCTCTCATCCCCTTACTCCCAGCTCCTTTGGTGTGGGGCAAACTGTGAAAACCAGCAGCTTTGTTGTTGGAGGGTGCTGACTTAATTTGGATTACAACAGAATGTGGAAAAACACTTGTGCTGTTGGGTGTTGTCAGAAACATTAGCAATCTTGGTGACAAACACGGGAAATACCAACTTTGTAGATATCCTGAGGTTGTGATACCAGTTGGGGCATGAGAGTAAAATATCAACAAAGGAATTAGAGTTGAAACAGTACATTAGAAAAGTCTTATTTAATATAAAAAGATTGTAAAGGGTAATCAAAGGGGGAAAAAGTATTAGACATTGTAGTAGGAAAATGCATCTAATGTCCCCCAAATACATCTGTAACCCAGTTGATGTAAATTTTGAAGATGCTGTCTTACATGGTGAAGGGAATTAAGATTGCAGTTGGAGCTGAGCTTGATAATCAGCTGACTTTCAGATAGTAAGATTATTCTGGATTATTCAATGACTTAGTTATATTTATAGCTTCCATAACAGAATAGATGAGCAATATAAATATTTTATTTAAAAAACAGTATTAATCAGTTTCATATATACTCATAATAGTTTTCCTAAGTCAAAAATAGTAGGATATTGATATATATTAGGAAATATGAGTATGAATTTCAGGAAACTTAAATTTCTCTTAAAAATATTCCTCTATTCAAGTAGTGTGGATTTTGTGACTTATCTTTATATAGATATTTTAAGTATTAGGTATTTTATTAGCAATCTGCCAAACTATCACAACCACAAGCTAAGTAGCAAAAAGTTCTAGTATCATGCATAATCCCATTATTCAAATAAATAAATGGCTATAGTTTTAGTACATTTTTTTCATTATTCACAGTGTTCAAACATATATACTTTTAAATGTTACTTATAGTCTTTTTTATTTTCAGATGACATTAATGTAATTCTGCATGTACACATGTGTTACATTTAGTAGTAATTTGTCTCATATTCAATTATTTTAAAACTCTTCTGTATTCTGGCATCCCACCTTCTGTTATTTCAACACCAATGTAGTATAATAAACATTTAAATAACTGGTAAAAAAATATGCCCAATATACTCACAGGGTCTCTATGTGTAGAAGAGGTGGCAGAACAGTTGGTGCCATAGGGATGCACTGTGAGAAAGACCTAACTAGTCATGTCTGGTTTTGAAGGAGACCATGAGCCAAGGAATGAGGGCATCTAGAAAAGGCAAGAAAATGGATTCTCCCTTAGAGTCTGCAGAAAGAAACGCAAGTCCACCCCGTGCTTTCAACCCAGTGAAATCTACATGGGACTTTGACCTCTAGGACTATTGGATAATAAGCGTATGTCGTTTCAAGCTGCTGAGTTTGTGATAGTTTGTTATAGCAGCAACAGGAAGACAGTAGCAATAAAAAAGAAAACAATAACAAAATGTCAAATGCAAATCCAACCATATAAAATCCCATTGAATATGAAATGATGAAGCACGCACCTCAAAAGGTAGACATTGTCAAACATCATCAAAAAGTATGAACTAGCCAGGTGTTGTATATGAAACCCATTTTCAATTAAAAGACACAAATAAGTTGAAAGTAAAAGAGTAAAAAAATTATTCCATACAAAGAGCAGTCATAAGGAATTGAAATGGCTCTACCAATATCAGACAGAATGAAGGGTAAGACCAAAGTTGCTTTGACAAAAAAGGGATGGTTTAAAATGAAAACATGAAATTCTTCAGGAATACATAATAATTACCAGTGTATATGCATCTAACAACAGAGCCCCAAATACATGAAGCTAAAACTGACAGAATTGAAAGGGCAAATAGACATTTCAATAATAGTAATAGTTAACTTTAATACAAGTTGAATATCCCCCATCCAACATCCCTGTGACCAGAAGTATTTCAGATTTCATATTTTTCAAACTTGGGAATTTTTCAGGCTTAGGAATATTTGCATAGACTTTACCAATTGAGCATCTATGATCCAATAAAACTAAAATCTGAAACTTTTTTAGTGTTATGTTGACACTCAAAATTTTTCTGATTTTAGAATATTTCAGACTTTGGATTTTTGCCTCCCACTATAAATAATTGATAATAAACACAAAAAATCAAAAGAATATAAAAGACTTGAACAACACTGTTAACTGTTTGACCTAATAGACATTGATAGACTACCTAATGAAAGAATGTCTTTAAGGAAGACATGAAAATATCTCCATACTTTAAGCCACAAAACAAATTTTAATAGATTCTTAAACTTACAAAAGTAACTTTTGAAAATTCAGTGGTATTAATTTAGAAATAAATAAATTTGGAAAATCTTGAATTTTTGGAAATTAAAGAACACATTGTTGAATAACTCATACATCAAAGAATAAATCATGTGGAAAGTAGAAAATATCTTGAAATAAGTTAAAGTGAAAATACAATCTTTCAAAATTCATGGATGCAGATAATCTTGATGTTTATTTTTACATTATGAACTTACAGCTTTCAGTATCTACCTTAGAAAAGAAAAATAATTTCAAATCAATAATCTAAGCTTTCACCTTAAGAAATTGTTAAAGGAAGTAGACCAATCCCAAAGCAAGCAGAAGAAAGAAAAGATTGGTAGAGGTGAACTGTGAATTGTTCTAAGTCTAAGATTTTCTTTAGGGCAAGATTTTCAAGAACTAATTCAATTTATTTATTTGTTATAGCTGTTTTAATTTTCTGTTTATTTTTGAGTCATTTTTGTGCATTTGCATCTTACTAGAAATTTATCTGCTTCACCTCATTTGTTGTCTCCAATTCTCTCCACTTTCTTTCTTGATCCTGACTGAGATACAGTGGCTGGACTGCTCTAGGAGATGACCAGCTGCAAGGCTGAACCCATGTTGGGGCCTTGAAGATCCCTAGGTGTTGATCAAGTTATTTAGGCTACTGCCCCCAAAATTAACTGTGTTCTTAAACATTTAGAATAGCATCAGCCCTAAGATGAATTCCTTAAACTCCCATGTAAATCCCACAACTTAACCATTTAATTACAACATACCTGGGTAGAATATCTTCTGCCTATCTGTTTAAAGGACTCTAAAGCCCTCTCTATGCAAGTTTACCTAATAAATGCTTTGGACTGATCACCCTCGCATGTTGTCCTTCTTTCTTTGGAATTCAAATCAGTCCTTATCACAGGATGTTTTGGAGCGATTTTTTGTAGGGACTCTACTGCTGCCACATTTGGGGTGACTCCAGCACAAGTTCACCTGGATAGATTTGTTTGCATAAATTTTTTTCATATAATTTTCTTACACTTGTTTTAATTTCTGTGGGTTGGTTGTGTGTCCCTCTTCCATTCCTGATTTTGGCAAACCAAGTCCAAGAATTTGTGAAAGTGATTAAACACCATGTGGGATTTATCCCAAGAATGAAAAGTTAGTTTAACTTTATACTAACCAATTAATATAACAATATACCACATAAAAAAAGATTTAAACCATGTGATGATTTTTTAATAGATGTAGATAAAATATTTCGTGAAACTCAACACCCATCCAAAAAATTAGGAATAGAAAGAGAATTCCTTAATCTGATGAAATGCATCCAGGGAAACGCACAACTAACATACATAATGGTGAAAGACTAGATGTTTTCCTGTAGTAGCAAGAACAATACCAAAGATGCCTACTCCTGCCTCTTCTGTTCAACACTATACTGAGTTATGATTCCAGTTCAAAAGTAAAAAAAAAAAAAATGTATAAAAGCATCCTGATTAGAAAAGAGGAGATAAAATTCATTATTCATGAATGATATGATCCAGTTTTTAGATAATGATAAGGAATCCACCAAAAAAACCCCCCTGGAGCTAATAAAAAAACCAAGTTCAGTAAGGTTGTAGGACACAAGATCTATATATAATAATCAGTTGTATTTTATATGCTAACAGTGAATGATCTAAAAATGAAACTAATATAACAATTCTGTTCACAATATCATCAAAAAAGAATCAAATACGTAGGAATAAGTGTAACAAAAATTTGAGTATCTAGGGGCTGGGGATGTGGCTCAAGCGGTAGCGCGCTCGCCTGGCATGTGTGCGGCCCAGGTTTGATCCTCAGCACTACATACAAACAAAGATGTTGTGTCTGCCGAAAACTAAAAAGTAAATATTAAAAAAATTCTCTCTCTCTTTAAAAAAAATTAAGTATCTAGTATACTGTAGAGAGATATACTGAGCTCATTGTTTGAAAGATTCAAATACTTATTAACAAACATAAATCAGTTTCTCAAAACCTGATCTAAGGATATAATACAATTCCTATCAAAATACTAATAGGTATTTTGATATAGGCAGAAATTGATGAGCTAATCTTTAAAAATGCATAACTTTATATATATATATAATTTCATATATATGAAATTTATATATATACATGAAATTTCAGCAAGATCCCTCTGCCCCCTTTGGTGGCAAAATACTAATATTTTGATGGAAATGCAGAGGACTCAGAATAGTCAAATCATCTTGAAAAATAACTATGTTGGAGGACTTGTACTTTCTGATTTCAAACTTACTGTAAGACTAGAGTTAGGAAGATAATACGGTGTAAGTATAGTAATACATATCAATGGAACAGAAGTAGAAATCTAGGATAAAGTTCTTATATTTCTGGTCACTGAATACAAAAAAAATTACAAAAGCAATTCAATAGGAGAAAGGATAGTTCTTTTAACAAATTATGCTGAAGCATTTGGATGGGTACAAAAAGAAAGATTAATCTTAAATATAAAGGCTGAAATTATAAAACTTAAATAACAAACATCTTAGTGCATAGGGTTAGGGAATGATTCTTACATATAACACCAAAAGCAAGCTCTATAAATGAATAAAAATTGATAAATTGGGCTTCATCAAAATTAAAAACTTTTGATTAAGTTAAAACCATCAAGAAAGTATGAAGCCAACCCTAGAGGTGAATGGAAGAAAATATTTGTAAGTTATATAAGATATCATATGAAATATATATCTGATAAAGGCCTTCTATACAAAATATATATAAAGAAATCTTACAGCTCAATAATTAGACAAGCCAAGCAAAACTGAGTGGAAGATTTATATGGACAGCTCAACAAAAAAGATAAATTTGTAGAGTTTACAAGTTTACTAAAAAAAGCATATAAAAAAATACTTACCATCATTAGTGATTAGGGAAAATACAAATTAAATCCATAGTGAGGTACTGTTTCACAATCATTAGAATAGCTATGATAAAATTGACAGACAATGATAACAAGAGGCAGTGAAAATGTGAAGAAATAGGAACCCCATACATTGCTGGTGGGATTGTAAACTAGTACAATCACTTGGAAATGGTTTGGTAGTTTCTTAAAAGTTTCGACACGTGATTACCATATAATCTAGCCTTTCCACTCCTGGGTACTAGGTATCTACCATGAGAAATGAAGCTAGGCTTGTACATGAAAGTTTGGGGGTTTTGTTTGTTTTTGCAGTGCTGGGACTCAAACCCAGGTCTTCACGCATGCTAGGCAAGCACTCTACCACTGAACTACACCCCCAGCCCCTGTATACAGCAGCAATATTTATAGTAACTCTGAATTAGAAACAATCTAAATGTCCAGGACAAATGAATAAACAAATGTGATATATTAGTATAGTTCTGTAAATGTGATGTTTTAATATGTGAATGAACCTGTTATATACTAAAGGGACATCTTGTGAAATATTATTTTGCAGTACAAAGAAATATATGGCTGATACAGGATGGAACTTGAAAGTATTACCCTAAGCTAGCGTTTGGCAAAAAGATATGTAAAGGCAAGATGTTAAATATTTTAGGCTTTGGATCAACAGTCATTATCACAACTTCTAATCTCTGCCCTTGTAGTGCTAAATCATCAACAGACAATGTAGAAATGAATGAGTGTGGCTGTGTGCCAATAAAACTTCATTTTCAAAAATAGCAGGTAGTTAAGCAAAGGAGGCCAGAGGCAAAACCCACCTACCATGGGATTCCTTTATATTAAATATTCAGAAAGAATAAATCTATAAAGACAGCTTAGTGGTTGTTTGGGATAGAAATAGATTGGCACTAGTCATACTATTGAGGTGGTAACAATGTTCTATAATTGAATTATGACTGCGATTGCAACAACTCTGCAAGTTTTAGTAAATGTCAGTGAATAATACATTTTCAATAAGTGAATTTCATGGCATGTAAATTATACTTCAATAAACCTATTTAATAATATGTACTTTGCGATTTATTCTTGTTTCTGTTGTTTTACTGGCTCAGCCGTTTTATATCATATGTTATCCTCATCATTTGTATCAGAGTAGTGCTTAGAGAGTTTTACAAGTACCTTGAAGCATTGACTCTTTTCTGTAAAGGTTGATGTGAGACAGGTGAGTTCTTTTTGAACTCCTTCCCAGGGATCTTGTTAAAAGGAAAACCCTCGTTAGGGCTCTTAAGGACATTTGTAGCATTCTCAGTGCTGCGGTACCTGGAATTCAGGATACCACATTGCCAGGGTCTTTGAGCCTGGAGGTAGGTAAGAACTTTAAATTGTGTGTATTCTCTTCCTGACTTCTGTAAAAATTCTTGTTATATCCAACTGAGACTAGAGTAGTCCATGCCTCGTGAGGAGTATTCCATGCCTCGTGAGGATGGTTTTGTGTGATGAAGAGCATTTATGGTTGCTGGTTGTCAGTTGTGATCACTGCTATGTGATCTGAGCCTCAGACAGGTCAAGGACTCAATTCAAATTCCATCCTGGGATCATTTGTGCAATTTCCCAAGATGCATGGCATCTTACTGAGTTTGTAAAACAGAAAGATTGGTGTTTCTGAATCCCAGGCAAGCTCTCATAGAGCTGAAAATTGTTGGGCTGCTGACAGAATTGGTCACACCAAGTGTAAGGGAGCGTCATGATGCCTAGTATCAGAGTCTGCTGTTTGGGTTTTATTTCCCACATCAGAGAGCATTTCAGGAGCATTATCTTAAAAAAAAAAAAAGATAGCATTTTTTATCATCTGGGATGATTGTCGAGAATAAGGTCTAGTGTGTGCCCTCACTGTATGATTGAGATGCTGGTGCATCCTAGCCCTTAGACCTGAGGAGAGGAAGCAGTTCTTAGAATCATCATGAGTATGTACTGCTTACCAGTCATAGATCTTTATCATGGCTAAGTTTGAACAGTCTATAGCTGGAGAAGACTTCATAGGCAGCATATGAAGATTGTTTTGTCCCTGCTGTCACTTGTCACCACTTCTACACCAAGAGTCCCATGTATAGATGTAAAAATGATTTGATGTCTTATGGAGAACCTCATAATGAAGATATGCCTATCAACATTGTCAGCATCTATGTAAACATTGCCACTGTCTTATTCCTATGTGCATCATCCTCTTCTATTTAAATTCCTTCTTTTGGTCAGTCAGTCATTTATAGAATGATCCTTTGCAGTGTTTGATTCTCAATTAAATAGGAGGTTAGATTCTGCCAGACAAATATTGACTGAGACAAGCTTGTAAAAACTCTTACAGGCTATTATTACAAGTTCGAGGCCAGGCTCAGCAATGTAGCAAGACCCTAAGCAACTTAGCAAGACCCTGTAGCTCAGGGTTAAGCATGTCTAGTTTCAATCCCCAGTACCTAAACCCCCAAAACCAAAATTCTTACAGGCTAATGTGCTTTTCTAAAGATGGGATTAAGGCTGTCTAACTCACCAAGGATTGTCTTCAAAATCAAGAAAGAACTTCTAAGCAGACTCTTTACCTCTACTGGGATTTCTTTCTTTCTCCCTTTCCCTTTCTTCCTTCTTTTCTTGAGCAAGGGTGTCAATGGTGGAAGTTTGATTGTGAGAAGTCTGAGAGTTTAAGTAGAAATCTGGCTTTAGCATAGCAGAACTGAAGAGCCTTCTGGGGCTAGTGCCTCTGGATGTGGAATGTGCTTGTTTTTTTCTATTATTATTATTATTTGTTCTACTTAGTTGTACCTGACAGCAGAATGCATTTCAATTCATCATATATGAATGGAGTGCAACATTTCGATTTTCTGGTTATACACAATGAAGAGATGCACCATTTGTGCAATCATACATGTACCTAGGGTAATGATATCCATCTCATTCCACCATCTTTTCTATCCCCATAACCACTTCCCACTCTCCCCTTTGCCAAATTCAAAGATCCTCCATTCTTCCCATGCCCCCTCATCGTAGTTCAGCATCCGCTAATCAGAGAAAACATTTGACTTTAGTTTTTTGGAATTGGCTTACTTTGCTTAGCATGATATTCTCCAACTCCATCCATTTGCCTTCAAATGCCATAATTTTATTCTCTTTTAATGTTGAATAATATTCCATTGTGTATACATACCACAGTTTCTTTATCCATTCATTTATTGATGGGCATCTAGGTTGGTTCCACAGTTTAGCTATTGTGAATTCAGCTGCTATAAACATCGGTATGGCTGCGTTACTATAGTATGCTGATTTTAAGGCCTTTGGGTATAGACTGAGAAGTGGAATATCTGGGTCAAATGGTAGTTCCATTCCAAATTTTCTGAGGAATCTCCACACTGCTTTCCAAAGTGGATGCACCATTTTTCAGTCCCACCAGCAATGTATAAGTGTACCTTTCACCCACATCCTCACCAACACTTGTTATTGCTTTTGAAATGTGCTGTTTTAGTTGAAGGTTAGGACTTGGCTGGGGTGCTGCCTTCCTCACCTGCCTCAGACATCTGACAGGAAAGACAGCTCTTGGTTTTACAGCTCTTTGGTCTTGAGTGCTGTGGGCCAATTCCTGGGCATTTGGCATTGGGCTCTTTCTAACTGTTGTCCACTACAGTTAGATTTCAAGGAACAAACTAGTTGATTTCCTTGGGAAGAAATTTGTTACAGGTAATTAGGTACCTAGGAAGAAGGGGCTGGAGAAGTAGGCTCTAGGCAGGGATTCCAGGAACACCATGTAGAGCTGGCCCACTGACAGGCCACTGCCCCTGCTGCAGGACACACTGGAGACGCAGAGTGTCCCTGTTGGAACTGTTGACCCCAGTAAGACATTGACTTAGCTGCAGTTGGGATCAGGAAACGGTGGTGGCCTTGTAAAGGCTGCCTGTGTGTCACCTATGCAAGGATTCCATGGCACTACTGCAGAAAAGTCCTGGCCTCTGTGACCATGCCTGCCAGCCACAATGGTGCTGTGACAGGAAAATTGCCTAGAGCTCACTAATTTGCTCTAATTTCCAGGAAAGCCTGGGAAATGCAATGTTCTATATTTGGGCCCTCAAGCTCCAGGGTGCAGAGAGGAGCACCTCTCTGTCCTGGCCCTGTAATGTGTCATTAGTTATGCAGAGGAAGGAAGATGTCCGTTTTTAACCACATTAATTCGAATGCAGATATAAATATATTGGGAGGATGTGAAAAAGTGAACTAGTCCAATAGGCACATCAGGTTCTCTTACAAATTTCAGTGCAACTCTGTTCACCCCCAGCTCACTGATTTAGAATATGTTCAGGAAGAGCAATTTTTGTGCAGTATGTGGTCTGTCTACAAAAGAAGCATGCAATTAGAGAGTTTTTGTGGGATCCAAGTTTATGTGCATATGAGTGTACATCAAGTCCTGTGCTTAGAATAACTGTCCCTTTATTTTTCTGACCTGGGAAAAGTACAGATGAGCTGTGTGTCCTGGGAAGAGATGCTGTGTGATCAGAGAGTTAGACTGGCTGACAGCACCAGAAGGTGTTTGCTCATTTGAGGCTGCATGGAAGGAGGGGAAGTGAGAACCTGTGACTGCTGTAGTCCCATGTTCAGTCAATGTGAAGGGCACCTCATGACGCTGTGCGCTGCAAAAACTCTACTACCTCATGGGGTTATTGCGGGGGTTAAATAAGTAAGTATAAATAAAGTGCTTATAACAGTGCTTAATATATAATAAATAAAATATAAGTATTACTATTGTTATATTATTAGTATTTTCTCAAAGTGGGATTAATTCTGATTTACAGGGTTCTTGTAGAGCTTAGATGAGCTTACTCCCTGACATAAAGAAGCACTGGATTATGTTAGTTCTAAAATAATAATTATAATGTTAGAATACTAAAGTTGATGCCTTCAATGTAGTATATTTCTTGGGCCTTTAGCCTGCTTCTGAAGAGTAAGATAGGGTTGCTGGTTTAAATTTGGAAGAAGAACCAAATGTCATTTCTTCAGGACGGGTCCTTTTCTCAGCTACATGCATGTTTACAGACTTTCCAGAGAAACCCAGGTCCAAGAGGCTAGCTTACTTTTAGGTTGGTTTTCTATGACACTGTTCACTGTGGTTATTGACGCCAAAATTGGGGAAAAAACTTAATAGGGAAAAAGAAAAAAAGGACCAACCCTCATGAAGTTTAGGAATCGATATTAACCAAATACTTTGACTCAAATTGTTAGAAAATAATTTTTGTACAAGTATCTGGTGAACTGTTGAATCATTTCTAGATGATTGAGTCATTTCTTGGGGGAAATTAAATAGAAAATACTTTCCGGATTTGTGTTTTTCAAAAAGAACTCTCTCTCTCTCTCCTAACAAAAAGTGATGGTAACACAGATTTAGGAACTAGAACTCTTGGGGCGCTTCTGGTGCCTTCTGGAAGTGGCACACCAATTGCAAGCCTTGGTCTGATGGGCAGAGTATAGCTCTAGAGAAAGAATGTTGAATTCCATCCTTGGAAGTTCAAGTTCTGTGTAGCTGTGGTTAAGGTGCCTGGGCAGGGCAAAAGAGGAGCTGGAAGGCTCTCAGATACACGTGAAAAATTTTTCGTGATCTATGTTGAAAGTCTTCAGGGTTGAACACTGAGCAGCCATTTTCCATTGAAATGACATAAGTTGACTCTGTAACACTGAAGAGATGGAGGACAGGCAGTGCCAATTCCCCAGTCGCCCAGGCTGAGGGTGCCCCCAAGGACAGGGTCCCTGTGGCCCTGCCGTTAATGAAGGGTGTTTTCCTGGAGCTGAAGATTTCACAGCTGTGTCTGCGGGTCTCTTCTGAGTCCTCGGTTGCTCAACTGAAAGCACTTTACAATACCTCAAGTCTTGTGGTTACAGACCCAGGGGAAAAGGGGATGGGAGGAGAAGTGTGGTAAATTCCAAAGCAGGGAGGTTCAGGAACCTTCTGACTCAGGAAATACCAAATCTTCCAATAAATGGAACCAGTCTGTGTTAGCATATTTATCGGCAAATGACAAAATGGATAAAACATTTGGGGTTTTAAAAAAGAAAACAATGGAACAGATTGACGAAGTACCCACTGTGTGCAAAGCCCTTTGTATAAAGGAAGGTATAAATGAAACCCAGTGTCCTAGGCTTCAAGTGTTGGACCTCCATGGGAGACCTGGTATTTCCCCCTATACTTGAATTGCAATAGTTTCATAACTGCTTTCTCCATTGCAATTAATATGGATCATCATGGGAAAGTTCATCTTTTCAGAGAATTCCTTGGGAATATTTCAGAGAATTTCCAGTACTGCTTTTACTTCTCCTTGCCTGGTTGCTGTGGGCCTCCAGACCAGATGCCATGTCCTAACTACATCTGCAGCCCCACCACTGGTTCTAGGGGCCTCTTTTTACTGATGCTGAAGCTTTGTCTGATCTCCAGCGATGCTCCTTCATGGCCACCCCAGGGCTCAAATAGATTTCTGCTATCTTGTTGGACCACACAACTTAGAGTTTCCCTGTACCCTGTATCTTACCCAGGAAACCAGTTCAGACTCCTTCTATCAAGAGGAAATTGAGCCTCTGAGACAGGAAGGGACTGGTCTCAGTGAGATAAACTTATTGACAATCACCAATCCATGCCTAGATGTTCTTCCCATCACATCTTGCTATTCAGGAACGAAGGGAGAGAGTGAGGATGAAATTGCGGAGAGCTTTTGAAGGAAGTGGGAGTTAGGGTGTCTCCTGCTCTTCTTCAGGAGATGACTTCAGTCCTCACGTCACAGGTGGCAAGGTCTTCTGAGGGCGATGGAATAGGATGCTCCCTTTGCAACTTGATACACATTTACAATGTACTTTCACTCATAAACTGTCATTCACACCTCCCACCCCATTCCCATGAGAAAGCAACATTGCTAGATGTACATGCACAGTTTTGTAGAATGAAAAGTAGAAGTTTTATTAATTTTTAATCATTTAAATATTCTTTTATTTTAAATAATTATAATGACATACATTATTATTTTGGTTTGTGGGGAAAGAGTGCCTAATGCCAAGAGTGTGACTCTAGTTCTACATCCGGCTTATCTTACATCCAGAGGAGATAATCAGTGCCCACCAGGAAAAATCTTCCTTCCTTCCTCTTTGAGATAGTTGACTATCAAGTGGAGCAGAAAAGAAAATGGCCAGGAAATTTAGAGTTTGTTCCTCTTTTGGGTGTTCTTCATTTAACCATTTCTAGAGAATTATTGTATTTCCAAAGGCCTCTCTTGGCAATATTGATTTTGCTGTCAAGAAACTCTGACCAAACATCTTCTATTTCTTGAATTTTTAGAAGATGCTGTGGGTTAGTGTTTTCCATCTGGTTCTAGTTCTTGTCTCCTACAAACCTGTGTCACCTTTCAGTTTCTGGCCTTTTTCTTTCTTGCCAGCTAATTTTCTTGAAGTCACTTCACCTTGTTCACTCTGTGTCTTGACTTTTCACCGTCCCCTCAGATGCCCCCATCCTGCTTTGGCAGAAGCCACCGCACTCTTCACCCTCATCGTATGTCCTTGTTAGGTTTCTGCATGAGCACAGCAGGTGAGGCCTGAAGATCACTCAGCGATCAACAGGAGCACCTTGCTGTTCCTCCAAACAGACACTTCCACATGAAGAGCCTGAATCTTAGAATCAATATGACTCTAAATCCCGGCTCTGATTTTACCGTCCATGACCTTAGGTGGCTACTGGATTTCTTTGAGCCTTGGTTTCCTCATCTGTAAAAGCAAGGAATATGTTTTCTGGAATTGTTAAGAATTAAAAGAAGTTATGCACAAAGGTTCTCAATCTGTTTTATTCTAAACTCAACCTATATTCATTCCTTTAAGAATCTTGAAGCACATATTTTTAAGAGCAATTCAGTTGACAGTCTTAGTTACCGATTTTCTTAAAAGATGAAAGCATAGATATTGACTTTACCATTCTCCATGTATTTTTAATCACAAATAATGATAGACCTGCTAAGCTATTTTCCCTCAGTCTATAAGGAGGTGTTTTGTTTATTGCTACAGTTAATTGCACTTAGAGAAAATCTCAGGTTTACCTAAGTAAGGAGAAGAATTTAAAAACTGAAAAATAAGAGCACACTTATAAAAAAGGTAAAAACAGACAAACAAAAAGCTCACTCTGCCACATCTGCTCATTGCCCCAATAGCATGTTGCTCATAGCCCCTCTCAAAACTGCCTCTTCACATCTTGGCTGTGTGCCCCAAGTGACAGCTGGCCTCCCCTATCCCTGCCGTCATCATATGGTTCATAGAAGAGAGGATGCAGTTTGCAAGCAAAATGCAAAGGGTTTGTTGTAGTGGGGAGACTTCCTCTTTCTCTAGTGAAAGTTACAGAAAGAATGTCCTCTCATCCTCTGGATGGTATGAGGTGAGTTTATAAGATCAACATGGCCTTCCTTGTTTTCTTACCTGGAAGTGAGAGCAGAATCAGAGCATTGAAAAGAACCAGACAGAAATGTTATCAATAAATCTAATACATTAAATGGGATATGAATGGAGATATTTCTCTCTCTCTCTCTCTCTCTCTCTCTCTCTCTCTCTCTCTCTCTCGATAATATTATTCCCTTTCTACTGTAAACCCATTGGAATTGGGTTTTCTGACCTTACAAACGAAAAGCTTCTGATATTCCATGAAAAGGGCAGCAGTTAATTCTTCCAGTAGGTTACTACACCAAATGTCCCACCCCATACAGACTATTCTCACTTAGCCACGATGTTCAGCATAGTGCGTGTGCAAATTTCTTTCTTGTCTGTGTTGACCTGTTGTTGTTTTTTTTTTTTTTAACTTCCCAGCTGTGTCACCTTGAACAAGTTACTTCATCTCTTTGTGTCTAGGAAGATATTCTAGACTTATTTATGGGCAATAAAGGACATGAGTACTTGCCTTGGTGGTATTTAGGAAGATTATATGATACACACAGGCACCTGGCTTATTTCCAGGGTTTTGACTTTTCCCTTATTGGTGTTTTACTTGTTTTAAGACTGTCCTCTTCCCTTTTTTAGAGTAAGGAGTGTGTCTTTGTTCACCCAGCCTTGCGCAGTACCTGAAATATAGCAGGTGCTCCACGGATATTGTAATCAAATGATGGATGGAGGAAGACTAGCAGGGTAGACAGAATGGAGAAGAATATTGAGGTGGCGATAGCTGTGTACAGCACCCAGGCTTAGGATGGTGGCAGAAGAATGGGGGGAAAGGGAGAAATATGACAGGTGTTACTAAGTGTTAACAGAATTTGTTGGCTGAAAAGCAGGGAGAGACAGAAGTGAGGTTTCTCTCTGAGAGACAGAAACCATGACCAGCCCAGTAGATCAATGGAAAATAAAGCCAGGGGAGGAGCTGGAGAGAAAGATCATGAACTTGAGTTTTGGATGTGTGTTTTGGGAGAGGAGACTATGTCATCAATATGGAAATGTCTCATGGGAAACTTGAAATTTGGGGGAGTCTTGAGGGAAAATTTGAACTGAGTGTATATAAAAACACAAAAGAGGGTTGTATCCACAAGTGAGTGAAAACTGAGTGGGGTCAGTTTGAGAAGAAAAGAGGAAGTAAGGAATGAGTTGGAGGAAGACAGATGGGAGGATCAGCTGGAGAAAGAGGAGAGGGTTTGTTGACGGAGCATAGTGGGAATGAGGACAAGAGATGGAAGGTCTCTGCTCATTTGTCAACAGGTATATGGCATGGACCTAGTTACCCAAGGATGTTCAAGCAGAGTGCTAATAATTAGACTGTCGATGTCAGTGACTTTTAAACTTTTTAAAATTGCAACTCACTCTAAGAAATACATTGCACATTATGACCCAGGACACACACACATGCACACAGATGTACACACACCCACTCGTGCACACAGGAAGCTTCCTAAAAAAATCACTCACCATCAATATGGACAATTCACTCAGATTGTCTTCATCTATTTCATTTTTAAATTCTGTTCACTAAACATTAAATTGATTTAATATAGTTCCCATTAATAGGCAGGTCACAATCAGCCATTTAAAAAACAGTGGTCTATATAACTCACATATAAGAAATCAATGCATTTTGGAAAAGAACATCTTTTGAGGAAATTTGAATTCTTGCTATCTAAGTAAAAGATTTTGGTTTGAATTCATTACAGTATGAAACTTCTCTCTTTTTTAAAATTTTTTTTTGTTGTAGACACAATACCTTCATTTATTTTTATGTGGTGCTGAGGATTGAACCCAGTGCCTCACACGTGCAAAACAAGCACTCTACCACTGTGATACAGCCAGCCCAAAACCTCTCTTTTATAGTGGTGTAATTCTCTCACACTTCAAAATTTAAAAGAGGCAGAATTAAAAGGAAAGCATTTACTTTCCCAAAAATCCAAATAGCACCTTCTCTTTTAGCTTTTAAGTGTTGGTTTACCCATTTATAAGAGAAACAATGCTTAAACTCTAGATCCACACAGTGGGATATGATTAAGGGTGCTTCAGTTTCAAAAATGGACAGACCGGGACTCAAAACCTGATTCTGACATTTATTAGCTCTGCTGCCTTTGCTACTCTTCTTAATATCTTTGGTTTTCTGTGTATTTGTCCATTAGTAGAGATGCCAGTATTTCCCCTGTGCAGTTGCTGTTACTGTGGAAGAAGACACATTCCTTATGGTACGATAGTCAACACTTGGTGGTCATGAAATGAATGACAGTTGTTATTGTCCTTGATTGTGAATATTAAATTATAGACCACTTGTAAAGCTCCAGTGTAGTGGCTGGCTCAAACAGCAATAGATAATGATCTTTACAGTTGTCATATAAATGTACACAATTGTATAAAACAATTATTATAATTTTATCTTGCACACATTTCTCAGAAAAATATCTACTTTATAAAGAAAAGCATATTGATAACATTCATGCTGTTGGACAAATTGCATCCCATTTGCATAAAGTGAAAATGACGCATTACTGTAGTGACATTATTCTTAATTCCTCCATGACAGAACCATGAAAGTGATCTCATTGCATTCATTCTCCAAGCCCAAGTTTATTAAGCCCCTACCATGCCAGGCACGGGGGATAAAAAAGTAACAAGAAAGAATTCTCCAAATGCAACTAAGGTCACCAACAGTCCACATTCACTTCTCCTTCCAGGGAGCCCACCACAGTGGACCATGGTATCAGTTTTATCCCTGTGTGTTTTGGCTCTTCTCAGTTCTCTCTAATTTTGTTCACTAAGTTAAAACAATGGTTTAAAGATGCTTTGTTAGCAATAATAACAAAGGACAACTTCCTGTGGGTCAGCTGTTAATGTTAAAGTACTATGTCAAGTTCAAGAATCCCTTCCCTTTAATAGTTTTTCCTCAAGTATCCTCAGATTGGCTTTAACCGGGCTAGTCCATATTTTGCCTGTGTTTGATCTTATTTCCATCTCACCATTATTTTTACTTGCCTCTTACAAAGTAGGCTATGACTTTGGCTGCCTGGCACAAAACAAAAATAAATAATGATTTTTTCCCCTATGACAACATTAAAATGAAATTTCCCCTTCTTTTCTCTATTTTTTTTGGGGGGGTGTAGGCATTGAAGTTGAACCCTGGGGTATTTAACAACTTAGATATATCCTGAATCTCTTTTACCTTTTATTTTGAGGCAGGATCTCGCTAAGTTGCTTAGGGTCTCTATAAATTGCTGAGACTGGTCTCAAACTAGCAATCCTCCTATCCCAGCCTCCTGAACCACTGAGATTACAGGCACACTACCACACCCATCCCTTTTCTCTATTTTTCAACCCTCCTTGCCTCCCTTCCTGATTTTTCTGCTTGTGATGGTTTTAAATAATCATCACGATAACAACATGGTGAAAGAACGATCTTTATTCATCTTCAGAAACATTTGAAGAGATTCCATTAGGAGTAATGCAATTTTTGTTAAGAAAAGTACCTGCTGAGTGTCTGCTATATGTAAAGCTGAGGTACCTACAAAGATGCTTGAGATAAGAGCTCTTCACAGAGGGATGTGCAGTCTGATTAGAGAGATGAAATGATGCACCAGGTATCCAGGAATATAAAGTTAAATCTCAATCTTAAATTCACACGTATGGTGATTTGGTTCTTAGCACTTTTCCAGGTGGCTTGGTTTGCCCAAATTTCCCAATTTATCCAATGTTCAAAACTGGAAAGGATTTTTCATAATTGGGAAAGACAGACATCTTAGAGTGACAGTATTCCAGATATGTAAAATGTTAGCAGATTAGATTCTCCTGATACATGTAGAGTTTGGTTGTGCTGGTCACACTTGAAAAGTAAGATACTTAAAGCTTAAAGAGTTGCTATTTGCTTTTCAAAAATTGGCACAAAGACACCTTGGAGGGTGATTAAAATTCTTGGACAGAAGGACCTCCATATGGATATCGCCACTGTGTTACCTTTCTGTTGCTGTGACAAAATACCTGATAAAATCAACTTAAAAGAGGAAAGATTTATTTCGGCCCATGGTTTCAAAGGTTTCAGTTTGTCAACTGATTCCATTGTTTTTAGGCCTGTAGCTGGGTTCACCATGGCAGAAACATAGGGAGTAGCAAAACTGCTTACCTCATGGTAGCCACGAAGCACAGAGAGAAGGAGAGAGAGCCGGGGAGGAAGGAACCAAAGGAAAAATATACAGTCTTCAAGTTTATTCCCCCAAGGACCTACTTCCTCTAACTAGACCCTGCCTCCTAAGTTTTCATCACCTGCTAATAACCCATTAAATTATGAACCCATCAATGGATTAATCCATTTGATGAGGTTAGCATCATCTCCCAAAAGCCCTATCTCTGAAATTTGCTGTAGAGGACCAAGCCTTCAACACATAAGCTTTTGGGAGACATTCAAGATCCAAACCAGAATAGAGCAGTTTATATTTAAATATTTAAATTGATAAACTTAAATTCAGAAATAGATTTTGTCCAAGCAGTGCTCAATGGAGATAGCGAAGGAAATCAGGCAAATTATGGAAAATCATTCCTCTGATCATATAGCCTTAAAAACTTGTGAGAATGGGGAGACAGGCATGTCTTATTGGAAGCCTGTTGGGCATGGACTGTGATGTGTGTGTTATAGCATGAACATGTGGGTCAGCTTTTCACAGGAGACCATGTTTAAGGGCATTGTATTTACAGCGTACCCCATAGTCCCTTTTATAAAATATATCTGTCAAGACCTGTTACAGGTATGCCCCTCAGATAAAGTGATCGTATGTAGAGTTTAGGGAATTTCTAAATTGTCAGCCCTCCAAAGAGTTGAGAGCCTGATTGCCCTTAAGGTTGGCGACCTCCATGATAAGTAGTGCAAAAGATCCTTCAGGAAGGAAATGAAGAGCTTGATGTCCATCATACCTGCTGTTTCCACATATCCTTATCATTAGCATACCGTCAAGTGTATCATGCAGGCCCCTGGGCCAAGGGAATGGGTGGATGAAACCAGCTACAGGCGGAACATAGTTATAGTAAATGTTCTTTTACTGAATTCCAGAACAGATTTCTGTTTTGTAGGAATTATTTAATCCTTAAAATGACTCTAGGTGGTAGCGCCAATTCTCATTTCATGAGTGAAGAAACTGAGTCACAGAGAAGTTAGGTAGTTTGCCCCAGAGTGTACTTCTGGCCTGCAACCTCGTTGGGTGGCCCACACGTGAGGGGTGAGGTGGAAGGAGCCTCTGTGGGGCTTTCCTTGACTGGCCTCCTGCTGGACCTGCCTGTGGTTGGTCTTTCACTGTGGCATCTTTACCACCACATGTGAACGGTTCCTTACAACTAGATGTGAATTGCTGCAGTCCTGCTGACTGAGTGAGCATTATTGAAGACCATTTCAGTGCTTGCTTGTTTTCCAGGAGAATTTTGCAAGTGGCAAAATTTTGCAAGTGGCAGTCATGAGCTCTAAGTAGCAAAGAGAAGTCTGTGAATGCACGAAACCGTCATCTAAACGATAACAACAAAAAACACAAACGGCACATTTATTAGAGGCAGTGATGAGGAACATCCAAGCCGTATAATCAAAATCCCAACCTAAATGGTAATAGAGGTCAAGATTTGAATCTATGAAAATATTGGAAACTTGATTAGGAAAACCCTTTACACGGTCTTTAAGCCTGTGATATTAAATCATTTGGAGAGCAGTAGAAAGTTCCTTTTATTTGTTTGCCCGCCTTTCAAAGTAAACCCCTTTCTCCACCCACCCATGACCCATATGCAGAAGGACCAAAGGAGGTAGTTGATTTTTCTAAAATACATTTGAATAAGTAACAGCTCTCTTGAGATGATTTTCCTGCTTAACATGTCATGATGACTGATTTCCATCTTTCTGTTCCTTCCTCACTCCCGTCTCCCCCATTCTGTTCTCTTCTCACTGAGAAGCTATCTTCATATTTATTTATGTGGGGGAGGGGGCCTCTGCCTCACCTACCTTTTCAGTGTTTCAAGAACATTCTACTTTCCTTCTTTAACAAAATATGGGCTTCTTATCAGTTACCAGCTTTCTTCACTTGAGGCCTCTGCTCTACTTCAACGAACCCACCTTGCAATATGCTCCCTCCATGTAACACACCATTTCCCAACCGCATCCCCTGATTTTGCATTAGGGATAACATGTACATTCTCAATGGTTGTTTCAAAGCTACCTTTTTTTATGGGTTGCTGACATTTCAGGTTGTCTAGGTGTGGTTTTCATTTTGTTTTCTTGCTTGTGATTCATTGTGATTCCTGCACCTGAAGATCCATGTCTTTCACCAAGTCTTGAAAAACCTTTTTCTATACTGTTTATGTTTATTTTTTCTCTCCTTCTGACAACCTTACTAGACATAAGTTGAAATTTTTAATTATTTCTTTCATATCTTTTTTTGGCGGGGGGTACTGGGGATTGAACTTGGGGGCACTCAACCACTGAGCCACATCCCCAGCCCTATTTTGTATTTTTACTTAAAGACAGGTTCTCACTGAGTTGCTTAGCACCTCACTGTTGCCGAGACTGGCTTTGAACCTGCAATCCTTCTGTCTCAGCCTTCTGAGCTGCTGGGATTACAGGTGTGCACTACCATGCCTGGCTTATGTTATTCTTATAAAACATTTAAAATTTTTTTTAATTCTTTTGTCATATTTTCAACTCCCACTTTTGTTTCTTTGGACTTTGTAAACATCCCAACTTTGGGATGTTTAAACTAGAGAGATCTAATAGTTCCAATATTTGAAATTCTTGGTGGTAGTCAGGTGGGGAGTGATGGGCTCCTGATCCCTGTGTCTACTGATCCTTGCTCATGGTAGATAGTTTTTGTGTTTTGGAATTTTTTGGATTGGGAGTTTTTCTTCTTGGCTGGTGGCCATTCAGTACAGGCTGAGATTGAGCATGTGTTTTTCCAGAGAGGTGTTGTGAGGACTATTGTAGGGGTCGCCAGGATAATCACTGGGCTGGGTCCTTCATGTTGACTTCTCATCCAGGAGGACAAATTGCACAGTGGTGGCTCAGTACGAGCATCACTCCTGTCTGTGGCATGCCAGCTGTTATGAGTTCTCAGGGAGGTGTTTCCCCACCCCTGCTGAAATCCAGGCAAGGCTCACACGTTGCTTTCTTTTTGGGGAGTGGCGGTGTGGGGACCCACACTGAACTACGTCCCCAGCCCCAGACAAGTTTCTTAATTGTCCCATTTGTAAATAAAATAATTTTTCCTGGTTCACTCTTTCAAACAAGGGTAGTTCTTCAAGAGTCCGTCTTTATGTGGCTGTCTTAGTTCTTATCCTGCTACTTATTCCTCATGCAGATCCTGGGGTTTCTTCCCCTGACCACATGGATGTTTTAATTCCCATCCCAAGTCACCATAACTGACAAACAGCCATCGTGGTTTCCAGATCACACTGTGTGTTTGACCCTGAAGAATCCCTTACTTTCTTGAGAACTCAGCTTTCCATTTAGAATATTTCTTATATTTTATTAGGATTTCTAAGTTTTCAATAAAGAAATATTTTAATTTAGAGCTATCTATCCTGCCAAGAGCACATCATCACCATTCTCTGCTAGAACTTAAAAGTTTGCTGGTGGGCGGGCAGAAGATGCCTGTCTACATTCAAAGAACACTGGAGAGAAGGGCCCTCTGCCCTTTAGTAGCTTATAGACTTTTTTTCCTGTCTCACTCATAAGCTCTGAGGACTGTTCTTTCAGTCATTCACTCAATCATCCTCACATTCATGTCTCATTGAATAAAATTAAGTTCTTACCATCCAGGCTTTTATTCGTTCCTTTAGCAAATATATATTATGTGCAGCATTTGCTATGTGCCAGGCAGGTGCTCTGCTCAGCAAAATCATACCAGATCTCTTTCTTCATGGAGGACACAAATATTGATCAGATAATCACATATCTAAGTATAAAACTACTAACGTAATACATGTCAAAAATCAAATGTATATCACATTATGAGATATGTAATGGCCCAGAAGGGCTTATCTGGGGAAGTAAAAAGGAGCAAGACTGAGTGACTTTCACTGAGTAAAAATGGACTCAATAATTGTTCCAGGTACAGGACAATATGTACAAAGGCCCTCTCGTCATGTTGAATTAAAATATGGGTGGGGAGATGGATGTGGAAATAGAAGAATATTGCTCCAGAAAAGCTGAAAAGAGAGAGGACCAGACCATGAAAGACCTTCTGTGTTAAGGAGTTTTGTATTTATCATAAGAAACACCCAAAGGCCTTAAAGATTGGAATCCTTTGAAATCTGTACTTCTAGTAATTTTGAAGTACACATTCTTAAATACTACCCTATACTGCTAGTCCATATATGGATGCACAATCAAGTATTTGTATCCTCTGCAAGCCAAGATATGGGCTCATCCATCTACAAATATTCAAAATGCCATTGGTTATATAATTGCCTTTGCCCTTTGAAAAGGTCTTTCTGACTCCAGTGAGGAAAACAGATTTGAGGAGGCAAGAGTGAGATTGGAGACCAGCTGGGGTGCTATTACAGAGGAACAAATGAGAGTTGCTGGTAGCACAACCCCGATTTTGACTGTGGAAATAGGAAAAGAATGGGTAGATCTGAGACGTACTGAACAGGTAAAATTATTAGGAAGCAATGGAGAGATGAGAGGAGAAACATTACAAAATTCAGGCTAACTGGATGAATGGTGGTGCTTCCTTACCCAGATAAAGAGCTTAAAGTTGGTGGAAAGGCCATGGATTTTTCCTTTTGAACATATGGAGTTTGAGGTGTGTTTGAAACATCCAAGAGGGAAAGTATCAAGAGGAATTGGATATAGGGTCTGGAACTCAGAGAAGAGACATGGGGATACAAATATGTGAGCAACTTGCTTAAAGGTGACTGTATAAGCAGCAGAGCTGGATGAAACTAGGGAGAGATTAAAGATGACCCCTTGGATATGGGGACATGGAGGTCTATTGATGTCTTTAATGGGAGCTGTCTTGGTGGTGAGATGGGGTTAGATGCTTGGAGTAAGTTGTAGAGGGAGAATCCCAGTGACTATCACTGAGTATAGACAACTCTTTATTATTATTATTTGCAGTGTTGGGGATTGACCCCAGGGGTACTTAATCACTGAGCCACATCCCCAGCCTTTTAAAAACTTTTTTACTTTGAGACAGGGTCTCACTAAGTTGCTGAGGCTGGCCTGAAATTCACGATCCTCCGGTCTCAGCCTTCTGAGCTGCTAGGTTATAGGTCTGCACCATGGTGCCCAGAAGAAATATTAATTTTAAAGGAATTGTATGACATAATTATGTCTGGATGTCAGAATCTTTAAAATAGGGAGTCAGTGGGTAAGTATTAAAATGGTTTCCTGATAATGAAAGATAGAGACATAAGATAGATAGAGACATAAGCTGGCACAGAGAAGACTCAGACCCTGGACCAGGTCTGGGGAGGTAGCTCAATGGTAGAGCACTTGCCTAACATATGTGAGGCACTGGGTTTCATCCATAGTGACACAAAAAATAATAATAAAAGACACTGGACCAAATATTGAATTGTAATAATAGCTAGCATTTACTTAAGTCTTGCCACTGCCATTCTAAATGTTTAACATGTGTTACCAAACATAATCCTACAACAATTCATGAAATGGGTACTTATAATCTCATGAGAGTCTTGAAGAACTGGTCTCTAGAGAAATGATGTAATTTGCTAGGGTGGAAAAAAATGATTTGAACCCAGACAACCTGTCTTTTTAAAAGAAATTACATTATTATTAATTGACAAATAATAATTGTATATATTATACATCTATGGGGTATGATGTGATGCTTTGGTATGTGTTTATATTGTGGAATGATTAAATCAAAAGTAACAGATTCATCACCTCTCACATATTTTTGAAATCTACATGTTTAGTCATTTGGAAATACATGTTCTTAAACCCTCTCCCCTACTGCTTGTCAATCAATATATGGTTGCACAACAAAGTATTTGCACCATCTACAAGCCAAGATATGGATTTCTTCATCTACAAATATGCAAAATGTTATTGGTTATGTAATTGCTTTAGGGCAAAAGTACAAATTAATGCTGGCTCAAAGTCTTTTGTTAATATTCCTTCTTGGCTTTGTAGTATAGAACAAGACAGGCATAAATGGAAATGTCATTAGAGCAGCATTAGCTTTCATCAGTGGCCTTTAATAAATAGGTGCACATTATTCACATAATTGCGCCTGTGACTCCACAGCGGTGGATGTGCTACTCAGAGTATAATTGGTGAGCAGAATTCACGAGTCGGGAGCCTCTTGCACCTCTCTGCCAAGATGAACCACTTTGTAGTTTTATTAACCAATGTCCTAAAATAAGTGACCTTTTCCAAGTCCCAGGGGCTTGGCTCTAATGACAGCATGTGCTTCTTTTCCTCCTCAGGGTTTAACAACACCGAGAGAACATGTGACAAAGAGTTTATCATACGGAGAACAGCCACCAACAGAGTCCTGAATGTCCTCCGTCACTGGGTCTCAAAGCACGCACAGGTAATTCGGGAGTTTGGGTAATGACACTCAAGAACTTTATGCTTAAATTTTTTAAGTCCTTTCACATGTAAAGCATCTCTTGATTCTTTGCAGTTAGAGTTTGAAACCTCGAAATTGGAAACTAGGAAAGGAAGAAATAGGGTAGACGTGTGGATGGGAGCAGACATATCTTTTGCCAACATCTACTGTTCCATCTCTACAAATCAGGGTGAAGCAGGGCTCCCCTCTTCCCTCATCTCCCAGGCAACAGCACACACCGTGCCCCACCTATGGAAGGGCCACTGCACTGGGCCACCTGGGAACACCCTTCCCAGAGTCTCCTCTATAAGTGGAGTCATGCTACAGTGCCTCCCCTCACTCCTAGAGGGGAATATCTGGTACCTGGAGGTAAACTGCAGGTATCCCTTAAGGTAGATGACACTTAGGTGCCTGAGAGGCTCTGGCATCGGGTCAGGGAGTTTTATCAGCCTGATTCAAGAGATATTTGCCTCATGTCCTTTGATCTTTTGGTTCTTAGTACTCTCTTTTAAATTGCCACACTGATAGGACACCCACTTACTTGTCTATGTTTTCAATGCAGGTTTGTAGAATTTATACCCCTTTTGTAAAATAAAGCCAGGCCCCACCCTCCCTCATTGGCTTGAGGCACACGTAGTGATTTTCTTACTCACTGCCAACACTGGGCAGGTCCTCCTGGACATGGGGCTGGCTGACAATCTGCAACGACATAGTGGGAAAGAGAGGATTGGGCCCTGCATGACTCAGACCAGGACCCGTGGAATGTAGGAGCTGAGTCAGCTAATGAGAATCACACCCAAGAGGGAAAGAGGGAAGCAGTACCTGGGTCTGTATTCTCAGAAGCCCCAGTGGGTAATGACAGTCCACTCAGGAAGCTCATTCTGGGACACAAGCTCCTGAAATCCCTGTGGTAACAGAATTCACTGAGAAAAGTGGAATTTGGGCCTCAGCAACAATAAGTTGATAAAATGTCTTTAAAATAGAGCCAGGCCCAGTGGCATATGCCTGTAATCCCTGCAGCTTGGGAGGCTGAGGCAGGAGGATTGAGAGTTCAAAGCTAGCTGCAGCAAAAGCAAGGCTTAACTAAGCAACTCAGTGAGACCCTGTCTCTAAATAAAATACTAAAAAGAGCTGGGAATGTGGTTCAGTGGTTAATTGCCCCTGGGTTCAACTCTCATCCTTAGGCTCATTAAAAATACTAACTTCTCTTCTCTGTAATTTCAGGGAGCCATTTGTAAATCTGTGTTGCCTTGTTGCAGGTAAATCATGATACTGAGGGTCCTGCCCTGTCTGATTGTCATCCATTCCTTGGTGGCTTTTTAACTCAGGGTCTTGGCATCTAATCTCTGGGGCCCATGGTGACTTCTGGGATGCCAAGTAGCTTCAATATACAAGGCTGAACAGGTTCTCTTCCTGGGCCTTAGTTTGGCCCATGGCAAATTCATGCCAAGACTCACCTGGTCACCAATAGAGGTCAGAGTCTGGATGTACCTAGTCTTAGTTGCCCTCCTCTATTCAGATCTTTCCTTAAGAACTCTCTAGACTTGCTGTCCTTTTCTCAGTCCCCAGTGTCCTCCTTATCTAATTATTTCAAGCAGGAATCCCTCACATTTCACATATAACTTTTATACTGGCTACAAAAGTACCACAGAGCAAATGACACTATGCTGGGATTATTTTATTTCTGGTACAGAGAATTCACAGATGGGGAGAGAAGTTCTGGAATGTTTGTGGCCAAAATGATATCAGCTGTTCTAGTGCATGGACAAGCTCTTCTGCCTCGGATCCCAGGGGCCACACTGGGATGCCAGTTCCTCTGACTCACGTCATGGGCATATGTGAATGGTATCAAGTCAGAGGTAGAGATAGCTCAAGTGTTTTCAGTCTTTTCTTCTGACACGACCACTGAATAAAACACAGACCCTGGCTCTCCAGTTGACTGAGGTGCCTGGGAGCATCCTCACCATGAGCTCATTTGTCTTGACACCTTCCCTCATGCAGGTGAGGGACTTTATCTATGGTTGGTTCCCATGCCCTAGTCTGAACTCAGCACATACATCTCCTGTCACCTTCCTTTCCCATGAATTCTCAATCATCCTTCCTTGTTGAGGGCCACAGGATTGAATTCTCAATCATCCTTCCTTGTTGAGGGATGACGCATGGCATTTTTGCCAGAAGTAGTGGTTGAGAGGTGACGCTAGTGAGCCATTAAGATGATGACTTTTGAGTTCTGTTGGAGTTCCCGTTGAGTTCTGCTTGAGCTCTCGCGGATTCCCGGAGAGTTCCCATTGGTTGGGGAAGTGCCAGAGGAGGGATTTTTCCGGTTGCTGGTTCCTGGGGGAGCCGCATGGCGTTTGGGGGGAATTCCCAGGAGCGTGTGTGGAGTGTGCTGGTGGAGTTCAGAAATAAAGTTTGTTCCTGCTTCAGTGGCTCGTGATTTGTGCCCAGCCAGACTGCGGCACTTCCTGTCCAAGTACATGACAACATGCAGGAGATTTCTGTTGCAATTCAGTTTATTGACAACTCCATTTTCCACTGACTTGAGAGTCCAGGTTTCCTTTCTTCCCTTCATGGGGTCACTTCTGTCTGCCTGGTAGTTTCTGGGCCTCCAAAGTGCACAGTTTGAGCAAATCAAGGCAGGCTGTTGGTACTAGCTTGGTGAATGTAAGCAGCTCTTGGCTCCTGCTTCTGGAGGCTCCATGGTGTGCCTACCTCCTCCTCTGACTGACTGCGGACAACACGCGATTTCAGGGGGAGATATAAGTGTGGGCTCTGACCTCGCAGACCTCAAGCAAGCTCACCATTGTGGTCCCACATGCCTTGTCTGGATCCACAGAAGAGCATCCCAGAGTCAGGAGTCCCCGTGTTCTCACTGCAACTCTGCCTCCCTCTCCCTTGCGGACCCTGAGCTGGTCTCCTGGCTTCTCTGGATGTGAGTTTTCTCTTTTGAAAATGAGAACAGCCATCCCTGCTTCGCCTCCCCCAGGGGTGTGATGAAAATTAAAGACAGTGTTGAATTAAGCATAAAGTGCAGTGTAGATATGTCTTCCATTTAAGGACAGGAGAGAAGCACTTTTCATCTCCCTGCTACTAGCCCATGAGCATGCCTCGCGGACATTCTTCTCTCACTCATTCATCATCATATATCCTTCCTCCTAGTTCTGCATGCTGGGCATGTGGCAGATGCCTGGTAAATAGTTGTCAAATGGAGTTTACATTTCAACACTGCTCTTGTTCATTCTCTCTAGGAGATCATTCTCTGGCCTTTATAAAGTTTCCAAAGTCAGCCACAACAGACTGTAACCACAAATGGACCTGGAAGCCAGGCCAAGCAGAGACATCCATAATAGAATAAATGTTTTCATGAGGCTCACACACACTTCTCCAGCTCTTTCTGCTGGGATGCCTAGTGTGGCAATTGCACAATTTCCAGCTCTCTGCAGGTGTTAGAGTCCACAGAGCTTTTAATCAGATGTTCCTGTGGTTGCTTTTGTCTTCTCTGGACAGATGGGTGAGGGGCCTCCAGGCAGGCTACAGTCGCTCAGAGCCATGGTTGTTTGGCACAGGTCTTGTAGGTACAGTCTGTAGCAATTTTTACATTCTTGAGTTGCCTCTTTGGTCTCCCATTCTGAAGAGATGCTCTGACCACCTACTTGAGGGGTTTTGTAGGCCAGGGAGTGACTCTGAAGGAGCTTGTAGCTTTTTCTGCAGGTTGCATTTGGCTTTCTCCAGCTCTGGGCACTGTCTGAATGACAAGTGGCCAAGAAGGCAGCAGTCATACATTTTGTTCATCATGGGCTTGGGAGAATGCTTGTAAAGCATGACATCAGACAAGAATGACCCACTTACATAAAAAATCTCTTTTCCAAAGGAATTTATGGAGGAGAAACTTGCTATTCCCTTTTCTGTATTCTCACTTCCCTCATCCACTAATAAGAACTGAGCACCTCTAATAAGCACTGAGCGCTGGGAAGACTGTGAGTGAGCAAGGTCCATGTGGACTCTGAACTCAGCAAGCTTCTGGTTATGACAAAGATGGCTGCTTTCAACGTTACACTTACTGTCATTACTTGTGTGACAGGTTGTTAAATCTAATTCTTCTCATTGCCTCAGACTTGCTGGCAGGGACCAAAGGTTCAGAAGGAGGTGCAATAGGTGGCAAAAGCCTATATGGTTCTTAAGGGTGTTTCTGGACCACCTCAGCAGAACTAGTGATGAACTCTTGAATTGAATTCTGCCAGCAGTTGTGATCATCCACCTGTAGGACACTGAAGCAGGAGCCGTCAGAGAGGGTGATTTCCAGACAGAGTTGTCTGTGTCATTTCCCTCCCACCACGGGGATGGGGCAGAGATACTTCCCTCTTACATCAAGCTACAGGAGAGATGCTTCAAGGAAACCACCCAGCCAGCCTGACCTGTGTAAATGTGAAAAGGGTTTGGGAGGCAAAGGGAAGAGAGGTGGATGCCCAGGGACCACTACGGAACACTGTGATCCAGGTGGATCTGCGGGAACCGGGAGTGAGGGGTCTTGTTTCTTGCCAAGGGGACAACCCCATCAAAAAGGTCTGGGTGAAATGGGCCCCTGACAGCGTGGGGCTTGGTGGAGTTATGAGTGACTCACAGGAGGATAGACATTGCCTGGGTCAGGGGAGCTGGCCTGAAATGCCCTGCAGAGAGGTCTTCAAAAATCCCACCCAAGTGCCCCACAAGAGGCAGGCCAGCCACTGTCCTGCTGTCACATCCAGAAGGAGCTCAGGTCAGGTTCCACCTGCATCATTTTGGCAGACTTGGCTCTTTCCCCTGGGTCTCAACCGAAGGGTCCAAAGCCATGGCCAGCAAGTGGAAAAGGTGGTGGAGAGAGCAGATGGGGCTTCCCATGCAGCCTCTGGACTTGAAATAGGCCAGGCGAGGGCAGAAGTACTCATCTTGTTTGAAACGAATTGAAGTTTTGATTAACATACCAGACCACATGTTTTGTTGAAATAAGACCATTCTTGTAACTGAAAGGGCCTGGAAGACTTTAACATACCTTCCCAGACCAACAGGATGGGAAAGGATGGCCAATAGAGCAGTTTAATGGGACTGGCAAGAAGTAGTAATGCTGTTGGATGATTTCATTATTGTTTTTGATACAGTGAGTATAGGTTCCCTTGGGAGCACAGTTTTACAAACTACATCAAAATAGCTCATCTATTGTATTTCTAACTCTCGTTCCTTTGCATTCCCTTTGTGGCAAACACAGAGATAGGTACTTAGCTGATAATAAAGAGCTCTTGAATATGTGTTTTAAACTTTACATGATTCTTTGCATTTCTATTGATATATTCACATACTTCACATAAAGGCACTCAGCTGAACTATATAGATCAATGCCCTGAATACTCACCCATATGGCTCCCACCCAGCTCAAGATGTGGGCCATTCTAGTACCCCAGAGGGGCCTTCCAAGAAAATGCTTTTCTTCCTGAGCATTGCCCAGTTTTCTAATCATTTTAGTTTTGTGTCATTGACATTATATATACCTTCATATATTCAAGATGAACTATCTGCTAGATCATGTTCATTTCCACCAGTTTCTTCTTTTACCTTTAACATTGCTTCTGATACTTTTTACATGTGTACACCCCTTTCCTATTATGTTTTAGATATATTTTATCCTATAAACACACACAGATTGTACCTATCAGTCTTCTGATAAAATATGTAATTTTTATCACTTCTTGACCACAATTAACACGTAAGCGTAGTCTGAGGGATCAGTCAGGATTTAGCAACTCTTGCAACTCCCATCTGTGGATTTATGGCTGAGGTGAAAGCTCTTATATCTCCCAAAACCACAGAGGATGGGGGGTGAACTCATGTCTGCTGCTGTCATGTAGCAAGAATCTCAGAGCTGGATGGAGCTTGGGAATCTGCTGTCAAAGTAATGTGAGTGTGGAGTTAGGGGATGCACTAGAATCCCTGCTCTGGAATTTATTGTTTGTGTGTCTGAGCAAACTACTTAGCTCCTCCAGGCTTCCATTTCTTCTTCTATAAAAATGGGGATGATACCACTTATTCATTCAAGTGACTGGGAGGATTGCATGAGGTGAAGTGTAGGGAGTAGCCATTAGAGATGGATGCTCAAGGAGGTGCAGATGGCTGCTCTTGATGGAAAGAAAGTTCTCTCTAGTCCAAACCCAGACCTTCAGGCAGGCAAAATGTTGTCCCAAGGTTTGATGTTTTAGTTGTACTTTGTGGTCTTTCATAGGTGACTTGATCATATATTTATTTATTTATTTTGTATTGGGGATTGAGGTGAGTGGTGCTCTACCACGGAGCTATATGACCTGGTTAAGTCTTGGAGGGCTTCTGAAAGTGGGCACTGCCCAGTTGGAATTTTTGAGATGGTGGAGACAGTCTTTATCTGTCCTGTCCAGTACAGTAGCCTCCAGGCACATCTGGATGATTCCTTGAAAGCCATCATAGCTGAAGAACTGAAATTTTAATTTAAAGTTACATATGACTAATGGTCACAGTTTTAAATACCAGTTCTAAATCCCTCAGAGTTCCATAGGAAATCAGCCCCAGCCCCCAGAACTAAGTTCCTTGGATTCTCCTAGGATACCTGGCCCCTCTGTAGCAGCAGACAGATGAGGTGGGCTCCAGGAGAGGGCACCTTTGTGGAAGGTGTTGGAGTCACACATCTCAAAGAGAGGATGGCTCTTTCCCAGGAAGAGAAAGAGCGAATGAGCTCCTTATTCCCATGGTTGGGCTTGGAACCTTCAGCCCGGGTCAGTGGTAAGGTGGGAACCCGCCCTGTGGACCAAGGGGTGGGAGAGTGGGCGCCAGTGTGATGGCCTGTACTTAGTGTGTTCAAGGATCTTGGGGCTCAGAGGGGACAAAGTGTGAGTTTACACAATTACTCTCTTTTGTTTCTTATTTTGACAGTTGCCAGGAGCTTCTTTTTATTTCTTGGCATTGCTTAGCAAAGCACAGAATCCAGTGTCACATTAGAGCCCAGAGTTCAGATGTCTTCTTTGTTTCAAATCTGAAGCAGAGGTTGTACCAGGACAAGTGCAGCACAAGGCTCTTGGTGTGGGTGGGAGAATGAAATGTGTAAGAAACAAGGCACTCCTGAAAAGGCAGCTCCTGTCACCTCCCCTGACTGCTCTTGGCCAGCTGCCAGCTCTGTCCTGTCCTCGGGCTCAGCCCCCTCCTCTCTGTGCCCTGCTTCTGCCCACCTGCCATAGGTACTTTTCCATCCTCACACCCTGCCCAGTCCCAGATCCTGAGCAGTGGGTCTTCTCTTTATCTTGCAAGGAAGCCCAGTGTATGGGTGCCCAACTTTGAGCTGTTTGCAGAACAAAGAATGCCTCTCTGAGTGTCAGCACTCTGCTGTGTTTGGGCATCTCTCGAGACATTCAGGACTTTACAATCCCTCTCCACAAATGTTCACCACTGCTGGAAGCAGGGATTTCCAAGGGAGATGTGTCTCTAGTGCCCCGAGATATGAGGAAGAACCACTGGATCATATAGAATAATCTATGAGCCAGCCAAGGTTTGATGTTTTTTAGTTAGGATATGTGTGTTGTGGTCTTTCACAGGTGACTTGATTATTTATTTATTCATTTAGTACTGGGGAGTGAATTCAGTGGTGCTCTACCTCTGAGCTACATCCCCAGTCCTTTTGTTTTAGTTTGAGGTAGGGTCTCTCCAGTTGTCCGGGCTGGCTTTGAACTTGCCATTCTTTTTTATCAGCCTCCGGAGTAGCTGGAATTATGGCTGAACACCACCATGCCTGGCTTTATAAATGACTTGAGAACCTATTCTTCATTGAGGTGGTTTCTTTTATGAGGAGGCATTCTGAATGAAAGACTTCTAATTTTTAAAAATTGAATAAATATTGTATGACTTACTTGGTGTCATGCACTATTATAGGCAGTTTTCAAATGGTATGTACTTTATTCCTGACCAGAGGTGGTACCCAAAATACCATGAGGCTCCGGGGCCTGTTCTCAGCCAGTGGGGGCATAATGGGAACAAGAAGATAAAATCTGGTCTGAACATGAAATGCTGGCAGCTATGAAGTATTTATTTTAATGAAAAATTAGTTGCCTACCACTTTAATCTTGCAAATGGTTTTATGCAGTCTCTGAGGGAGGAAGGCAAATATTGTCATGATCCTGGTTTTGCAGATGGGGAAATTGAGACTCAGAGAAACTTAGTGGTTTCCCTGAGATGATGTGGACAGCCAAGGACAGTGCTGAGTTTCAGTCCTGTGCTACCTGGCTGCACAATTTGTGCTCACAGTTCCTAATCAATTGCACAGCCTCTCCATTTTGCCAGCCAACTCTTGGGGTACAAAGAGCTCAAGACGTAATGTGTAAAAATCCATTTCTGATTCAGAATAGTGAGAATATCACATGTGAACACTGCCAACGTATTCCCACTCTGTTTCTAAATCTTTCCTTAAAATGTTACTTTCATGCCTGAATCTATTTTGTGTTGCTTCAACACAGGATTTTTATCTACTAAAGACTGGCATGGGGCAGAGCACTCACAGTGTCCCTTCTGATAACTGCCGTAGCCCCTCTCAACTCAGATGCTGCTAGCAGACTCTGGAGCAAGCCAGGTGGTACTGCTAGAGCTGTCCATGGTAAAGGTCAGGCCACCCCTGCTCTTCTTGAGGCCTCAAAACCCCAGATACCCCACCCTAACAGGTGGATTAGAGGCTGTCCCTGCTTGGGGACCCCAAAGTATCATGAGGCTCCCTTCAGTCAGTGGGAACAAGATAAAATTTAGTCTGAACATGAGATGCTGGCAGCTATAAAATATTTATTTTTAGTGAAAAATTAGTTGCCTACCACTTTAATCTTGCAAATGGTCTTCTGCAGTCTCTGAATTGGAAGATGATCAATGGCCATGCACTTTATTTATTTATTTATTTATTTATTTATTTTAATTATTTTATTGTTGGTTGTTCAAAACATTACATAGTTCTTAATATACCATATTTCACAGATTGATTCAAGTGGGTTATGAACTCCCATTTTTACCCCGTATACAGATTGCTGTGTCACATCAGTTACATTTCCATTGATTTACAAATTGCCTTTCTAGTGACTGATGTATTCTGCTGTCTATCCCATTCTCCACTGTCCCCCCTCCCCTCCCCTCCCCTCCCCTCCCCTTCTCTCTCTCCACCCCCTCTACTATAAATCGTTTCTTCCACTTATATAATTTTTCTCCTACTCCTCCTTTCCTCTTATATGTAATTGTGTATAACCCTGAGGCTCACCTTCCAATTCCATGCAATTTCCCTTAACTCTCACTTTCCCTCCCGCCTATCATCCCTGTTTAATGTTAATCTTCTTCTCCAGCTCTTCGTCTCTACCCTGTCCTTGGTTACTCCCCTTATATCAAAGAAGACATTTGACATTTGTTTTTTAAGGATTGGCTAGCTTCACTTAGCATAATCTGCTCTAATGCCATCCATTTCCCTCCAAATTCTATGATTTTGTCATTTCTTAATGCAGAGTAATACTCCATTGTGTATAAATGCCACATTTTTTAATCCATTCATCTATTGAAGGGCTTCTAGGTTGGTTCCACAATCTTGCTATCGTGAATTGTGCTGCTATGAACATCGATGTAGCAGTGTCCCTGTAGCATGCTCTTGTTAGGTCTTTAGGGAATAGACCGAGAAGGGGAATAGCTGGGTCAAATGGTGGTTCCATTCCCAGCTTTCCAAGAAATCTCCATACTGCTTTCCAAATTGGCTGCACCATTTTGCAGTCCCACCAACAATGAACAAGTGTACCCATTTCCCCGCATCCTCGCCAGCACTTGTTGTTGTTGGACTTCTTAATGGCTGCCAATCTTACTGGAGTGAAATGGTATCTTAGGGTGGTTTTGATTTGCATTTCTCTGACTGCTAGCGATGTTGAGCATTTTTTCATGTACTTGTTGATTGAATGTATGTCCTCCTCTGAGAAGTGTCTGTTCAGGTCCTTGGCCCATTTGTTGATTGGGTTATTTGTTATCTTATTATCTAATTTTTTGAGTTCTTTGTATACTCTGGATATTAGGGCTCTATCTGAAGTGTGTGGGGTAAAGATTTGTTCCCAGGATGTAGGCTCCCTGTTTATCTCTCTTATTGTTTCTTTTGTTGAGAGAAAACTTTTTAGTTTGAGTAAGTCCCATTTGTTGATTCTGGTTGTTAACTCTTGCGCTATGGGTGTCCTATTGAGGAATTTGGGGCCTGACCCCACAGTATGTAGATCATAGCCGACTTTTTCTTCTATCAGACGCCGTGTCTCTGATTTAATATCGAGCTCCTTGATCCATTTTGAGTTAACTTTTGTGCATGGCGAGAGAAAGGGATTCAGTTTCATTTTGATGCAAATGGATTTCCAGTTTTCCCAGCACCATTTGTTGAAGATGCTATCCTTCCTCCATTGCATGCTTTTAGCCCCTTTATCAAATATAAGATAGTTGTAGTTTTGCGGATTGGTTACTGTGTCTTCTATTCTGTACCATTGGTCCACTCGCCTGTTTTGGTACCAGTACCATGCTGTTTTTGTTACTATTGCTCTGTAGTATAGTTTGAAGTCTGGTATCGCTATACCGCCTGATTCACACTTCCTGCTTAGCATTGTTTTTGCTATTCTGGGTCTTTTATTATTCCATATGAATTTCCTGATTGTTTTATCTATTTCTACAAGAAATGCTGTTGGGATTTTGATTGGGATAGCATTGAACTTATAGAGAACTTTTGGTAATATCGCCATTTTGATGATGTTAGTTCTGCCTATCCATGAACAGGGTATATTTTTCCATCTTCTGAGGTCTTCTTCTATGTCTCTTTTTAGGGTTCTGTAGTTTTCATTGTATAGGTCTTTCACCTCTTTTGTTAGGTTGATTCCCAGGTATTTTATTTTTTGGGGGGATATTGTGAATGGAGTAGTTGTCCTCATTTCCGTTTCAGAGGATTTGTCGCTGATATACAGGAATGCATTTGATTTATGCGTGTTGATTTTATATCCCGCCACTTTGCTGAATTCATTTATTAACTCTAATAGTTTCTTTGTAGACCCTTTTGGGTCTGTTAGGTATAGAATCATATCGTCTGCAAATAGTGATAATTTAAGTTCTTCTTTTCCTATTTTTGTGCCTTTAATTTCTTTCGTCTGTCTAATTGCTCTGGCCAGTGTTTCGAGGACTATGTTGAACAGAAGTGGTGAGAGAGGGCATCCCTGTCTTGTACCAGATCTTTTCTCCATTCAGAATGATGCTGGCCTGTGGCTTATCATAGATTGCTTTACCAATGTTGAGGTATGATCCTGTTATCCCTAATTTTTCTAGAGTTTTGAACATAAAGGGATGCTGTACTTTGTCGAATGCCTTTTCTGCATCTATCGAGATGATCATATGGTTCTTATTTTTAAGTCTATTGATGTGGTGAATAACATTTATTGATTTCCGTATATTGAACCAGCCTTGCATCCCGGCCATGCACTTTAGATGTTGATCCCACCCTTATTAATCAGTGCTCATTCACTTCTGGTTGCTCTCACCGTTTCCTGTGGAGCTTTGTGTATCTCAGCTAAAAGATCCCAGATACTTACCAGGTAAACAAACTTAGGTTTGCCACTGCGGCAGCCAAATGACAGAGGATTAACTAGGACAGCAACTTTCAATCTTCTGGCCTCATAGGCTGATACCTGTCTTCACCACTGCAGCTCCTGGTCCTACCAGGTATTCTCCTGATGTCTACCCTCTTCTGCTTCCCTCCTAGCAGATGCCTTGGGCATAACATTTCCTTCAAGTTCTTCAAAGATTCCCAGATCAAAAAAGGAATCTTAGGGGAAAGAACTCTGGAACCCCGAGTAAGAGTCTGCATTCCAATGTCAGCTTGCTAGATTCCTCTTGTAAAAATTGGCAAGATTGGGGTTCTTATGCAAAACTGAACTGTTTGTTAGAGGGGAATATAAACTGTTATCTGATAAGTATAAATCTTACTTTTTGTAATCCTGAAGATCTATTTTCATTGTCTCTTTTCATCTGGTCCAGACAACCAACTAACCAAGAAAGAAAATCCTAGTTCCTTTAACCACTTACCAAAGTTTTTTTTTTTTTCTTATCTTTTATACATTTCTCTTGTTGTACTCTTTAAATCCCCCTTAAGCTTTCCAAGCTTTTCTTATTACTTGGTGAGACATTTACAACAGGATTTATTAAGTCAGAGTGGACTAGATTTAAGCATTTAAGAAGCCAGGGTTTTCAATGGAATTTATTTTCAGTTTCTGTTAGGTGCCAAGAAAGAAACTGCATTTCCCCTGTAGAACTAGTGGGATTCTTTAACCTTTTGTGGGTGGATTTTGTTGACAGAGAAATGGTGGAGAAGTTCCACATGGAACTGATGTGCATCTACCAGTTCCGACCTCTGTGAGAGTGTTCTGATGCATCTTGCATCCATCATAACCGTGGCACACAGCCATGTCCTAGTCAGCGGGACAGTGGCAAGGCCCTGCACCGGGTTTCACCATTGCCATCTTGGTGGCCTGGGCAGGTGCTGTCACCATTACCAAGCTGCTCAGGATGCCAAGAGCCAGCTTCACACTGGAGAGTGCTAGTTTGCTCAAGGCCCACAATTCTGCCTCACCCACAGCCCTTCTCTTTGTGCTCCTCTCCTCCTCTCTCTTCCTGCAGAGGTCACCAACTTGTAGTTCCCAGTCTCTGCATAAAGTCTCTCCTGGATTAATGTCAAAGTGCTATTTCTACCACGTTCCTATGCCTGAGGGCATCTCCTCCACACAAAGGGATGATGTACACTTGTTTACCAGCTTTCTGCGTATTTTCCCCCTTGATAGACCACTTTCTAGTACTTTCTGAAGGTTTTTATTGGAGATAAACTCAAAGATAATTTTACTGACAGGTGGCATTATTTAAGGAAATTTTAAATATCAGGATTAAAAAAGGCCCTTCCAGACTCTTCTTTTTTCCTTGAGTCTTTGTCATTGTCTTGAAAGCTATGAACCATGTACATTAACGACCTATCTAGAAACCTAATGGAAAACACCGTCTCTAGAAAAATTCTTTTTTCCCCGATCCATGCTTTTGAACCTGGTGATTCCCTTTTGAGATTTGAAGAGGTAAGCTTGGGAGCACTCTGATTTCAGGGATGTGGGGCAGTATTTCAAAATTCTTACAAGCACAGCTGTTCAGGAATAGAGGCTGCATTTTAGTGAGTCATTCAAATGCAGTCATTCATCAGAAAATGATTGAATAAATGTTTTTCTGGATGGTGTTTTCCTTCCTGCTGAACTGGTGGTGTTCTCTGTCATTTGCCTCCTCCCAGTTATTTTTGTTTTAACATATCTTCCATATTTTGCACAGTGCCTTCTCCTACAGCCTCCTACTCCACAGCTGCTAATTTAAGAATTAGGTAGCTCATCTCAAATTCGAGCACCCCCCTCATGGACTTTTGCCCATTCAGTCAACAAGTATTACCAAGAACAAGGTACTGCCCTTACCAAATTGGGGGGTTAACAGTCTCTGGAGTTTAATACCTGAAGTACAAGTTCTAGATGACTGTCAGTGTAGGTTTCCTACATATTCTATTTCTCATTGTAGGTTCAAAATCATGATGAGTAATTAATGACTAGCAAGTGTTGAACATGCACTGAAAAGCTGAGAATCACTCCGGTATTGCTTTGTAGGGCTTAGTTCCAAACTTACTGCCCTTCCTTATGTTTCTCACTTAGGATGTTCTTTTTCGTAATGTGAGCAAGGAGGCCTTTGTGATATTTTTGTAGTCAGGCAATGGGAGATGCTGGAATACCTGCCATTCTACTCTTCCAGTGAGAGCCCTGATACAGAGTCACTGTTGCCCTAAGTGATGAGGACACTCCAGGCCAGAGGTGATGGGGGTGAACAAGGCGAGCAGGCCCCATGGGGTCTCTCATCTCAGTTTTTAGCCAGCACAATCTCCCCTGGGATTGAATTTCAAAATTACAGTTCTAGACAAAGGTTCCTTTCCTTGAAAGAGCTGAAAAATCACACAGGCCTAAAGGCTTGTGATCTCTAGTTCATTAAAATGAGGAATCTAGAGCCTGGGGCTATAGCTCAGTGGTGGAGTGCTTGCCTACCATGTGTGAGGCACTGGCTTGGAGCCTTAGCACTGCATAAAAATAAACAAATAAAATAAAGGCACGCTGTCCATCTGCAACTACAAAAAAATCAATTTAAAAAAATGAGGAGTCTAGAGGTGTATCTCCCAGGCCCCTGAAGGTTAATTTGCATATATCCTGAGCTAATCATTCACCATCTTTGCCTCAGCTTCCAATTTGCAAAATGGACTGAATCTAACTTAAATCTATATCACAATTTAAATTCTTCATCTGTATAGTCAAAGAAGACAGAAAACATTATCTTGAAAGTCATGTTAAACCCAGTTTCTTATTTTTGAGCCTATACATCCTAAGCCTCTTCTTTATGAATCTTTTGTTCCAGGCTTTAAAATTATTTGGGACAATTTACTCCACTCTCTACTATTTCCACTTTCCTTTTAAAATCTCTGCTACTGTAAGGAATATACTGTTCTGATTACAGTGAGAAAATTACACTCATAATTCTCTATCTTCCAACTGTGTTTATTGCATCAGATTTTCCCAATGTCCTAGAGTTACCCTGGCCATGTGTGGTAGATTCCAAATCATTACCCTACTATCCTGAAAAAATATGAATATAATTTCAAGAATATCTAAGCTATCAAAAGGGATTAGTTTTAAGTGCAGGAGAATCTGAGTTATTGCATCACAAATTACTTTTCCGTTGTAGGATCAAGTCTGACTAATGTAAACTACTTTGTTCCGACTGGAAACCAAGTCTAAAGATCCCTGGGTACCGTGACAAACAGTTCAAACAGCTGATGACTTACTCAGTGTTTGACATTTTGGCCCACCATTTCCCACACCTGCTACACTAGCAGTGCACTGATAGACACTTTTTTTTTCTGGAAGGGTCTCGTGGTGCAGCAGTTAAAAGCTCAGGTTTGGGCCAAGAATGTCTGTGTCCAAATTCTGGGTATGCCATTTGCCACTTGTGTGACTTTGGAAAAAACACTTAGTCTCAATACCTGGACTTTCTCATATGTAAAATGGGAACAATGATGATTACTGTGTTGCAGGATTGTTTCTTAGAGTCAGTTAGTTAACAGTGAGATATTACCTCAGGAGTTACTCACCAACCTACGGGAAAACTGAACTTTCCTAATCATTTGGTAACAGCCACAGCTCACAACAGCGCCTCTCTCTAGAATCTAGAGGATTCTAATGTCATCGGTTGATAACTTGCCCCTAAGTATTTGCTGGGTGTCACCTTCCTTCCTTGACAGTTTTGCCCTACTCTCTACTGGAGCTGTGGCCTGTTTGCAAGTAGTTCCCAGAGAAAGTTTCCAGGCCCCGCCCTCCTCTGAGGTTCCCCAGGGCATCTCTATAGTTATAGTGGCCCCTCAAGCCTGTTCCCCAGGTTTCCATGATTGACGGTTCCTTCATCTGCCCATCCACCTGGACTTGTCTCTGCCTCTTCCCCAGAGCCTTATCTATTGACTTAGTAATTGTCGTTGAAAGGATGAGAGCTATCTATCCTTTTTATAAGAGTTGGAAATATAAGAGTTGGAAATGTAGATGGCTGACATTTCCTGGGCTCTCCACCTTTGAAAACAGGGCAGTTTCTTTTTTTCCAATCCTGTCTCTTCGCCATTGTTTCATGAATTGGGAAATAAAAACAAAACTAAATTGTTGCTGTAATAACTTCAGCGACTACCTCCGGGTTCTTGGGTGCCTCAGGTTCCTTCACTTAGTGGATGAAGTTTAGTGGGGCCCCCTGGTGCAGGCCTCCTTCCCGCTGCGCTCTGCTGGCTGCGCACCTGGCCAGCGGCGCCAGAGGTGCCCAAGTTCCCGCGAGCACCGCCGGCCCGCGAGCGCCACCTTGTGGGCATCGACGCTGCCTCTGAAAAAGCGTTCTGCTATCCTGACACCAGGCTCTGGGAAACGTAGCCAAAATTACATTCTGGATAATTATGAAATGGCTGTCAGCCAGACTTATTATGAATAATTTATCTCTGAATTTAAATAGGGCAGGCGTCTTTCCTGATTCAGATTCTTTTTTATTGAGAAGCAGCTACTATATTTTTAAGAGGGACTTTTGAATGACTGATTCTGTATTTTCCATGTATTTGTGTGAAAAAGAATAATTATACATTCTGTGTAGTACATCAGAGGATTCAGCTATTTTTTACCCCTATTTTTTTTCTTTTTTCACATGACTTTTTTCATAATAAACAAAGTCAGTATAAAGTCTTACTACACAGAATTGGTCCCTGGACCAGCAGCATCAACACCACCTGGAAGCTTCTAAGAAACAGGGAATCTCAGTCCTTGCTCCAAATGTGCTGCATCAGAATCTGCATTTTAGCCAGGTTCCCCAGCAATGCCTGCACACGACAGTTTGGGAAGCCCAGGTGACAGGAGTCAGATGGAAGATCTGTGTTCTACTCCCACCTCTGCTATCTCTCTACTCAACTAATCTGAGCTCCTGAGTCACATCTTGGCTAATTGCAATGGATCCTGTTATGGGAGAGGGTGAGATCATGGCTCCTGTCTTGTTTGACACTGGCTCTGCTGAGGAGGAACTGAAAGTATATGGGAGGTTACTTTGTACATTGCAAAAAAACTGAAAATGAAAGGGACATCAGAAGAGAAAATTCTCATGTTTTGTTCTCAGCTATCAAAGAATTGGTATTAATCAACTGTATCAGCAGCAGAGGAAATATTCAACTGTAATCTGTTCATCATGCTTCAAATGGTGTCTCAGTTGATTGCACTAACTCTTTCAAAGGTCTCTCTCAGGCCAGTCTTCCTAGAGCTCAGAATAATAAAATTACAATCTGCTTTCCTTAACAAGACCTTTCACACTTTGACACACTTGCCATCCTGGGGCCCTAGAAGCATTCCCCCTGTGGAGCCCAGTGTGGGGCACAGCAGGTGCTCAATGATTCTTGTTGATTAAACCACTAATTAGCCCTCAGCAAGGCCTGAACAGTAACCTGATGTCCTTCACACTAATCGTGCCGTTTATGATAATCAGATTATTTGCATCATTAGAGACTCGACATAGCTACATGAGGACTCGGTTGTCTCACTAATATATATCAAATATTCATTAAGGAAATAGACTCCTGATGGCTGAGAAACCCTTTGGTAGTACATACAGGGTGAAGCAGGTGAGATCCTTAACTGTTTACAAACACCATTTCCTTTACTGTAAAATGAAAGAGGGGAACAAACAAAAAACTGGAAGCAAAATACTTCCCTCTTCTCCTCACATACATTTTAAAAGAAAAATTAATAGTGAGAAGCTGTTGAACGATAAGTAGGTGAAATTTTAGGAAAACATATTTTCTAAAGTCCTAAGATTGATAAGAGATAATAACATTTATGTTGCCCTTGCACCCCGGTGTCTCTTACTCTCTGATGCTATTGTCAAACCATGAAAGTGAATTTTTTTGGGGGGAGGGGATGAGTAACCAGAAATTGAACCCAGGAGTGCTTAACCACAGCGCCACATACCCAGTCCATTTTATCTTTTATTTTGAAACATGGTCTCACTAAATTGTTTAGGGCCTTGCTAAGTTGCTGAGGCTGGCTTTGAACTTGTGGTCCTCCTGTCTTAGCCTCCCAAGTCTCCAAAATTATAGGCATGCACCACCACACCCAGCATGAAAGTGAAATTTTGAGAATAACATTACACAGTTTTCCATCAAACTAAGATGCAAAAATACTTAATTCAAATTAGGTTAGACTCTTGGGTTGTCTACAATTTGTGAAATTATGGACATTCTGCCCTTAATTACAAAATGTAGTAAAATTACACTGTTTTTAAAAATCTGATTCATTGCTATTAGCAATGTTCTCTCCCACCTTTTAAAAGAATTAAGAATGTCAGTGTTACAAAATTACTTTTCTTCACATTAAGATGTAATTATAATAACTTGTATTAAGTCAATATAATAATGTAATTATATAATAAGCATATTATAATATCTATGGCAAATTTTATATAAGGGAACATAAACAGTCATGCCTGTACATATGAAGACAGTCATCTATCAGAGTCTGATCCTGGGATGCAAGATGCGGAGCTCACTTATCCCTGAATATGTCACGGTCCCAGTATGATACCTGGCAATGCTTCATAAGAATATGTTTAATAAAAGTTGTGGCAAGAGCTACAACACAACCTTTTTAGTTTTCCCCAACATTTTAACTTAAACAATTTCAAACCAAGAGAAAAATTGCCAGAAAAAAATCACATATTTGCAATGTTTTGAACAACCAATAAAAATAAATAAATAAATAAATAAATAAATAAATAAATAAATAAATAAATAAATAAATCACGTACACTGCAACACATCAAGAATCGCTGTTCACTGATAGGTTTACATTTATTCTCTTTCTCCATCCCACCTCTGCCAGTCCACATGACCAAGTCACGACTTGCACATAGCTGACAGCAAAATGATCAAATCCAGGAAACTTTGACATTGGTACATGCTCTCAGCTTGTGAAGTCCCAATTCAATTTTGTCAGTTGTCACAGTCCTGCCTTTGAGTAGTATTTCTACCTTGACCCCAGGTCTAACCCAGGTTCACTCATTGCATTTAGCTATTGAACTTTGATGTCGTTTTAAGAGCAATAGTTCCTTAGTTTTTCCTCATCTTTAAAGACAGTAACATTTTTGAAAAATACAGTCAGTGCTTGCTCACATTTAGATTGAGATTATGCATTTTGGGTAGAAATACCAAGTATTTTGTATTTGTAATACTACATATTTTGGTAGAAATATGCTGAGGGCCATTGCCAAATAGGAATGTCACAGCGAATTTCCAAGGCAAGTCCATTTAACATGACGCATCGAAATTTCCTTGCCAGTGTACCCCATGTTAAATGGACTTGCCTTGGAAATTCACTGTGACATTCCTATTTGGCAATGGCCCTCAGCAGAAATATATCACTAAGGACATGATGTAAGATATTAAGCATTACATCGGTAGGCACATAATATCAGTCTGTTCTACAGTTGGGGTTGGTAACATTGATCCCTTGGTTAAGGCAAAATCTGCCAGACTATCCCTTTGTAGTTAATAATTGACCTCTGGGGCGATCTTGAGACTCTCAGTTCTATTCCTCAGTGCATTTATCCAGCCATTTTAGCATCCATTCATGGTCCTTGCCAGAATCAGTTATTACTGATTTGGTTGAAAATGGTGTTTTATTCCTTTGCATTTATTACTTGGAATTCTATTATAAAGAATAGTTTTACCTTCTGCCCTTTTAGGTGTGTGTGTGTGTGTGTGTGTGTGTGTGTGTGTGTTTAATCTATTTATTAATTTATCTTTGTAAGTTTCAGTAAGGGTTTGCAGGCTTTTTTATTCACTTGGTTATCATCATTCTCATTATTTACTTTGATGCTCACATTGTTGCAGCTCTGCCCATTGGAATGCCCCTTCCATCTCACTCCTGTGTTTGTTTGCCATAGCCCCATTGGCTTATGAGTATCATTTATCATTTATTCTTTAAACTTTAGCATATCTGGATGGATACAGACATATAGATACAGATATTGATAGCCTTAGCATATCTTCATTCAGTAATCACCCAAACGACAGATGTAATTCTCACAACAAATTCTTTCTTTTCTTTTTGTTTCTTTTTGTTGTTTGTTTGTTTGTTTTTAGTTACGGCTATGTCTTAGCTGCTGATCTTACAATGCATGATGATAAATTATAAGTAACATGTTCCATGGGAGCAAAAAAGAAAAGCTCCCAACCCCTCTGGGTCATTTAAAGAAGATTCCAGGGAGAATGTGTATTACCTCCGAGGCCTGAAAGATGCACCCATGTGGAGTGTGTTCCAGACTAGGAAAGCACATATCTTTCTGAGGAGCTGAGGGAGTTTTTAAGGTCTAGGATAGTGAGCGTGAGTGCGTGTGTGCTGTGTTTGAGTAGGTGTTGGAGACCCTGGGGAGAGACAGGGCCAGGGTAGTTGATTGGGTCTCAGTCGCTGTCCCAAGGGCTGTGGATCTCAGCCTTGGGCTGCACGTTTGCATCCCCTGGGGAGCTCTTCAGAAATACCAGCAAGGTGCCCCATCCCAAACCACTTCAGCGGGGATCTTTGGGGTTAGGTGGGGGTGGGGACTCCAGGGTCCCTACATTTTAACCTCCATACCTAGCTTCTAGAGGACTTATCATGAGGAATGGTGCCAAATACCACAGAGCGAAACCCTTCAAAACTGAAATTTAAAAAGATTCATTTTATTTTATAGGATTTTGAACTCAACAATGAACTAAAGATGAATGTCCTAAATTTGCTAGAAGAAGTCTTACGAGACCCAGACCTTCTTCCCCAGGAAAGGAAAGCCACAGCCAATATCCTGAGGTAAAGACAATTGCAGGCGCTGACTGAAGCACATTGGCTGATTCGTGCTATGTTCATAGAAAATAAGATTCTGCCAAACCAGAAGCATGAATCATAGAATCCTGGGGGCAGCAGGGATTGTGTCCTAACTGGTAAAGTATTACCTATCATCTTCTCCTTCTTGGGGACAAGTATGGGGCCTGCTGTCTCAGGGCGACTGTGGGTGAGCGACATAACCCGTGTGGAGGGCTGTTGCTCTTCTTTGTGTGGCAGATGGTTCACTTTGGACCCAAACCTGAAAGGGAAGGAAGCCTTGAGGATCCCTATTTGTGACTCCAGAAGGTGTTGCAGAGAAAGAGTTTTCTGTGGGTTCTAACGCTTTGGGGGTTAGCACCTGCTTATGGGTGTAATGGTGGTGTTTCTGGGGGAGCCTTGGGCACCTGTGTTGTGGATGAGCCACCACAGAGTAGATACATGTTTTATTTTAGCTTATTCCACTGGTCCTAGGACAATTTTCTGCCACCTTTTTGGCTTAGGATTTCCACATCAGGTGGGTTGTATAGCCATGTGAGTTTGTGTAGAGCATGAACTCACACGTCTATGTGATCAAGGCTGGAGTTTCGCACTAGAGACTTGGGTGTGTCTGTAGTGGTTACACTCAGAGTCCAAGGGGCTGACAGGCTTTCTAATGGCTTCTTGAGTGAGTAGGTGGTTTCCTTCTAGTCTTCTCTACCTTAAGAGTGCAGCCATCAATGGCTTTGTGCAGACATTTCAGTTACAGCCTCCCAGATACTCTTGGCTACGTCTCCCATCCCTCCTTCAGGGTGGGAAGTCTGCCATCTATCTTCTAGCACCTGGTATTCCTTTACCATTCTGATTTCTAGTTCCTTCTTACAGTCTCTGGAAATGGGCTTTTCTCTCTTCTCTCTTCAAAGTATGGCTACATTGTCTACTTTTTTTGTTTGTTTGTTTTTGTTTTTGTTGTTAACATATTATCCAGAAAGCTGGTGTGTGGAGGAGAGTCCATCTTAGCTCATCCCACCATGTTTTTGCAAGTCCCTCCTTGATGTAGCAATGCCAGATTTTGGTTTGTGATGTGTTTGCAACCAGCCTCTAAATTATTCTTGGTCCCCATTAGCTGAAGATCCCGTAGCTAGACAATTCTTTGGTGTAGGGGATGTTGTGCCTCCCCACCAAAAAAAAAAAAAAAAAGGTATGTTGAATTTCTAATCTCTGATACATCAAGATGTGACTCTATGTGGTGATAAGACCACGGCAGAAGTGTTCAGTCAATTCAAAGTCATAGGGCAGTAGTGTGGGCCCCTGATTTACTATGACCATTGTCCTTATAAGAAGACAGCCATGGAAGACTGAGAGACACAGGGAGAGCACTGTGTGTAGATGGAGGTTAGGTGGAACCCTGCAGCTGAAGATTGCTGGCAGACCACCCGAAGCCTGGGCAAGGAAAGGAAGGACAGAATCCCCTACAGGTTTCAGAGACAGCATGTCCTGGCACTCAGGCTTCTATCCAGAACTGTGAGACTAGGCTGTCCACGTCTGCCATTTTAAGCCAACCACTTTAAGATAGTTTGTTAGGACAGCTCTAGAGAACTCCAGATGTCTATGCATCACAGTTACGTATCAGTGAGTTGTAAACACAAAGCATGTACTTAAGCATATACTTAAAGACTTCCTTGGTTTTTTCCTTTTTCTTCTTCTTTTTTTTATTGGTTGTTCACAACATTACAAAGCTCTTGACATATCATATTTCATACATTAGATTCAAGTGGGTTATGAACTCCCAATTTTTACCCCAAATGCAGATTGCAGAATCACGTCAGTTACACACTCACATTTTTACATAATGCCATATTAGTGACTGTTGTATTCTGCTACCTTTCCTATCTTCTACTATCCCCCCTCCCCTCCCCTCCCATCTTCTCTCTCTACCCCATCTACTGTAATTCATTTCCTTCCTTGTTTATTTTCCCATTCCCCTCACAACCTCTTATATGTAATTTTGTATAGCAATGAGGGTCTCCCTTCATTTCCATGCAATTTCCCTTTTCTCTCCCTTTCCCTCCCATCTCATGTCTCTGTTTAATGTTAATCTTTTCTTCCTGCTCTTCCTCCCTGCTCTGTTCTTAGTTGCTCTCATTATATCAAAGAAGACATTTGGTATTTGTTTTTTAGGGATTGGCTAGCTTCACTAAGCATAATCTGCTCTAGTGCCATCCATTCCCCTGCAAATTCCATGATTTTGTCATTTTTTAGTGCTGCGTAATACTCCATGGTGTATAAATGCCACATTTTTTTTTTATCCATTCATCTATGGAAGGGCATCTGGGTTGGTTCCACAGTCTAGCTATTGTGAATTGTGCTGCTATGAACATCAATGTGGCAGTATCCCTGTAGTACGCTCTTTTAAGAACTGTGAGACTAGGCTGTCCACGTCTACCATTTTAAGCCAACCACTTTAAGATAGTTTGTTAGGACAGCTCTAGAGAACTCTAAGATGTCTATGCATCACAGTTACGTATCAGTGAGTTGTAAACACAAAGCATGTACTTAAGCATATACTTAAAGACTTCCTTGGTTTTTTTCATGTTATGAAAGCATCCAGGTAAGCTTAGGAGTTCAGTTACTGAGTCGATGTAAGATTTTAAAATTATACACATGTATTGAGGTAAGTCTGGTCTCTGAGGGTAGTGATTATGTCTGGGAGTGATTGTTCTTCCTTTTCCCTTCATGTTAGCAATTGGTTATGCCCTTTGTTTTTTTAAAACACTGACATTTTGAAATTACCTTCTGGAAGTTTATGCTTCTAGAGACATTCGACTAAATAGCTGTCAGGGAAATGAAGGTGTTTGGACTGGGAACAACTGTCAGGATTGCCAACATGAGCACTCCTGTCCTCAGTCCCTGGAGATACTGCTGCCAAGTGCCAGGCATTACTAATCGATCCTGGGAGTTTTCTCTCTACTCCCAGAGGCAACCTCAGAAACCAGTGAACTGGGGTTAGTACTCCAGATGAATCCTATTTACCAACCCAGTTCATTATTATTCATCAAGCCTAGTATGCACTAGTTCTCTTTGCTGAATAACAAACTGAGAACTAGAAGTGTAAGGCCAGAGGAAATAGACATTTTAGCAGACCTACAGTCTGCTTAAAATGAGCAGAGCCTAATTCTGACTTTTGTGGGATCTTGCAGTGTTAAATCTTGGCTTAGGCCCTTAACTGTTTCAAGTGTCTTAACTAGTCTGAACCCCGGTTTCCTCATTTATAAAATAGGGCTAGTAATAATTATCCCATTGGGTTGTTGTGAAGACTACATGGAATAAAACGTTAACTCATTTTACAGCAATTATTATTGTTACTATTTGTTATTGTTGTTGTTGTTGTTGTTGTTATTATTATTATTATTATTATTATTATTATTATTATTAGAAACACTGAGAGCTCTTGGAAGAAATACTTTTTGTCATGCAGGTGGGATAGCCCAAGTGAAATATGACTAAATCTTAGTCAGACTCAACTTTCCTTAGGTTTCATCACCTTGTCTACACAAAGAGAGAGTGGACTCATATCAGGACACTCTTGGCTCTGTTTTGGACTACCTACATTTTCATCATTGAAGAATGGATTTTCCATGTATTTCTTTCTGAGTTTATTTGGTGTTTCATCTTAAATGCACAATTCTTAGACTAATCATACTGCTGATAAATGTGGGGGAACCCAGGATCCTGGATGTTGATCAAAACCCAAAGATAGTCAGGAGCTGAGCTGTGTCTCCTCTGTAGGGACTAGACCATGGATGTAGAGGCCTCCACATCTGAAAGGGAACAATTTGGAACAAAAGCAAAATCAGTTTATGCTGTGAGAGGTAAAAGCTTAACACGTTGTAGTTGAATGTAGCACTCACATTAGAGATGTATATGCATCACAGTCACGTATCAGTGAGTTGTAAACACAAAGCATGTACTTAAACATATTGCATCAGTACTCTGAGATAAGCCATCCCTGACTCTCAGTCTCTTGGGGCTTACTTAATGGCAAGTGAACATAATTTCTATAAGTCTATCTCCCTGTTTGAGAATGAAAACATCTGCTTAAGACTTTTGCATTTCAAAGTTGTCTAGCTAACTATCTATTCAAAAATCTTCCAAATGTATTCAATGTAGAGTTTTGCAGACATCTAACATGCCACCAAATGAGATGATGATAAACATCCTGGAAGGTCAACCATGATAAGCTCAGGTCATGAAAAGATCACCCCCAAACCTTACGCATCCCAAATAGCACCCATAGGAAGACAGAAAATTTCAAATAGCTTAATGAACCAAAGTGTGTCTTAGATATCAGCATAAGATAATGGAGAAGAGCAACACTAGAGAGGAGGTAAATTCCTGACCATTTTTTTTCCCCAAAGGAAAGATTGTCCAGGCTCATAAAAATGTCTTTCTCACTGTCACATGTAGTAGGTCCACAGACCTCCCTCCAGAATCTAACATATAGTGGAAAGAATAATGTGTACCTTGGGAAAGAGTCATATTCGTCTCCTCTGTGTAACCTTCAAGTGCAATTGAATAGTTTTTGGAGAAAGAACCATATTTGATTCAGTATTTCCTTGGTCTGCCTTTTACTTTACAGTGATTCTTTCTGCTATATGGCTCATTGCTGAGAGTCTTGTAATCTAGGATTCTCTGTGAGGGGTTTTGAAAGAGGAAAGGAAGGTAGAGGGACAGGATTGGCAATTATTGGTTATCCTCTTTGTGGGATGCTTGGAGAGAGGCCTTCCGTGAGCCTGAGTATGAGAAGCATTGAGTAAGAGGAGAACACAGCTAGACTGGAATCCTGGGCCAGTAAGTTTCTTTGGCTTTTGTTTCCTTATCTGTAAAATGGAGATACTACCTGGTTAGAAGGGATTGATTATGGTGCAGGACATCAAACACTTGGCATGTGTCTGGCATGTAGTGGGCATACAGTAAACCATCTCTGTTGACTTGGTATAGTTGAGGATTGGTGGATTTTATTTCCATCAACTATGAACAAGCAGAATATCACATCATTATTTCTTTTAAAACTTGCATCTCCCAAGGAAATCAGGCAGCCTCTGAAAGCTGGAAGCAAGCACTTGGATTCTTCTCCAGGGCCTCCAGAGGGAACGCAGCTTGCTTGACCTGGTTTAGACTTCTGACTCCATATCTGAAAAATAATAATGGGTCTGTGGTTTTTTAAGCTTTCCTCTCCTCTCCCCCAAAAACCTAGCATGCTCCAGTAGACAGGCTACATGGTTTGGGACTGCTTAAATATTTTAATACTTTTTATATGTGCTTATACTTTCATTTTGGAAAACTGAAAATGCTTGGCCCCAGATGACCTATTAGAGAACTGGATGCCCACTTGGTATGATTATCCTGGATTCTGAACTTTTTTTAAAAAATATTTTTTAAATATTGGTGGACCTTTATTTTACTCATTTATTTATATGTGGTACTGAGGATCAAACCCAGTGCCTCACACATGCTAGACAAGTCCTCTACCACTGAGCCACAACCCCAGCCCTGATTTTGAACTTATGTTGGACATAAAGTATCCACCCACTTTGGTATCTTAGGTGTTAACTTATGTATTAGTTATTAATTCACTCATCATTTACTAACAAAAATAAAGATATGTAGAGAGAGCTGAATAACACTGTCCAGGGGATACAGATCTGGAAAGTAAGAGTGAAGAGTCATCTGCCTGCTCTTGCCCCATGTTGTTCCAAGTATTGTCAAACAGAAACTCTCCTGTGCATCCTAAGTTGAGGGGGGCTCTGCATTTCCTGCCTCAGCACCAGCAGGGAGTGCAGGGCGGGTGCTGGTGGAGTGTGAATGGGGTGCTCAGGCTAATAGCACACTCCCCTCTGTCATTACAGCATGCCTGGATTCACATCCTAGATCATCGGGTAATTATCGGGGTTCACCTCTTTTTTTTTTTTTTTTAGAGAGAGAATTATTTATTATTTATTTTTTAGTTCTCGGCGGACACGACATCTTTGTTTGTATGTGGTGCTGAGGATCGAACCCGGGCCGCACGCATGCCAGGCGAGCGCGGCGCTACCACTTGAGCCCCATCCCCAGCCCTCGGGGTTCACCTTGATGGTTGTTTAGGACAAGCTGGCTCCTATTCTTTTTTTTATGTTATTAGTTTATTTACAACATATCTAGTATGCTATGAATCCAAGAGTTTGATCCATTTTTCAGAGATTGCACCTCTTAAAACATTCTTCATATCTTGTTAAATGGATGGATTAGGAGTCCTCATTTCTTAAGCAGTTGGCCCAAAGTATAAGGTCATCATAATCATAAGCATCATTTGTTTTCCACTGAAAATGGCAAATTCTTCCTGGGGCCCCCCTCATGGTAGCTCAAATGGACCACCCAAGTGGTGAATCTCCAAATGCTCTGTCCCAACATGGCGCTGCTGGGGCCTCTGCTGGTTGGTTCCTATTCTAGATCACCTCTCCCAATACTTCTCTTGTACGTTTCACAAGTGTCTTTCTGTTTCTGCCATCATTTCCTCCACTCAGCAGCCTGTTGTACTGCACAGCCTTGCAGACCCAAACCTGACTTCCCACCCAGGGAAAACTAACCTGCATTTTACAGTTTCATTCCTAGCATGCCTATTTTCTTCTTTTTCATGGGGGATGTTTTGATTTTTTTTAGGGCCCTTTCACAAGATGATCAAGATGACATTCACCTAAAATTAGAAGACATAATTCAAATGGTAAGTTCAGCCACAGTTTATTGAACTCAGGCATATGCACACTGCCTCTCAAAGGTAAGCAATGCACTTGCAGCTGATCACCATGTTTGACCATGCGTCTATCTGTGAAGCTCTGTGCGGTGCACCGCATTCTGCAGAGGGGCTAGCAATTGGTCAGTGAGATTAATGTTGGCTTCGCTATTCCTTTTTTAGCTAGAATCTAGTGCCGGACTTCATACTTCCACAGATGGGGCTGTCCACAGTGAGATGGTGAGTGCCTTGTTCCCACCCATGTTTGACTTCTCTCCTTCATGTTTTTCAGACTGACTGTCCAAAGGCCGAGTGCTTTGAGAGCTTATCAGCCATGGAGCTGGCTGAGCAGATCACCCTCCTAGACCACGTCATTTTCAGAAGCATTCCTTATGAGTGAGTGGCACCCCTTGCAGCACCAAGTGTCAGTTGCAGTGTCTGGCCTAGAATCTGAATTGTCCTAAGGCAGATGTGTGTATGTGTGTGTGTGTGTGTGTGTGTGTGTATGCAGAGGTGTGAGTCTTAAGGTTCAGATTATTTGGCCCCATTTGAATGTATCTTGGTTCCAGTTTATATTGGGTATAGTGATTTGGGGAGTCTCCAGATGGTTAGTCTTGTGTTTCTATATGTACTGGGGTTACCGTAGAATGTGAATTGCTATGTTCTAGCCTTGAGTTACAGAAACCTCAATACAATTACAAGAACAGGTCTCAGACTTTGGGCCTAGAATCATTGAGCTTATTAAAAATGAATATTCTTAGATATTTCCCTCAGAAATTCTGATTCTACTAGGTATTTATTTATTAATTAATTCTGATTCTACTAGGTATTTATCACCCTCCTAGGCCACGTCATTTTCAGAAGCATTCCTTGTTGTGGTGGTGGTGATGGTTGTTTTGAGACCCAGGAAACTGTCTTTTCAATGAAAATCCCATATGAATCTGAGTGGTCTGAGGCCCTGCTTTGAGAAACAGTGATCTAGTAAACATTTTAAATTCTGCTATAGATCTCACGTCCATAAATCAACAAGTATTATGAGCCTTATGGCCACAGACCCAGTTTCCTCCTGTGTAGAACAGGAGAGGCTCTTGAAGCCCCTTCCAGCTGTCATACTCAGTATCCCCCAAAGCAAGGCCTTTGTCTAAACAAACGGACACCATTGGCACTTGTGCTCCATGAACTAGTAACTATGTTGGAGGTGATGAGAGCCAGGAATGTGATCCATGTCGTATGTGGAAGAGAGGACATCTGTGATGGTGGAGGGTTGGGTGTGGACAGGGTAGATGGGCTAGAGGCATGAAGGAAAGAGCAAATGGATGTCCCAAAGACTTTTCCTTAATGCATTTTATCTTTTTCCCCTCCATGCTCCAATACATAGACCTATACATGAACATGAAAAAATAAAAATGAAACAGGAATGTAGCTCACTGGCTGTTTAAATGAATCTGATGGCAAGCTGAAAACCTGGTTTAGGGACCACAGAGTCACTTCCTCTGCTGCCTCCTCACTTCTTCACTATACTCCAGTGCCTCGAGGCAGGGGACATGACTTCTGTGGAGGAAGAGAATAATCAATGCCAAAACTTTGGTGGTGGCTCTTGGTGTGTCTCCTCTGTGTGAAAGTCTACCAATTATTTCCATCCATGGGCCCAGCACACCTTTATAACCAACACTACAGGACAAGAGCAGTATCAACAACAGCAAGGGACAAAGAAACTTGCATAAGGATTCAGTCAACATTTCTGTACTGGGAATGTGTTCTAGTTTATTTTTTAATGCCCATACAAAGTAATTCCCTGTGCTCCATCTTGATTATTCCTGCCCATTCATTGTTCCTGAATGCAGTGAGTGAGCAGGGACACTGTCCAGAAACCGGACTGAGCTTTCATGCAACTGAACTGCCTTGATCAGGCAACTGTGCTGCAAAAGTGGCAACAGGGAGAATTTATTTGGCTCCTCATATTTGCGCTGTTCTGAGTTCTTGAGAGGACAAAATAAAGTCCCTGCCTTTGGAACCTGTATTCTTCAGAGAATTTCAGAGCAAAGGAAAAGAAGAAGTTCTGTCCTTGATTAACATTTTTGGCAGTGATAGATTTATTTTTATTTTTTGATGCCTCTGCTAAGGCTTAACATTCTGAGAAACTAATCCACGGAAAACAGTGTTGGTTTCTGAGTTAGTACTTAACTTCTTTATTTCTCTCATGTTGGTGGTAATTTTCCAACTTCAGAAAAGCCTTTACAGGAACAAAGTTCCAAACATTGCAAGAGAAAACTGGAGACTGAAAAACCTGTTTCTTTTTTGTCATGGAGTAGTGAAATACTGGAGTTGAGCTATAATTCATTAGAGATGGTCAGTAGCAGTAGGTGGGCCTCAAGGAATGTTTCAGGCAATGTCAATGTAGTGTATCTCATATTCATGATAATTATGCAGGATCATAGCCATTGTCTCTTAAAAAACTTAAATTGGTTTTGTGTTTTGTTTTGAACTTTCAGAGAGTTTCTTGGGCAGGGATGGATGAAGCTGGATAAAAATGAAAGAACACCTTACATTATGAAAAACAGCCAACACTTTAATGATGTGAGTAACCATGAAAGTAAAACCTTGGGCATGTTACAGGAAGATGAGTACTGGGGTCTTCAGACTCCTTCTCTAAAAACAAACTCTGCCACTAACTTTTAAAACAGAACTGATGGGGCTGGGGATGTGGCTCAAGCGGTAGCGCGCTCGCCTGGCATGCGTGCGACCCGGGTTCGATCCTCAGCACCACATACCAACAAAGATGTTGTGTCCGCTGAGAACTAAAAAATAAATATTAAAAATTCTCTCTCTCTCTCTCTCTCTCTCTCTCTCTCTCTCTCTCTCTCTCTCTCCTCTCTCACTCTCTCTTTAAAAAAAAAAAAAAAAAAAACAGAACTGATGGACTTTAAAGACAAACTTAAATATCCCCTAACACCTCGTAGTGATGTTATGATTTCTAGTAATCTCCTGGCATAACAGGTTTTGATGGAAAGCAGTCAATATTGTTTAAGTTGCTGTTATTATTTTTATGGTAATCCTTGTAGCTTCCAGATCAGATATTGACTGACAAAACCAGCAGTGCCTGTGTCACTGGCCCCTGGTGGTGATGGTGACAGTAAGATTGGATTGTGTAATTCCTCCTCATCATCTTGGAACATTCAGCCCAAATTGCATTCCAGCATGGGAAGTGCCATCTTAGAACATGATCACATTGCTGCTGGGCTCTGTGCAGTGGTGCCAGCTGCTACTATCACCTCGGCCTTTCTCCAGCCGTGAGACTGGGAGTGGCTTTTGTGCCCACCAACTCTTAGTTGGTTCTGTTCTAATAGCCTTTAGTCCTGTGGGAAAAGAAGTAACAGATATGGAAGTGTCTTTCATCCTGTTCAAACAAAGGGAAAACTTCCTTTCCAGTTGCACTGAACTATGGTAAAAGGAATAATGATGGTGTTTAAAAATATAAGGAACCCCACAGGTACATTAATAAGTCATCCAAAATTAAAATATAAAAACAGTATAGATTCCCAAGGCAGTGCTCTGCACAGGGTATATTCAGAGAGCACTGATACTTAGGGAATGCGGTCACATAATGGGCTTCCCTGCCACTGGTGTTAAAGGGCAGGATGCCTGACTTATCTGGGTCACTTTGAGAAGCAGGGTCTGGCTATGGAAGATAAAGCTTCGTTACCTGAGTTGTACATTCATCTGCAATATACCTGACACTCCTATCAGAGGCTCACCTCAGGCTCCAGACCCACATACCTCTTCCTCCTGGACCACCTCTGCATGGTGCAGATGGAACCCGCCATATGCACCCCCTCCCCCGTGCCAAGCCTGCCTCTGTAGCTTCTTCTCAGTGTTGGGTGATGGCCTCTCCACATATTTGCTCCCTCAAACTCTGGATCTAGAGGTCGTCTCTGTCTCCTTTTCCTTCACTCACCTCTCTCTTACCATCTCCCCCAACATCTTCCTGAGCCCTAAATCTACCTGCGTCTCAGACCCTTCCTCACCCCTCCTCCCCCATTGCCACAACCTGGATTTGACTTCATCCTTTTGCTCCTGGAGCTTCTGGCTCCTCTCTTCCCACTTGAGTCACTGTGCCCTGATGTATTCCGCGTGCCATGTCCTAGGAATGACTCCTCTGAAAGGTCCATCTAATTATGTTGCTCTCTTTGGCAAAATCTGTGAGAGGCTTCCCCTCACCTTCAGGAGACGGTCTCAACTCTTCAACCTGGTGTGCAAGAGCCTGCCCATCTGTCATCCTTGTGTCCCTAGCCCCCTAAGCACCTCAGAGGGCAGCCAGGTTCTCAGTGATGCCATGTCTTCCACCACTGGCCCTTTGCTCTTCTATTTTGATGGGAAACAGAGGATAGTCATCCTCATCTTTCAAGATGCAATGTAGGCATGACCTGTTTCCAGAATCCTCCCCTGGACTAGACCAGATCCCCATTCTGTCTCCATGTTCCCAATCCCCTCCGTGCCTAGACATAGCTTCTTCGTATTTCTCTTTGTGGCATTTACTTGTCCACATATCTCCCTCCCCTCCCCCTCCCACCTAACTAGGCTCAGAGCACCTTAAGGTTGGTGTGTTAGTCAGATATTTCTATAATAAAATACTCAAGATAATTAACTCATAATGAAAAAAATGTTTACTTTGTCTCACAGTTTTGGAGCCTGCAATCCAAGGTCAGGCAGTCCCATTGCTTTGGACCTCTGGTGCACATTGCAGATAGCAGTGGCAGGGAGCATGTGTCAGAGCAAGTGGCTGTCTCATGGTCAGGATGCAAATGATTAGAGGAGGGAGGGGCTTGGTTACTGCATCCCTTTCAAAGGTAGGCCCCCAGCAACCTAGGGACCTCACAAAAGGCCCTTCCTCCTGGAGGTCCACAGCACTGTCCAGCAGCACCACCCTAGGGACCAAACCCTTAACATCTGGGTCAGTTAGGGACACTTAGTTCTTTTTCTTCCTGTTCTCAACACCTAAGACTACTTCCATCCATTTGCTCAGTAATTACTGCAATGATTTCTTCATCCAAACTACTGATTAACAAAATCACCTGTTCCCCCTGCAGACTAGATTCCAGGCCACCCCTCACACCACTCTGAGGATGAACAGATGCTCAATAAGTTGCACCACAGTAGGTGCTTTAGTGAATGTCACAGTGATGACTCTGGGGCACTGGTAGAGCTTACAGACCTTCGGAATCATGCAAGAATGGAGTTCCCCACCAGATTTAGTGTATCAATGCAAGATTCCGCAGCCCATGTTCCCTTTGTTAGTAATCCTATTTTTCCCTTTTCCTGTCCATATTGCAACAGTTGAGCTTCTTAAGCTGGCTTTCTCTAGCAGAATGACAATATTTAGCCCCGAGGCCATAAGCTCTTTAAAATGCCAGTGAAAAATTATAAGAAGGAGAAAATGTTCTCTCTTCCTCTGCAACTAAGAGTTTCTGGTTGGAGAATTGATCGGTTCAGAATTTGGTCTGAGTAGGGGTGAGTGTTTTTAATTTCCCTGTAATATCTGAGGCATCCCGCTGCTGGGGACGAGGAGTATGTGTTTCCAAGGAGTGACATCCCTGGTCTACAAACATTGCCTTTCTTCGGGAGTTATTCTCTCCTTCATCAAAAGGAGATTCGCCTGATTCATAAAATCGCTTTTCCCCCCCAACAAACTAGATTCTAAAGAATCCTTCTGCACACTCTAAGGGTGACTGGATGCTCAGCAGTTTAATGTTATTATTACACAGACATCAGTTTCCTTAGAAACAGGGTGACCCCTATTGGATGTGTGCATTCTTAGAAAGTCAGTATCCAAAGATGGAATGGATCTCCACACCGTAGGACACCCTCCTTTCCTGTATGCACTTCTCTGGTTCTTAGACAGCCTTTCTGACTTTTTGCTTGTCTCAGATGAGTAACCTGGTGGCCTCCCAGATAATGAATTACGCTGATGTCAGCTCCCGTGCCAACGCCATCGAGAAGTGGGTGGCAGTGGCAGACATTTGCAGATGCCTGCACAACTACAATGGCGTGCTGGAGATCACCTCGGCCTTAAACAGAAGTGCCATCTACAGGCTGAAGAAAACCTGGGCCAAGGTGTCCAAGCAGGTGAGCATCCGAGTGCGACACAGACTGCTGCTGAGAGGAGGAGAGGCTGGGAGACGAGAGCCAAGATAAATATTACTAATTAGGAAATCATTAGCTGAGATGAGCAGCATAGTTGCCAAAGAAAGGTGCCAACATGGGTAATTACCGTGCTCTTACCACTTAATTAATTCCACTCATGTGCATTTCCAAAACATTCATTAAAACATTTGGGGTGGGGGTATAGCCTCAAACTATGTGACAATCAAGAGTTGCTTCCCCAATGATTTCAGGAGGGCACACTGATTTCAGGCGATGACCAATGAATGGATTCATTCTTTTCTCCCCAAGGTAGGGACACAGATGTCTTAGGGCCAAAAGACCTCAGGGTTCACCTTTTTCTTTGTCATTCATGTAGCAGACTTAAAGTTTTGGCAAAATGACTTAGATGTGCACAAACGTAACTTTCTTAATTTTTTTTTTATTGGGTTCAACTTGCCTCTGACCTGTTGTTTTCATTCAGATAATTTCAAGATTCAAACCAAATCACAATTCTTCCCTGCCTTTTTTCATCTGGGTTTCTGCCTGGGTATTGCTAGGTATTGGGAGGGCTTCTCTGGGCTTCTGGAAGGTTCTCTGCACCCCTGGCTTCCTATTAGTCCTTTTCTGATTGGTCCCTGGGTACTTGTTCACCCTGCCCAGGAACCACCCTGCGCTGACCCTGCCCTGCTTCAGCTCTCATTGACTGCTGATGCTGTGAGCCTCTGTCTCTCAGGCTGGCTGCCCCTTGGTGACCCCTATTGGATTTGTGCATTCTTCATTAGATGACTACCAAAGGGCCTTGGGGGAATTTTCCAGGCTCCTCCATCCTGCATTGGTGCCCGTGGGTAGGAGGGTCTTTGTCAGGTGCTCTCTGCCTCACCTTCCCCAATACCCCACCTAGCTGGATGTGCCCAGCCACGCTGGTGAAGGGCATCTACATGGTGCCATCTCTAGGGAACTAGACTAGAAGAAGAACATAACTACATTCTGCTGAGATGTTCTCAGGTCTTTCAGACCAGAGTTGTTTTGTAAAAAGAAGCTTCCTGAGGATTTAAGCCCCTCTCTGAGACGTGTTATTTCTCACTCCTCTGTTTTGGCTTCTCTCTCCAAGCCTTTCCCTTTAGTATAAGAGATGCTGTAACTTCTTCACATGGCTGGACACCAAGCCTAAGTCAGAGCCTTCATCCACCCTTGCTTATTCCTTAGGAAAAGCACAGTGCTCTGAGAATCTTGATGTCTTAGAGCTCACAAGTCCTTTTATTAGAGCAAAGGCTGGACTTTGTGAAATAAAAGCCATGGTTTAAAAATACTATTATTTTTAAAGTTTCCTATTTGGAGATGATTTTTAACTTCACTTGCAGTTGTGAGATAATATAGATATGTCCTACACATTGCTCCCACTTTCCCCCAGTGACAACCTTTTTATAACTGTAAAAATCACAACCAGGAAATGAATGAACATTGGTACAATCCACCAATCCTACTCAGGACTCACCAGCTTTTCATGTCTTTGTGTGTGGAGGGGTATTTAATTCTGTGTACTTTTATTACAAGGGTAGATTAGGTGACCACAACCCCAGTCAGGATACAGCGTATGTAGTTCCATTACAAAGGTCTCTTGTGCCATGCTTCAATAGCCATAACCACCTTGCTTCCAGGCCCATTCCCTGACTTTTAGCAATCATAGAGTATGTGACATTTTGAGATTTGCTTTTTTTAAAACTCAGCATAATTCTCTTGAGCTCTATTTAAGTTATTACCTGTATCAATACTGCATTCTCTTTTATTGCTGAGTAGTATTCCATGGTATGGATATAATATACCACATTTTGTTTCACCATTCACTCCTTGAAGGACACTTGGGTAGTTTCTAGATCAGGGCTATTATGAATAGAACTAATATGAACATTTATGTGAAGGTTTTGTGTGAACATCAGTTTTCATTTCTCTGGGATAAATGTCCAAGAGTGCAATTGCTGGTTAGTGTATGTTTAGTTTTATAAGAAACTGTCAAACTTTTCCAGAGTGGCTGTATCAGAAATGTATGAGTGATCTAAGTTCTCAACATTCTTGCCAGCATTTGATATTATCATTTTTAAAAATTTAGTCATGCTGATAGCTCATTGTGACAAAAATGTGCACTTTTTAATGGTTCATGATGTTAAACTTCTTTTCATGTGCTTTTTTGCCATCTGTATATCCTCTTCAATGAAAGTTAGCATATAGAAATGAAGTTTGTTTGTAGACTTCTTGGAATTTTTTATGTAGACAATTATGTGATTTATAAATAGGAGCAGTCATTTCTTTCTTTCTTAATTTATATGCCTTTTATTTTCTTTTTTGCCTTGTTATTCTGATACTTCTAATACTGCATTGACTAGAGAGGCAAGAAAGGAAATACTTACCTTGTTCTCAATCTTGGGGGCAAAGTTTTCAGTCTTTCACCATCCAACCTGGTCGTCAATTTTTTTTTTTTTTTTTTTTTTTTGGTAAATGCTCTTTATAAATGAAGGAAGCAGTCATGTTTCCCTGGTTTTCTGAGAGTTTTTATAATTAGTGGGAATCAGAATGCTATTTTTAAGTGGACTTTAAACACTTGTCCCAGTGGCTCAGGAGGCTGAGGCAGGAGGATCGCACATTCAAAGCTAGCCTCAGCAACAGCGAGACACTAAGCAACTCAGTGAGACCCTGTCTTTAAACAAAAAAATATAAAATAGGGCTGGGGATGTGGCTCAGTAGTTTAGTGCTCCTGAGTTCAATGCTCAGTACCAAAGGAGGGGGGAAAAAACATTTATGTGAGAACCCAAAAGCTGGACACCAACCCCTGTGTAGTGACTGTTTTTCCCTCAGGATCAGGTGCTGGCTGAACAGAGCGTATCATCCTGTCACACACTTGGTAGCACTTCACTAGGGTCAGTAAGTCACACCTCAGCCTTCTTTTTCCTTCTCTTTCCTGTTTCTTTATTCCTTTGAAACTGGCACCAAGGAATCACCAAACTTTAAGAAAGCTTCCAGGCTTCTCTATAGTTGACTTTGAGAGGATGCAAATTTAGGGATAACCAAGGGATAGGGATGATAGGCTAATATTAAATCTGTTTCAAATTTTGATGTAACACCTGAGGAGGCATTAAATAGATTACACTATTTCAACCACATGTGTGAGTCACCCCTGGTGACCTTAGCACGAGCTGAGCTGATATACTGTCCCCCCAAGAGGCTGTATCTGTGGCCAGGCACCTCACTCTGGGCCTAGTTGCGGATATGTCTGCTTCAGGTAATCTGGGTTGCACCATCTGTTCTGCAGCTGTCCCTTCAGATCTGTCCAGAGGATCCTGAAGGCCTGGTGGAATCTGCAGTCTGGAGCCCTCTACGTGGCTGTGGAACAGACTGTACTTCTGCAACTTCTTTGAGCTAAAGCCATCCTTGGGCCAAGAAAGAGGCCTCCCAGAGCCTTCAGAAACCAAAATGGGGAACTGTTGGCATTATTCTGAAAGCTATCAGGAACTGTGCAACTCCTTTCTAGGCTGAGACACAGGGGGAGAGCAGCTTTGCTTTGGGCTTGCCAGGTGCTTTACCCAGTAGGAACTGAGGCATCAGGGCTCAGCCAGGCAGCCTGGGTGTGAGTACCACCAGAAACAGGTTCTTATCCCCAAAGGCCACCTTACCATGGAAGAAACTCCACACCAATGTCAATAACCATGTGCTTTCTTAGTAAATATCTGTTATACTTTTTTAACAAATTGATGATCATTATCATAAGACAAAGAATTTAGAGCAGAAGATATTGCTCAGTCAATGCCAAAGCAACCAAATATGCACTTTGATCATTTAGGGATTAATACAAAAAAGATTCATGGTGAAAACTCCCTGACATGAGACCTTTCCTTTAATATTCTATGTTCTACACATGCTTTTCCAGTTCTTCAAGTTCTTTGATTTTCTGTGCATTACAATTTTTCTTTTCTAAACATTTTTATTTCTTTATGGCTAAATGTGTGCAGAGAAGTACTTGCTCTTCTCCCCAAGTTGTTGTTCTTTTTTAAAAAATCATGCCAACATTGTGCCCTGCCTCTGCATTGAAATCATATCACACAATGACCTTTGTTCTGGTGAAGGTTTCAGCACCTGCCTCTGTAGAACAGAGCTGGCAGCTCACTATCTGTTGTGGTTTAAATATTAGGTGTCTCCCCAAAGCTCATGTGTGAGACAATGCAAGAAAGTTTAGAGGTTAAATGAGTGGGTTAGGAGAGCCTTAACCTAGTCAATGCATTAATCTGCTAATAGGGATTAACTGGGCGGTGACTATGCAGGTAGGGGGTGGCTAGAGGAGGTGAGTCATTGAGGGCCCATTGGGGGTTTGTATTTTGTCCATGGTGAGGGGAGTCTCTCTCTGCTCCTGGTGTGATGTCCTGAGCTGCCTTCCTCTGCCACACTGTTTCTGCCATGATGTTCTGCCTCACTTTGGGCCCTAAGGAGTGGAGTCGGCCATCTATGGACTGAGACTTCGGAAACTATGAGCCCCCAAATAAACTTTTCCTCCTCTAAAATTGTTCTCAGGTATTTTGGTCACAGAAGTGAAAAGGCTGACTAAAACAATATCTTATCAAGCCATGAGATTCTCATGACAAACTAAGTTTTTTCTTTCTGTTTTAGACGAAAGCTCTAATGGACAAACTTCAGAAGACTGTTTCATCTGAAGGAAGGTTTAAAAATCTCAGAGAAACTCTTAAAAAGTATGTCTATCTTAAGTCATTCACAATTTATAAATATGTTTACCTAATTTTTAAAAGTTTATGAGTGGTGACCCACCTCCTTCATTGCTGGAAGAGAAAAGCAAATAGAAAATGACTTCCATTGTCTTCAGCAAATAGAAAATGACTTCCATTGTCTTCAGCAAATAGAAAATGACTTCCATTGTCTTTTGGATTTTTCCTCCTCACTTGGAACACTGTGGATATAGTGAGGATCTTACAGATGTACTCATGGTATGCAGATTGTTCCAAGTAAGAAGAAAATGTTACTGTAAAAAGTTTCTTGAGTCAGTATTTTCTAATCTAAGTACAACGATTTCCTGTGATTTTTTAAATTTAAATATTCTAGCACATGTGATTATTGTTATTTATTTTTGGCCCTTTATTTCTGGATCTCTCTCTCTCTCTCTCTCTCTCTTTCTCTCTCTCTTTCCACACACACACACACACATACACACACACATACAGCATAGAATATATTCTCTTGCAACTAGTTTTCTCAAGATGTAGCACATGAACTTGACTCACTCTGGAAAAACATTAGTCTTGTGATGGTATGAGTGAAAGAAAGCTTAATAGTGATAACAACAAAAACAGTAATGCAACAATAATAAGATACGAATTATTTACTGGATGTTTACTGAAAGACAGGCTCCATGCTAAGTACTTGATGCATCTTTTTTTAAAAAATATTTTTAGCTGTAGATAGACATAATACCTTTATTTTATTTATTTATTTTTATGTGGTGCTGAGGATCAAACCCAGTTCCTCACATATACTAAGCTAGTACTCTACCACTGAGCTACAGCCCCAGCCCCTTGACGCATCTTATTTAAATCTCACAACAAATTTAAGAGATAAGCTTTTCTGTCTTCATCTTACAGATGAGGGCACTACAGTTCAGAGAGTTTGCCCACTGCCATTGAGTAACTGGTCAGCTGGGATCAAAGCCCAGTTCTTTCTGCACCAAAAGTCCATGTTCTTAGCCTCAGACCTCTTCCAGGAAACCAAGTATTCCACTCCCCACCAAAACCAAAACAGGTGACTCCCTTTAGTGAGTAACTATAATGTTGGTTAAGTCTATACCTTCTAAAATATTGAAGTACTAACTTAAACATAGAACAAGTTTACTATAGTGTGAGGCTCTGACCACAGCGATTTTCTTTATGATGTTCATCCACTAGGAAGGTGAGAGCAAAGGGGTTTGTTTTCCCACATGCTTCTGCCCCTCCAAGAAGTATGGACAGCTTACAAGTACTGCAAATAATTCCTGCTAGCAAACATCTTTTATTTGTCCCTAAGTCGTCCTGTTGTTGGGATATGCCATTGTCTCACATTTGTAAAGCATGGGCTGTAATTTTGTATTGTGTTCTATTGTAAAATTTGTTTAAAATGTGCGTATCATGAGTGTGCATCTGACAATGCAATAAAAAGTCTTTGTTCTTCAGGATGGAAGCAGCTTAGTTGCTTCCTGTTTAAATTGGGGAGGGAAATTGATATTCATGCAAATGAGTGTGAGAACAAATATTTCTTGATCTTGCAGTTGTAACCCCCCAGCAGTTCCTTACCTTGGAATGTACTTGACAGACTTGGCATTTATTGAAGAAGGAACACCCAACTTTACCGAAGAAGGCCTTGTCAATTTTTCCAAAATGAGAATGGTAGGTGATAATTTCATAACTGGCTTGTGTTTATGACTCTAGTGGCTTACAGAGTAGAAGCTTGGTAACAAAGTCAATGTTTGCTTTTTAATCTCAAGGGAGAAGAGGTAGGGAGACTAGGGCTAATATTTGCTGTTGGCTAATTGAGATTTTTAGCAGTCTTTTCTGCTTGCTATCTGGGTCAAGGGGATGAGGAATACAATTTCAAGGATGATTTTCTAAGACTGACCCATGGTAGGCAGGTGCTGAAGGCTTCTTGTTGGACAATCAGATTCTGAGCACCAAGTTAGAAGCAGGAGCCCATGGGCAGTAGCACCCAACATGTCCCTCTCCCAAACTTGTGGCCACCTGGTGCCAGCTGCTCCTCCAGTTTTGGATTCAGTATCTTCTTGCTGTTGGAATTTCACACAGTTCCTAGGATAAGAAAATCCCAGGCATAGAAAATCATCAAATGGGCTTCACCTACTGGAGGAAGGGCTCTTGGGAAGAAGCCCCAGAAGAGTGCTTTGCGCTGCAGGGAAATAACTTTGCTCTGCTTCTGTTACTGTTGCTGTTTTTCTCTCCTCCTGTTAGATATCACACATTATCCGGGAGATACGACAGTTCCAGCAGACTGCCTACCGAATAGACCATCAGCCAAAGGTAAAATGCTGCAGTTGTGAGGAAATTAAGAAAGGAAAAAAAATGGCAATTAATGAATTAGAAAACAACAATAGAGTTGATCAGTTATACCAAAATTGACTCATGGAAAGAACCAATAAGCTAGAAAAACTTCAATAAGCCTGAAAGAAAAAAAAAATAAAGGAGGGCAAAAAGAACATCAGTTATCATCAAAGTTCTACTGATTTTTACATCCTGTATCTCATGTGAATCTTCCCCTCTTCTTCTATTTCTGACACCAAACATTCTACTTGTGTGTGTGTGTGTGTGTGTATGTGCGACTGGGGAACCAAACCAGGGCCTCACTTACTAGACAAGTGCTCTACCTCTCAGCTACATCCCTAGGCCTCCAAGCACTCTAGAATGCAAAATCTGTATTGCAAATTACAGCTGGCGGAGCTCTCTGAAATACAAAGTGGCTTATGCCCCCTGCCGCACACAGAACATTTCATTGTTTTCCAATTACTCATAGGATTGGAAAAAAAAAAAAAAAAAGAAAAAGAAAAATTCCTAACATTACTAAGAAGTTTTGCTTTTCATGGCCCTGGCTTTTCTGGATTCATTTCGCATGACACACCCCCTTCTCTCTCCATTTCAACCACAACTGTTCTTTTTCTTTTTTTTTGAAAGATTATCTTTAGGGGCTGCAGTTGTAGTTTAGTGGTAGAACACTTGCCTAGCCTTCATGAGGCACTGAGTTTGATCCTCAGCACCACTTAAAAATAAATAAATAGAATAAAGGTATTGTGTTCATCTATAACTAAAATACAAATTTTAAAAAAGGCTCTTTTTCAAGGTAATTTTAGCTATCTGATATCACAATTGAGAAGGTAATACAAAAATTTCTACCTACCTCACCAGTCATAATTCCCTATCATTAACATCTTAACATTAATATCATTAATATAGTACATTTGTTAGAATTGATGAACCAATATTGATATATGATTATTAACTGAAGATCATAGTTTATTCAGATCCCTTTACTTTTTAAAATATTTTTATTAGGGCTTTATAATTATACATAACAGAGTGGTTCATTTTGACATATTCATACATGCACGTAATATAACTTGCTTCATTTAATGCCACAGTACTTCATTTTTTCTCCCTCCACCTTCTTCCTCTGGCTCCTCTTCTTTTAACCTAGTGGTCTTCCTTCTATTATATTTTATTTATTTATTGTTTTTTAATTGGTGCTTTATAAATGTGGGACTCACTGAGGTACATACATACATGTGTAGAGCATAATTTGGTCTGTTTCTTTCCACAGTTCCTTTCTTTTCCTGGTCCTACTCTCTCCCCCTCTATCCACTTCCTCTACTCCACTGATCGTCCTATTTTCTTGATATCCACCTCTTTTTCTTTTAATTTCTTATTTTTCTCTATATATTCTATATATGAGAAAAAAAATGTTTGACCTTTGACTTTCTGTGTCTGGCTCATTTCACTTAGCATAGTAGTTTCCAGTTCAATCCATTTACCAGCAAATGACATAATTTTTATTCTTCTTTATGACCAAGTACACTCTATTGGGTATATAACACATTTTCTTTATCCATTCATCTGTTGAAGGGCACCTGGGTTGGTTTCATAACTTGGCTATTGTGAATTGTGCTGCTATGAACATTGATGTGGCTGTGTCATTGTAGTAGGCTGATTTTAGTTCTTTGGAACAGATATCAAGAAGTGGGATAGCTGGGTCATATGGTGGTTCAATTGCCAGTCTTTTGTGGATAGATTCCCTTACTTTTTACCTAATGTAATTTCTCTGTATCAGGATTCGTTCATAATGCATTTCATTTAGGAACCCCCATCAGTGTGGGATTCTTTGTCTTTTCTTTTTTGAGGACTTAATAATTTGCTGCTACTATAAGATTCTCCAGGCTGATCTCCCCAATGCTAGAATCAGATATTTCTCCTGAATCTCTAACTCCTTGTATTGGAGAATGATATTAGGAACCATATGGCCTCTTGATGTGCATACTTCAGAGGTTCATTTCTCTTAGGTGCTCCGAGCTGACAGAACACAGAAATGTATGTGTGTTTTCTAACCCATGTCTGTCCACACATAAGTACTTCCATGTGTAATCAAATGTATTTGTTTTAAGATACACCCAACTTCATACAGAAGACCTCAACTCTGTTCTGTCACATATGAATCATCCTAGCCCTACTCTACATTTGTATATATTTAAATGTCCATTCCAACTGTGAGAAACAGACTCTTTAATAGGTCCCTAAGTTTTGCTTTATATATGTTTGCTAAAGGGCTTTCCATATCTCTGTCTGGGGTGCCCCTCCTTCTGCATTGCACACTTAACTTGTTCACAAATTAAGTCTCATTTTTTCATGCGCTCCTCACTTTTTAGCTTTTATTGCACTAGGTACCTCTACTTTCCAGCACTTACTTCTGGAGTTGCCATTTTTACTTGTATTTGCTTGCTTACATGTACACATGTAACATCCGTGAGGGTCAGAGTCATGCCTCTTGGGTTTAGTTTTGTAGCCCCCCCCCCACCCCCAGCATCTTGCACAGTATCTGCACAGAGGTAGATAATAAATGCCTCTTGAGTTAAACCAAGTCAGGATGAAAAACAAGGTTGTCATTGTCACTGTTCCTATTCAGTTTTGACCTGAAAAAAAAATAGCCAAGCCAATGAAGCAATAAAAAGTAGTAAAAGGTATAAAAAATTTGAAAGTAAAAATTAAATGTTATAATTCACAGATGATTTAATCAGCTCCCTAGAAAATCCAGGAAAAATCTGATTAAAGAAGCATAGCAACCTAACATGAAAGCCAACAATTTTTAACACAGGATGAAATATAACATAAAACTCTCATTAAAAAAAGAAACAAATCTATTATGCTTAGGATTATGTGGAACAAGAAGTGTACAAAACCTTTATGAACTGAAGTATATGCAGGAGGTACTGATTATATAGCTAAATAAAGTTTATGAATCAGAAGACTTGCTGTTATATAAATGTTCTCAATTTAATCTGTAAATTCATTGAAATCTTAATATAAATCCAATATGGCTTTTCATGGAATTGACAAACTTATTCTGAAATTCATAAGGGACCTTAGGTAGAAAAAAAAAAGATGAGAACTTTGCGAAAAGTAAGAATAGGAAGTGAGAATTTTTTCTTCCAAATACAAATATATGTTCTAAAGATAGAGCAAATAAAACAGGATGATATTCTCATAAGAATAAAAATTTAATGGACTGAAGTCCAGACACAGATTTTATCATTATGAAAATCTAATATGGGATAAAGAAGAAACTTACCAAAAGTTCCAGAAAGAAACTGATCATTTAGTAAGTGGAATAGGAATTGAACTCTGCATCTTATACCGTTTGCAAAATTAGATTTCAGATGAGTTTTTTACTTAGATATAAAAAGAAATATTCAAGTAAAAAACAGTGTGCAACATTTATGCCCTTTAGATTTGAAAGACCATTCTTTACAGAATGCAAAAGCTTTAAAAGACAAGCTTGATAAAATTTACTACGTGAAATCTACTGTATGAAAATGTCATTCCGTATGACAATGGATGACAATGGACAGTTACTTACAAAGTCAAAATACCAGCAGTGGACTAGGAGATAATATTTTCAGCATATAAAGCAAAACAAAAGAATTTGTATAAATATATAAGAAAAACATAAACAACGTAGTAGAAAAATTGAGAACTCTGAGCATTTCATTCACAGAAGAAACAAAAACGGTCAATGAAGATTTGAAAAATGCTCAACTTCACCAATAAAATTTGTAAATTATAATATCATTCTCACCTTAGGAAAAATTCAATAGGTTAATAATATAAATAGTAGTCAGGATATGGGAAAACAGGTAGGATTAGTAACTTTGAAAGTCATGTTACATTATCCTTTAAAATTAAAACTTGTACACCGAGCAGCTGGAACTTTTATATGCATTGCTGGTGAGAGTAAAATCACCCACCCATTTTGGAAAACTGCCATTGGAGTTTTCTTATAATGTTAAGTATGTATTATGACTCAACCATTTCTCTCCAAGGGAGAAATGAAGATATTCCCATTAAAAAAAATTCATGTAAAATGTCCATAACATTTTTTAAAAATAGCCTCAAGTTGGAAACAATCCCAGTGTCCATCAACAGATGAATGGGTAAGTGAACTGTGGTATATTTCTACAATGGCATACTGCTCAGCATTGAGAGTAAATATTACGGATACATAACACAGCATGCATGAATCTCAAAACGTTAACACTCAGTGAAGTAAGCCAGACAGTAATGAGCTTATGCTGTATTTCCATTTATATGAAGTTCCTGGGTAGACAAAATTAATGTGTGATAGGAATCAGAGCAGCAGCTGCTTCTGTGAACAGATTGGGAAGTGCATGGAGGAGCTTGTAGGGGTGATGGAGATGTTCTGTGTATGTATGTATGTATCTTATCTTACATGGGTGCATACAATTATCAAAACTGATCAAACTCTTCATATCACTTATGTAAGTTATATCTCAATAAAAATAAGAAAATATTTTCACGGAGAACACCCTATCCCTCCAAATCTTTATTTCTAGTGTCATTTCCTTTCATTTCATTGCTGGTGCCTACCCAAGCAAAGTGTTCATATACGAGCATCAGGAAGCTTGCTAATAAGGATTTTCCTGTAACTGTGTAATGGTGAAATATAGACAGCAACTCAATGTCTATCGATGTAGAGCATTAAAGAAACTTTAGTATATTGCACTATCAATACTGTACCACAGTTAGAGCTCTCTATATTGACATGGGAGCACTCCATAAGTTACAATTAAGAGAGGAAAGCAGAATACAATGTAGGTCATAATGTCATCTATGAGAACAAAGGAAATGGTTTCTGTGAGTGTAATGTCTGTAAAAATACAGTAACACATCTGGGAGAGAATACATGCCAAATGGTAACAGTGGTGCCTCTTGGGGAAGCTACCTGGGACAGAGGTGGGAAATGACTAGAGATGTTTGATTAAAATAAAAGCAAATATATTCACAACATTTTTTAGTAATACGAAAATTTTAAATGTTTAAGAGAAAATGCTGAATGTGTCAGATTCCATTCAGAAAGGACTTTACTGGTGTTCTGAAAGAAATGCAAGTTTCAATGTCTTTTTTTTTTTTTTTTTGCAGGTCACACAGTACTTGCTTGACAAAGCTCTCATCATAGATGAAGATACGCTTTATGAGCTGTCACTAAAAATTGAACCTCGACTCCCTGCTTGAAGATCTGGCCTTGCCCCGAGACCTCGGCATTTCCATGGACAGTCAGAACTGTGCATGCCATGCCTCACACGGTGCAGCGGGGACTGGGGAAAGGTGAAGCCAGTCTCCTGTCTCCACTGAAGAAGATGGAACTGGACTGAGCCAACCCCAGCTGTGTGGGTCAAAGTCAGCTGCTTCAGCCCTGGGTGGGAAGATGAAAAGACTGATACTGTAAAGCTGATGGTGCATTTTATGTAAGGGAATGTTAGATGGGAGAGGCTTGTAGCCACTTTCATGAAGCTGGTAAGAAGGTAAATTTCCCTCTGCCCCATGTTCTGTTAGAACTTGGGGACAAGGGCCCGCAGAAAAGACATGTGATGTTTCTCTGGCACTTCACTGGCCTGGGCACACCTGCCAATCTTCTCCTAGGATTTAACTGCTTCCATGACACTTCTTTCCATTACAAGCTTCACAGGAAAGCCGAAGCCTCCTCTCTAGGGCCCACACATCAGCAGTGCCAGTCTACAGCATGTGCATGGTTCTCAGTGCATTATAAATATTTATATTTGAGGAATGGGATGTTCTGAAACTGCCTTTTCAGTCTTTAGGCAACAGGACAGGAAAAAAAAAAGATAAAACTCTAGTGGATTTGTTGGTAACATTTCCTTAATTAAAAACATTAGGCTGTGCCCCAGAGGATTTCAGCCTGTGGCCATCTTGGGGTGAGGGTGGGGGCTTCTTCCTGAGATTGATGGTCCCAAGAAGCTACCCCCTTGGAGAGGCAGCTGCAGAATTTGTAGAAAGGTGCATGCCACCTCACCGACAAAACTGTGGAACAAGATAAAAGGCCACCAAGTGCTATGGGGAATAATGGGTTTCATTGCTAAGTGAAAATATATACCTAAAAATCATCTTTGTACCTCGTTTTGCTTGTTTCCTTTTCTCTGATAGTATGATAGGAATCTTCTGATTTACACAAACTTTTTTTTTAAAGACTCATGATGAGCATGGATTGTATTTTTTAAAAACTGTTTCGTGGGATTTTCTTTTGAAAACCCACACTTCCATATGCTGTTGGTAGACAGTCCTTCTCCACCCCAGCCATCTTTGTTTAAAAATGATTTTGAGATCTTTCTGAGTGAGAATTCTGTAACTGCATGGGAAATGGGCCCAATCACCCAACAGCTCTCACAGCAGAAAGCCAATTTCAGAGGTTAGTCCTGCTGCCCATGGCTGGGAAAGTGGCCTCACTTTTATGGAGATTGTCAGTTGTAGAGGAAACAGGGCTATTTTATCGTTTACCTCCCTCTTCTCTTCTCAGGGAGACTACTGCTTTAAAAGAAGAAAAGGAAAACACGACAGAGTTATATTACCTGAGCCTGTTGTACCTGACATTTGCTCTTGAAAGCATGAAGCTTATTGATGCTAACAATGAAAAATTGATCTCTCTGGCTGTTTTCCCTCTTCTTTGCACTTTAATTTTTTGGTAGAGCTAACAGCTGATTAATAAATTTCCATTAGCTCTTAAGACCCCATGGAAGAGCTGGCATTAATAGCGTATCATAGAAGTAAAGAAGGTACCTTTTTTTTTTTTTTGCACAGTAAGGGCCATCTCTGTACATACTACATAGTGAAATATCAAATAAGGAAAAGAAAGTATTTATAATATATGAAAACCATTCCAAAAATATTTTCTGTAGCTCATATTAGCCAACAGTGTAGCATTAGGCCCAAGGAGGGTTTATTATGGATGCTTTTCTTTTTTCTTTTTAAAAAATTGCTTGTTTGTTCTCTTTAGTTTCAGACAAGAGATTGACTGCATCTTGATGCATGATGAGAAGCATGGATGTTGGATTCTAATCATGCACACCTTGTGATTTATTTCTCAGTGTTCAGAAACCGAGGGTTTGAAAAAATATGTGTCAATTGCATCAAACACCTCATGTTCTTGCAGAAGAAAAGCTAGGCAAAGGTTAGCTTTCTTGATTCAAAAAGAAAAAAAAAAGTGTTGGAAGGTGAACAAAAACCAGGACAAATCCATGAGAGGACCACGCACATACTTGGTACCTAGCTTCAGGCAAAGCACCACATGGAAAAGTCAGAGTTGTACCCTGCCCTGGAGTCCCACAGCCTTCTGAAGGGTAAGGGATGCCTCCATGTGCACTTTCCTTGGAAGTTTGAACCCCATTTCTCTGACCCAGCTGTTCCAGAGGCACTGCCATTTTTATATTAAAAAAAATGAGAGGAGTTTCAAATGCTCCTCCTCTTTTGCAATGCAGCTTTTCCTCACAGTGACAAAACTTCTGAGCCTAATTTCTGTAGCACGTTGGAAGTGCCTCCCAGTGGTCAGATGTGACTTTTAGCATTTTATTGAGTTCATTGCTGACTTTTAGTGTTATCTTGAGTCACATGGCCCTCCTGTTTCCTATAGCTAGAAGGAGAGAACTCCACCTCCAAGAGAGTTCCCTTTGACAAGCTGCACTATTTGTGGGTCAGCTGAGATAGAAACACATGTTTAAAATAAGAATCAACAACACAACAACAACAACAACAACAAAAATCCTCAATGTGGTCACACTTAAAATTCTCCAGAGCAATTTATGTTGTCTCTTCTGACTGTTAAAGTCTTGATCCTCCTCTCCTCCCAAGCTTTGTGTGTATTGTGGCACACAGCGCATGCTTGCCAGGCTCAGTCCCCCTATATTCTATTCCAGGAGACCGGTTCTAGGAGTAGGAGGTCAGCCTCTATGAGCCAAGTAACAAACATGTATACTACAAACTTAACCCAGAAACTCAGAAGGAAAATCCAATTTCATGCTTTCAAATGAATACTCACATTTTATGCTGTCAATAGAGTCATCTTGAGGTTTTTAGGGGATGCCTTTGGTTATTAATTAAGACATTCAGTTTTGCCACAGGGAGAAGTCTTTTACCTAAGCTGATATACTTTCTGACAGAGTCAGGCATGAAATAGAACATTGTCACTTTTCCTTAGTGTTTCTGTGAAGGAATTTAAAGAGGAAATTTTAAACTGCTCTTGCAGTATTTTCAAGCTGCTCTCACAATATCTCCATTGCTGGCAAATTTCAGAGGACCTCAGGGCACTGCTTATAGACAAGTGAAACTCATGGCTACTGGATAATTTGGAAAAGAAAATCCATTATGTGCCTATTTGGAAGGTGTGGTGAATCAGCAGCTCTTCTCTCACATCATGAGACAAGACCTCGGGCCAGCAAGGAGTTGGCAGCTTTTAAGTTCTTAAAAGAAGTAATGCAGTAAAGAAGTTATTCCTAATAAAGTTAACTTTTATTTGTAAGCAAAGGATTTCCTTACTTTTCAAAGTTTCATTTTATTCCCTCTGAAAAAGAATCTCTCTCTTTATTTTGAACTCAAGTGCAAGTTTTTTAAAAAACCTGCAAAAAAACTTTACACTGGGCGTGGTGGCATACATCTGTATTTCTTGCTACTCAGGAAGCTGAGGATGGAGGTCTACAAGTTTGAGCCCAGTGTAGGAAACTTAGTGAGATCCTGTCTCAAAATAAAAAGGGCTGGGGATGTGGCTCTGTTGGTGATCATTTGCTTTGCATGAGTAAAACCCTGGGCTCAATCTCCAGTACTGAAAAAATAAAATAAATAAATAAATACAAGAAGATGATAATCTCTTGTTTATGGCCAGATTACATGTCCACTGGCAGAAGGAATCAGTAAATGAGATTCATTTTCATTTATGTAAGAAATTTTGTAAGTCTAAATATTGACTTGTTTACAGTCACCACTGTATGATTCCTGGTAGTAAATCTAATCAAAATGTAGTTCTCAGTGCCCACTGGTGACTTAAAATTAAGAAGGGCAGAGTAAAAGTGGGACACAGTCTTCTTGTACTAGGTGTAAACACATGAATGATTCCAAAAATTATTCATCTCAGGTGCCACACAGCATGACATTGACATTAGGATTGATTGTACTGATCTAATCTGCTCGAGAAAAATGATAGTTCTACTTAATGATGTTGAACCACTGTCTTTCACACAATCCATTTCAACTTTCATTAGAAAGCTGGTTGTGAAAGGGCACTGGACGAGGCATCCCTGCCCTGAGTCCTAGCCCAAATCTGCATCCACTAGCTGGAAAACCTTAGGCCAGTGTTTACACCTCTCTGAGCCTCAGTTTCCTCATCTATAAAATGGGGTTTATCGTAATTTCTGTGCTGTCTACCTCACAGGGCTGTTGTGAGGACAAAATGGCTTAGAATGTAAACTGTAAAGTGCTGTCCAAATGTGAGGTAACCTGATTACCATCCTCAGCTCTCTTTTGCAGAGAAATTAAATGTATTTCTTTATTATTTGTGTGTGTGTGTGTGTGTGTGTGATGGAGAAACACATGTCAGTTGGAGAAGCATATTGTGTCCAGTACTTAGCAAATCTGCTGATATTTGTGATTCCGACAGAGGAGTTTGTGCTGTGGCCTAACATTTGCCAAGTGAGGTGTAAGTTATGCCTATATGCAAATTAAACTGCGCCTTTCTTGAATACTTGGAAATCTCATCAGTTTTTTTATTCTTGCCCTATTTTTCTAATTGTCTTCTTGATAACAATGAGCTTTTTCAGTTATTCTTTTAAAGTTCAGGGTGGAAAACAGATTAGAAAAAACACATGTTGTTGACACCAAAGTATCAGAGAACGGGGGACTTCAGAAAAAATATGGAGAATCATTTAGTCCCACTCACTTTCTAGTCTTTCATTGGTCTTGTGAGATCCATAGCACATGCTTGACTACTGCCCAGAACAGCTCAGCTTCATCCAGGGCAGCTCCATGCTCCTGACAGTTTCCGGAGACAAAGAAGCTGCAGCAGTGGAATCCTGGCTCAGCCATTACTAGTTCTGACCTTGATGGGCTCCTGAGCTGTCTGAAGTTGTCCTTATCCATAAAACAAGACTCATGTCTATTCCTACAATTACTGCAATAGTTACATGGAGTGATATATATATATATATTCGTAATATTATATTATTAATATATATACATATGTCTACTATCATTTCTGTCAAGTAGATGAAGTTGTCCTCACATTTAGAGCTGAAGGAACCAGGATACAGTTGTTGAGCACAAAAGGGAACTGAGCAGAGGGATCCCTGCTGCCCAATTAGCTTCTTTCTTCTGGCCTGAGCGGTCCAGACTGATGGGGTTGCAGGGAACCAGGTTCGCTTCATCCTATTACTCGGCCAAACCACAGGCCTGCATGGTCAGATCTGAGTTTTACTCTATGCACACTCCAGCTTGATTTGGGAATAGAAAAGAGAATAAGCCCAGGACGGGATATTTCTTTTAAAGCAAGGGATATGGTAAAAGCCAGCCACTGGTCACACTGGGCACTAGAGCCATGGAGCTTTGAAGGGAGTGGGCAGTGATAAGAAAGGAAGAAAGGGCATGTCACGGGGCTTGTGGTTGAAGGATTTTCAGACATTTTGGAATTTCTGCTGTGAGTCACTTGTGCTAGTTGCCAGTCCCTCCTAATAACCTTGAAAGTGACCAGGCCCTGACAGAAGGATGGCAGCCTCTTTTCCCAACAACATCTCAGCTTCTACCTTGACCCACTCATGTGTAAACTCAGTGTAAAATATAAGCAGTTGAGGTAAGAGATGTGGAGGAGGCCCTAAATGTCCATTAATAAACAACTATAGGAAAAAGAAAAAGAGGGATTTTCACCGTAACTACCATTCTTGAAAATTTGCACATCTGTGCCCTTCAAGAGCCTCACAGTTGGGCTGGGGATGTGGCTCAAGCGGTAGCGCGCTCGCCTGGCATGCGTGTGGCCCGGGTTCGATCCTCAGCACCATATACCAACAAAGATGTTGTGTCCGCTGAAAACTAAAAAATAAATATTAAAAAATTCTCTCTCTCTCTCTCTCAAAAATAAAAAAAAAAGAGCCTCACAGTTTTCTGGATCTCAGAACTGGGCTATTACAGGGTGACTGGAACTGACTTTGAAGTAAGTGTGTCCACAAAAGACCTCACTGTCCCCCGCACCCCTACCAGCCAGCAGAGCCCAGTCTCTGGAGCAGCTCTTGAGCCCCACAGTCCTCCAGCTCACTGCCTGTGCCCCCCAGGGGAAGCCTACAGAATGTGCACACTGGAATCCTGACTCTGCAGGACCATGAAATCTGCTTGGTTAATCCCAATCTGTGATTATTTTCATGAAGTAACATAGAAGAACCTAGAAAATATATAAGTATATATCACTTGAAAGGGTATCACTCTGTTAGGACACAGTGACGACATATGTGTACTAACTGAGGAAACCAATATACAAAAAAGTGCTTGAATTCCAGGTTTCAACATGAGGAATTTTTACACGTGGGTCCATTTATAGAACCCCCTCAAGTCGAGAACCTTTCCAGATCATGAGAAGACCTCCTCATGTGCTCTCCTCATCAGTCTCTTGTGCGGTGTTTACATTTTTGCCATGGTCATATTGAAAAGAATTGAAACTTTGACAGAGCCTTGTTAGGAATAATTCCTGAGTCTCCATTCCCCAGCTCCATAATCCCCTCTGAGGCTGGCTGAGCCCTAAGAAGGGAGAGAGAGGAATCAGCTGGCGATGTTCACGTGGTCACAGAAACTAGGTACGTGACTGTCACCAGAAGCCTAGGCAGGCTCCCTTGAAATGGCAGGGCTGCTGTCCAAAATCCTGGTGGGTCATTGCTATTTACAGGCAACCTTTCCGGTTCATGGTGGATGTCCCAAGGAGGGCTATTTTTAAGCAGGGATATGGCCTGCAGGGCCTTCTGGGTGGCAGATTAAGCTCATAGAAGGCGAGACAGTGTAGCCATCTACTTCAGATGGCCTGATCCTGAACAGAAATGTGATTGCTATTATCTCTGAATCCAGGCCTCAGACAATAAGCTGGAAGGAGGTCCCCCTAGCCTCTGGCTGAGGTCCTGATTAGCAGCTGGAGAGAAGCAGCTATAGACAGCTTTTCTCTCAACTTTGGCCTGAGAAGTGCATTCTCCAGAGCTAACAGGGTCCCCAGGATGGTGCTCCTGACAGAGGGGAGAAGCAAGTCACCCAACAGGTACACAGCCTCTCCTGCTGGCCCTTTCACCCTGAGGCCAGGTCCTACAGGCCTGAGTAGCTTGCAGATTCTCAAGAATCCCTCTGAGAACCTCAAGGGGAGCAGTCAGCGGAACTGGGTAGGAGGGGGCAGACACAACTCTGCCTTTTCTCTTTATAGGGGAGAGAACCATTTCAGAGAAAGGGCAGGTGCCAGAAAAGGCCCAGGGCCCTGGAAGAAGAGTCAGTGGCTGGCTGTCAAGGGCACAGCTGGGGGAGCCAGTGCTTCCTGAGTCTGAGACAGGATTGGCCAGGATGGACCCCTCAGGCCCCCCCCCAGCACGAGAGCCTCTTCAAGGCCAGACTCTGCCTAGAGCTCCTGTTACACTTCTTGGCTGTGTGCAGGCAGCAGGACAGGACGTGGCAGACTCCCGCTTCAAGGTCAGTGAGACTATGAAACTCTGCTTTATTTCTCCAAAGAGGGAGAATTGCTAGAGCCAGTGTGAGGGGGTTTGGAAGAGTAAACCCAGGGCAGTGGACCAGGAGCAGGTATAGGTCAGTTGCTGTGGGCACTGCACATGTGTGAGGAAATAATGGTACCTGGTTAAAGAAGCAGCAGAGTGTCTGTCCTTGATTCAAGCCCCCTCTTCCCTGTACACAGGCAGGGACAGCTCAGCAGGAGATGCCAGAACCATAGTAGCACCCTGCTCAAAGTGCCTCTATCCGATAATGAATCAGAAGTTTTCATTGGGAAAAAAGCTATAAATGTAGAATTTTTATGCTGCACTTAGGACGTTAAATGTCAGGTTCCTTTTCCTTGTAATTTATAGAGACAACTCCACTTATTTCTGGGAATGTTTTTACTTGACAGCATCAAAAGAGGTACAAAATCAATCAACCTAGAAAATTAAAATTTTTGAGGATTCAAAAAGAGCTGATTAATTACCAATAAGCTGAACCCAATTTAAACTGTTTGCTAGAGATTCATTTTTTAATTCATGAATATAATGAAAAAAATGAGTCAAGGAATTGTTTTCCCACCCTCCTTTCTACCAAAACCAAAGCCAAAAAAAAAAAAAAAAAGGCTTTCTACTTGGGCTGAATGTATTTCATCTCTGGCAAAGGCCTGCTCTTGGCTTACTGGCTTGCTTGGCTCTCAAGGGTCACTTCTCTTTCACTGTGTGTGGGTGGCATCTCTACCTTCAGATGCTCTGCTTTAAGAGTGTGGAGAGTGACAGTTGCCAAACAATCCACAAACTTTTGGTCTTCTCAGTGCTGCCCTTCCCCACAAGCCTTGCCACAAACACTGTGGATTGCTCTGTGACCCTTCACAGAGGCAGTTGGAGTCGGCCAGGTGGCAGCGGAGCCCTCATGGCAAGGCCACACTTGTGGTGAGCTGTTTCCAGAAGAGCGGCTCTTCCTGCTGCAGCTCTCATACTTTCTGTTTCTGAACTTGTGAACTTGATCTGCTTCCTCCGTTCTCTCCTGGAGAACTTGACCACCAGCTGGTGGCAGGAGGCTGTTTGAAGATCATTAGAGGACCTCTTTGAGTGTCATTAAGCTGTTGGAGCACTTCATTTGTCCTCTGCATTGACAGGCACCTCTTCCAAAGACCCAGACTCTGGAGTTGATTCTGACCATGGGCTAAGGCACAGGAGTCCCTACATCCCTCTGACTCTGTCAGTTTCACAATCAAATCACAGCCTCAGGGAAAAGGCCATGGGCGAGATTTTATGAGAAGGATGATTGAAGAAGGTTCGGGAAACCATGGACGGTGGGATGGTATGGATGGGGAGTCCTGGGCTTTCAGGGGGAAGAGGAGCTGACTCTGAGACAGACTTTGCCCCTAGCTCTGAAGCTCTGGGTTTCCATTTCAGTCACAGTCTAGAAAGAGACCCACCTGTCTCCCTGAGGACTCTTGGGAACCTATGTCCAGCATTCTGGGAGGTCCTGCCCACTGAGCCAGGAATCCTAATGGGAATCCTGAAGGTGACTGATAGAGGTCACACCCACTCCTGCCTGGGAGGCCTCTGAGACAAGACTCCCTTCAGTGGAGAAGAAGGCACCCTACTGTTACAGCTGTGTGAAAGGCAAGGTGGCTTCTAGCTCTCTTTTCTTGAAGATCTACCCTTGAGAAACAAGTCTGGTAATAATCCGACATCTTTATCACAAGGGGGCCCCATAAAAGGCCTCTGTTTTGCAGGAAAGGAAAAATAACCTGTTCTTGCCTATGAATTTCTACTTGCTGAGTAGGACTGAGAAGTCTGAGGGTGCTCAGTAAGGTGGACTGTGCTTAGTGGTTGTGAGGTAACTTGATCCCTTTGCTCTCTTAGATCTGGGAGGGGACAGCCATTTTCTGCTGGCCTAGGACACCTGGCATCATGGGATTTTGCTCAGAGTGTCCTGTGGAGCTGGTCCAACCCCAAGGACGTCCTCGTTTTGGGGTGACTCTCTGGAAGGAAAGTTGACACATGGTCCTTCCCCTGCCTTCCACCTGTCCTGCGGCCCTGAGGAGCTCAGACACATGGACGCCGTGAACAGCAGGACCAGAAATAACTCTGAGTCAGCAGAAAGGCACACATGGCATCTCCATCCAGGATATTCAGACGACCAGGAGGCTGGGGACTGGGCAGTGACAACTCAGGGCCTCCATGTTCTGGGATGTCACAGATCCAGAGAAAACATTAGGCCAGGACCCAGGCTCCAAATACACCTGCCTGGGACAGAGAGATGTACACCTCTTGGGCACTCAGCCCACAGGGCTTAATGTAGCTGTCCTTGTCTTTCAATGGAGAGAGCATGTGTGGGAACAAGCATGATACTGCTGCTTGCACCAGGCCGTGCTTCTGCAACCCCCAACAAAAATCTCCCTACTTACAGTCCAGGAATTCTCCCCTTTTTAGCCCAGATGCTGCAAACAATGTTTTTAAAATCAAGATTCATAGAGGCATTCTATGAATTAGGGAAATTGAGGTAGACAGTTTCTAAAGCACTAGAGCTGAAGACTACGTCCCTTCCCACTTCCTGAAATCTCACATTTCTATATGAGGGAGAGAGGAGGGAAGGAGCGAGAAAGAAAGTCTGTGTGCCCTCTCCTCAGAGAAAGGCAGACTTGCCCAGCATCCCCAGCATGGCTTGGCAGGCACCTTGTATCAGAGTGGAACAGGCAGAGATATCCCTGGCATCCTGGCCACTTTAGCAGAAGCCCAAGGACAGGGGAAGGGAACAGGCTTGTAATATTCTGGGACTCTAGGAGGAGTCACATGCTCTGAGGTGATAATCCTGTGCCCAGAGCTGCTATGGTAGATGCATTTCTATGTATTGGGGGCTAAGCCCGTGGAGTGACCTGGGGCACTCCTAGGTCCTAAGCCACAAGAGTGGTTCTCCTTCCATTGCTGGCTGGTACAGGGCTGTATGTGGGGTCCACAAGTAGCCTGAGTCCAGGCTAAGGGCAAACCTGGGCTGAATTCTGAGCTTTCCCACTGGGCTGGCAAGTGAAACCAGAGCATGGCACTTCTGATCTAAAATAATGCCTACTTAGCAGGACTGTTGCAAAGCCTGAAGATAATGTTAAGCCCCTTGCGCAACTCATGGTTCATGGTAGGAGCTCAATAATTGTTACTTAAGAGAGGGGGGGGGGGCGGGGAAGGCTTGACTGGATGTGCAGGGATGGAACAATATTCCAGGTAAAAAGAGATAGCCCAGCAAAAGGACAGGAGGGTACAGGGAGGACCTGTCCTATGAAGCCAGGAAGCCTCTGGAGACAGCGTCAAGAGGGAGGTCTGGAAGAAAGGGGGAGCTCAACTGGTTAAACCCACGTTGTGAACCCTCATGTTGGTTTTCAGGGTATGAGCACCAGATCTGGAAGTACATGATAGGAACATTCTGGATAGTCTTGTCTCCAGAGAGATCCCAGAATAAAGCAATTAACTGAAATAATTCAAATGCTGGGGGTAGGGAGAGACACAAGCTAAAGTTGATAAATATTCAGAGAGGAGTAGACCAGCACTGGCTGGGATCATCAGGGTTGTCTTTCAGGAGCGAATGAAGGCCATCGGGGCCATTAGGGGAAGGGACTTACAGTTACTTGGTACCTCCTGTAGCCTGTCCTTTCTTCCTCCCACACCCAGAGAGAGGACTCATCATGCCCATCACAGAGAAGCTGCTGAGGCTCAGGAAGGTGACATTTGGGTTCCCACACCAGCAGGGCTTTTTCACAATATATATGTGACAGCCCCATTGTTGCAGATTTGCAAAAGGCAGCATCTGAATTTTTAGCACACTTCACAGTTGATATTTTTAGCATCTTACTCTTTAAAATCACAAATGTAAACATGTTTGAGTGATGCAATAGAGTTCTATTGAGAGAAAAGTTGGTAAGTGGCCTCCTCCAAGTCCATTGCTCTGAAGTAACTCTTTTAGCAGTTTGATAAATAACCTTTACTAATTTTCTTTATGTTCATACAAATAAAACAAATATGTACACGTATATTCAAATCATGACAAAATTGGAACTACTCATTTTCATTCCTATGCAAGGTATTTTTCCCCTTTTAATCTAAGAATGTGTCATAGATATACATTCAGGTCGGAATATTCCATGCTCTGAACACTTAATACACGATCCCACCATCCTTCCCCCTCTGATAAGTTACTTCTATTTTTTTTTCTTTTGCCACTACAGTGTTAAAATAAACATCCTTCTGCCTCCCTCCTTTTATATGGGTAGCTTTATTTCTGCAAAACAAATTTCCAAAGGTGATGCTGGGCCAGTGGGCCAGGGTAATTTTTATTTTGATAGCTGGCTCCTGTGCCCCTCTCCAGAATGGTTGCAGTAGTTCACAGGGCAGTCCAGGTGATTCCCATCACAGCCAGAGTAAAAAGCCCATCCTGGATTTTTAGTTAAAATCTCTGCTTTTTAGTTCCCTTGTTGTGACATAAGATAAGCTACCTGCTCCTGGGGATTGTTGTAGGTAAAGGACCTACCCCTGGAAAATACTAATTTTGCTTTTTAAATCTTATTAAGATATGAAAATGTTCTAATAGTTACCCAACAGCAAAGTAGGTAGCTCTAGGAAGCTGTGAGATCCCCAACACTGCTTGTGTTTAAGGATGGTTGTGGGAAAGGGATCCCTATACTTGATCTTAACTAAATGACATCTAAAGTCCTTTCCAACTTTCACATTCCTATGACAGTTATTCACTCCCTTTCGGCTTTTAGTAAGCCCTTATAATGCATGGGTCAGTTGGCCTGAGAACCAAGACAAACTGGAACTCAGTCCTACCTTTACTAGATCTCATCCTTTTGAAGTGTGGGACTAGTTTCTCAATGTAACACATCTTGGCTCATGGAAATCACAAGCAATTGTCAGATTTCAGTGCCTACCTCACATATTAAGAAACTGCAGTTCCCACCAAGTCCTGGGCTTCCCTGATGTGGGCCTCGGTAATCTTGGGAGGGATGAATGTCATCCAGGCAAATCTTTTCTATATGTTTGCCTTGGCCTTGAGCAGGTCTGCACAGTCTGATGATGTTAAAGTTCTTCTCCTGGTTGTAAGACAAAGCAGAATCAGGCATCGACATCATCTGCCCAGGATTTCCAGAAAGAGCTCTCAAACTGCCTTGGAAACACAAGTCTTTATATCACATATACCATATACTCTACAGTCATATAAGGCAACTCTACTTTAGGTTTGTCCAAAGGAAACAAAGCAAAGCAATGTTGGAATTGTTAAAAGCAAACTAATATTGTTATTTACAGAAACTAAAATGTGGATATGATGATAGTTCAAACATCAGTACTTTGAGCCAAATGCTCACTCACACATCACTCTAACAGGGAGGATGATCTTTGAAGACCACTAGTCATGAGTTGTACATGGAGATCACACCCTCCTCTTTCTCCTCTTTTAAAAAAATCTTTTTGCACAGAATTTGAATGTAATTACATATCAGTACATAAACAATTAAAGGAAAGAAACAAAGATCAAGATATTTGGGTCAGCCTCATAAATTATTGCACTTCTTATTAGTTTAGGGAGACCATGTTCCAACTCACTTTTAGGCCCCTACTGCCTAGAGCATTTGGGCAAAGTTTATAGTACTTTTCTGAGTTTACAGTAAATTTCAGAGTGCCTCTGTGATCAAAGAGCAGATTTATGGGTGTGGAAGCAGATGAGACAGCCCAAAGGCTATGTGTTAATATTGCCTGATGGACCAGAAAGCATTGGTATAACTCTTTGAGGAGCCATTGCCCATTCTTGGAAGGACACTAACAACACCTGAAGTCTAATAGGCAGCAAAGAAGTATATGTGATGAGTTAATGTTGGCCTTTGCAGATCCCCAGGACAACTTCAAGAAATTGCTGACTTATCTTGTCTGGTTTTAGCAACCCCTGCTGTCCTTAGGACGGAGAAAATTATTTGTAGATATTAGCACAGAAGGAAAGAACTGTCTGATAATCCTGGACCAATATAAAAAACCAAGTTCTTAAAAAAAAAAAACAAGTTCTTAAACGTTTTCTAAGTCTTTGATGCTTTCATTTGAAACATTCAAGCTTAGTAGACTTCTAGGTGGGATCCTGGTAAAAGGAAGCTGATGGACTGATCAGTTCCCAAAATTTAATCAAGGTAGAAAGCGGACCCTAGAAAGATAGTCTTATCAATGCTGTACCCTGTGATGATTCCCCTTAAGGGTTCATCCTTCCCTGAGGTTATCAATCACAGACATACACATCAAGTTCTTTGAAGCAATTAATCCACATAGCCTCTAGCAGCAGAGTTTTAGGAGCCTTCCAAATGTTAGGAAAGTCTACACACTGTATTTATTTAGGAATCATGAGATCCAAATGGTGAGAGAGTACTGAGAGCTATCCACTCTTTTGTTCTCTACTCAAACACTCATGTTATATAGCTCCTTGATATTGCAGGCTAATAGACCCTTCTCATCTTGAGCAATAGTAGGTTCTGTAGGGTATCTGTCTGTACTTGTTTTTCCTGAATTACATCATTCATTGATAATTATATAGTACATATTAGGATTTTCACATATCTTTTCCACTATTAGCATTTGAGACTATCTTCCATGCTGCCATTTTTTTTTTATCAAGTATATATTTTAATAGTTCCTTTGTTATTAATCTGTTCTTTATCTATGTTTGTCTGGTTTTTTGGTGATAGGGGAAACATATCTGTTATATTACTTTTTGGCTATGTAGAAATATTAATATAATTTAAGAAGTTATTCTAGTCAACAACACAGTGTTATACTAGTGAGGAGGCCAAGATCCAGCCAGGCTAACCAGTCTGTCTCAAGTCACAGATGCGGAATTAGAACCCACACAGCCAGATACCCAGTTTTGGATGTATGGCCTTGAAATCTATTGTGTCATCTTCCCATGACACAGAAGTATGTTTAGTGTTTTGGGTTTTTTATAAAATAATTTAACCTTTGTTTTTATGTGGTGCTGAGGATCAAACCCAGCATCTCACCTATGCTAGACAAGTGCTTAACCACTGAGCTATAGTCACAGCCCTGTTTTTTAAATTTACATTATTTACTCTCATTTTTTTTCTGTATTCCTGCCAGAAGCACCATTAAGTAGTGTTAGTATATTTTCTTGTTGAATTAACATTGTTAGTATTATAAAATATACTCATTATTGATAACATTCATTGTTCTAAAGTCTATCTTGTTTGATAATAATTTTTATGATTAGAATTTTCCTGATATATTTTTTCCTTTTTATTATTTTACTTGTTAGCCTCTCTGTGTCTTTTTAAAATTAATTAATTAATTAATTAATTAATTTTTTATTTGTTTTAATTAGTTACACATGACAGTACAATGATCTTGACATATCATTTGAATCAGATGGGGTATAATTTCTTATTTTTCTGAGTGTACAGGTTGCAGAATCACATTGGTCATGCAGTCATGTATAAACATACAGCAATATCACTCTCACTTTTGAAAGAGCATTAGACTGAATCCCTAATTCTAGATTGAAAATTATTATCTCTTCGCCTATAAAAATATTACTTCCCTGGGCTCACTTTTGAACAATTAGCTGATATTTGTTATTTCTTTCCCCTCTGTTTTCAATATCTTTGTCATCAGTATTATGCAATTTTACTATTATTTATCTAGATGTCATTTTTCTTAATTTGCTTATGTTATATTTGCCTCTTGTCTTTCATCAGGACAATTCTCAGCTATTTTTCTTTAAATATGACTACTCCCTCTTCTTTATTTTCTCTTTGTGGGATTTCAACTAGATTTGCATTTGACCTTGATATTTTAGCCATCATTTTTCTTAATTTATATCTCATATCGTCCATTTTTCCCATTTCTCTCTTCTATATTCTAAGTCATTTCTAAAGACATATCTTCTAGTCCATTTATTTTCTCTTTAGCTGTGTCATAGTCAGTAATTCAATTAGTTTCTCTTCCAGATCAGCTTGATCATTCTTAATGGTCTTTTATTACTTGTTCATAACTATAACTCCAACACTTTATCTTTAAAAATCCTATTTAAAGCTAAACTGTAATTTATCTGACAATCCCAGGATCATCAATCTAAGTCTAATCTGTGATCATTTCTTCTGTTGATTTTCATTCATTATACCTCTTTGTGTGCCTAATGATTTTTGTATCTTTAATTGGGAACTTGATGTTTGATCTCAAATCTTCAGGAATCCAGGGTCCCAAAGAAAATATAATTTTCTTAGAAAGATTTTGAGTCCGTTTCTGCTAGGAGCCAAGGGATGGAAATCTGTTAACTTTAGATAACTTTATCCCCCTTTCAAGGGTCCTAACTCAGTGGGAGGTATCCAGACTCAGCCCCCTACCTCACTGTTAGCATCCTACCTAGTGGTCAAAAGGACATCTTCCCTCAAGATAACCCACACCTCCTGGCATGTTAGCTTGTCACTCTGAACTCTGATATAAGCTTATTTGGGTGAGTGGAGTAGTTGTGCTCAGAGATTTCTCCTAACTCTTAGAAACACAGAGAGCTATCACACTCATCATCTATTTATGTAGTGGTGAAGTCCAAAAAAGTGGGGCTGGGGTTGTGGCTCAGTGGCATGCATGAGGCACTGGATTCGATCCCCGGCACCACATTAAAAAAACTAGATAAACAAAATAAAGGTATTTTTAAAAAATAGTTGTTTAAGTAAAAGTCCAGAAAAGTACATGGTCTGTAAAACATCTGGAAGTAGAAATCCTCTTTTTTAATTTTCCTATATTATTTGAGAAAATGGCATGGACAATCATAAATTCTAAATGTACCCATGTTTTCCCCAGCAGTGTAAAGGAAAAAGAAAAGGAAAAAACAAAGAAACGAAACAAACTCAAAGAGGGGCTATGGCTCCTGCAGTTCTTTCTCTTACCTGTTGAACTCTGGCCTATGATTCAGGATCATCCTGTGAAACTATCTGATATGGCTTCTTTACCTTTCAGACACTCATCCAAGAAGAAGGATGGCCAGTACCTTCTCTAAGTTACTAACTGGCCGCAATGCATCTTTGCTATTTGCTACCATGGGCACCAGTGCCCTGACCACTGGTTACTTGCTGAACCGGCAGAAGGTGTGTGCTGAGGCCCGGGAGCAGCATAAGCTATTCCCCCCAAGGTAAGTCTTCTTAGTTTTAACTCCAAGTGTCAGCCAGAAATGTACTTTTCCCTGCTGAAAACTGTCTGCAAGGACACTTGTTTTAGTCCTTAAGGATGACAAAGTCAAATTGACAATCACTTTTGAGACTCATTAAGCCCAGTGTCCTGTGGCAAATACAGGGACGTGTAACATCATCTCCCCTGCCCAGAGCTTGCAGTGCAGTTGAACAGTAACGACAGTGATGGGTAACATTTGTGAGTACCCACATTACATGGACTGTTATGTTAACATACATGTTAAGAACTTTCTTTACATAGAGTGTTATTCATCTTAGCATCCTTTTGTGATAAAATGAAGACTCAAAAAAACTAAGCAGTGCTCAAGTTCATGCAGCTAAAGGAGCTAAATGCAAATCCAGTACCCCTGATTCCATACCCATGCCTCACCCTTGCTCTACCATCTTCTGTAAAATGTGATGTCATATGCTGACTCAGTATGAGCTTTGAAGGACACTGCAGATGGGAAATGAAGGTATAGCATGAGGGGGTAAAAACAGATGTGTGTTCTCAGCCCTTGGAACCTTGCTGTGAAAGAGATGCCACACACCAAATGAGTCTGAGTGGTGTTATGATTTCCTAGGATTCCATGTAGGTAGGAGTGAATGAAGGAGATGAGGAAAATTAATGAGCTGCCTGTCAGAGATCACTCTTTTGTGGGAATCAGCATCCCTGTGGGAATCACTGTGTTTGAGGCTGTGGTTGGTCCATAAGCCCCTATTCTTTAGCCAGTATATATCCCAGGGTAAGACAGCATCCCATATGATTTCTTTCTAGGTATTTTATCAGCAGATAATTGCTAACTGCCTGTTTCAATGGCCAGACACTGTTTTCAACAGGATCCACATGGTCCCTGCTCTCCTGGAGCTTGCCTTTTAGGCAGAAGTGACAGATAAATAAATAAAGTTCTAGCTAGTTCCACCTGCAATGTTTCTAGACTTTCTGTCACAGACCTCAGGAACCAAAATTGTGCCTGTTATTAAAGTTTTAGCAAACTTCTGGGTAGAAAGAAGTCTGCATACGATTTCAACTAATTTCCTAACCATTCTCCCTGTATCTACCCTTTCTTTACCTGAGCCACAGTCTGTACTCTTCTGCAGTAAGCATCCTGTGACCCTTATTAGACAGGAGCCTGGCCCTTTTTTTCCTGGTAGTTCACTAGGACTTTGTTTGTTTGTTTGTTTTAAATCTGGTCATCTTGTGTCATGTCCCTAGGCAGCACTAGCCAATTGTCCTTGTGCCCACTGGCCAAAGGGAGACTCTTGAAAGGACTGGCAGAAACCAAGTCCTTTATAGACCCCTTTCCTCAGGCTGTTGGCTGAAGGCCCCTCTCCTTCCCACAGCGCAGACTACCCAGACCTTCGCAAGCACAACAACTGCATGGCTGAATGTCTCACCCCCACCATTTATGCCAAGCTCCGTAACAAGATGACACCCAATGGCTATACTCTGGACCAGTGCATCCAGACTGGAGTAGACAACCCTGGACACCCCTTCATAAAGACTGTGGGCATGGTGGCCGGGGACGAGGAGTCCTATGAGGTAAATGACTGGCTGCAGGTTCCATAGTAGAAGGGGTTGGCCTGGGTATGGGTAAGGTGCATGATCCCAAAGTCCTTTTCTTCTCTATGGGGCCAGGTTTCTGCCTCCTCAAGAAGCACTCTCCTAAAGGGAATCCAGTTCCTGCAGAACCACCTAGAATGTTTTCTGGGATAATGAGATCTACAGTTTCCTAGGGCAACCTTACTTTGCTGCTACCCTAGTATACTTCCTTACAGAGAAATGAATTGCATGATAGAGCTCTCTGGGCTTGTCAAAAGGATGAATTAGTACAAAAAAAGTAAAATAAAATTTAATGAAGTGTACTTACCAGTAAGACATTAGAAGCTAATGTGTTTGTGGCTGGACTTATTGGATGGGTTCAGTTTCAGTGTGTCTTTATTTTGGGAATTTTCTTACCTATTACTATAGCCCAGACTCCTGAGTTAAACAAGTCTCTGGGAGCAATCCCATGATGTCAGCATCCTCAACCCAGGTGCAGAAGCACAGCACCCTGCGTCCATTCCACAGAGCATCCTCTCCCCCGTGGCAAAGGCCTGCAACACTCCTCCCTCAGGTCTCCCTTCTGCAATCTTCCATTTCAGCAAGCAGAAGACAGTTTCTTGGGAAAGAAACCATCAAAGGAAGTGAGGGAGCATCCTGAATAAATGAGACCAGTAGCTCATTAATATAGAGCAGTGCACAGTCCTGAGCTCCCAGAGACCTAAACCAGAGCAGTTTCCATAGACTCAAAGCCCTCCTTCTCACAGCTCCCAAAAGCTATTCTGTTATAGCTTCTCTTAATATTATTTTATCTAAAGAGTAAACCTGAAGTTGTGTTTTGCTTGTCTGTTTTTTGAAAAGTAGAGTTTGCACAAAATAAGCTGGGCTGAGGAAGTCCTCACAGGGTAACCTTCTTTGTCTGAATGCTCTATGTGCTTTCTTCTAGTACAGCTGGGTTTTCTATGAGTTTTGTATGTTACTTAAACCTCAGGACCTGAGGACCTGACCTTCCTGACCTTTTGAACACAAAACTGCTTAGCCTCTGACCTGGCAATTCTTTTATCCCACAAACCAGAAACCCCTTGAATTCTTAACCTGATTTTTTTTGCTCAGTCTCATGGTGGTAGGCTTGGTAGAACCTTTAGACAGGATGTTAAAGGGATAGAATTCAGCAGCCCTGACTTCTCTCAAGGAGTCCAAATTTTCTTCCAAAAGTTTTTCCCTTGCACAAATTTTTGTTCCTATCCACCAATCCACTCTTGCACTCATTTCCTGCATGGGTAGCATGGAGAATTTCAGAGGAGGATATTAATATCCTCTTAAGACACAAAGGGACAAATGAAAAGAAAGATCTTTTATTATTAGAAGAGCCAATGAAAAAGGAAACAGAATCATCTTTTTCCCCCCCACAGGTATTTGCTGATCTTTTTGATCCTGTCATCAAACTAAGGCACAATGGTTATGACCCTAGGGTGATGAAGCACCCCACTGATCTGGATGCATCCAAGGTAGGCTCTAGACCCCTTCTCTCCTTCCCATGAACCTGGAAGAACGTAAGAGCTCTTTTCCTGGTTGGATGTCCCTTGGAAGCTCTGTGACTGCTCTAGTATAGCACACTCCTTGGAGGACCACAGAAGTTAAGAAGGTTCAAGAGGCCTTAAAAATACCTCTAAGGAGCTGAGTGGGGTCTCAGACCTGTAATTCCAGCGTCTGCATAGGCTGAGACAGGATGATACCAAGTTAGAACCCAGCCTCAGCAACTTAACAAGGCCTAATGCAACTTAGTAAGACATGGTACTAAAAAGAGAAAAACCATCACCACCACCACCAGCAAAAACAAAACAAAACTCTATAACGAGGGCTGGTCACTGAGAACTTTAAACCTTTCCTGAAAAAATTCCTTTTCAACCCAAACCACCTATTGGGGGTACAAGATTCCAGACCTCGCTATATAAAACCACTGTCTAGGCCCCTGCCCAAGTGCCAGATGTGTTAAACAGTGGGTTGTGCTGTCCTGCACAGTGCCTGATGGTAGGTAGAAAACAGCAGATCAGCACATAGGTACCTGCTGCGTTTGGGGCAAGATCAGGGTCCGAGGCTGCCACAGTGACACACCCTCCCCTGCCCACTCTGCTTTACAGATCACCCAAGGGCAGTTTGACGAACGCTATGTGCTCTCGTCTCGGGTCCGCACTGGTCGTAGCATCCGCGGGCTGAGCCTGCCACCTGCCTGCTCCCGGGCTGAGCGGAGGGAAGTGGAGAACGTGGCCATCACGGCCCTGGAGGGCCTCAAGGGAGACCTGGCAGGTCGCTACTACAAGCTGTCTGAGATGACTGAGCAGGACCAGCAACGGCTCATCGACGTGAGTGGGTGGAGAACCACCCAGGGGCTGCCTGGGGTGGGTTGGGTGGAAAACTGCGACCAGCACTGGGCAGCTCCTCCTAGAGCTCAGGCCTGTCTGTCCTGCAGGGCTCTTTGCTGGGGGTTGGAGTTGGGGCAGATGGGGAGAGCAGGCTGAGACAGCCTGGGGCTTCTACCACCTCAACCTAAGGAAGGAGGATGGAAGTATTCTATGGTTAAAATCAGCAGAGGGTGTGTTGGGGATAGGAGGGTGGGGGTGAATGGCGAATCCCCTGGCTGGTCGATAAACGGGAATAATAGGCCTGGCAATACTGCCTGTGCCTGGAGGATGCTCTCTATTACCACACCCAAAGAAAACCCTAGATGCCAAGAGATTCTGGAAAGGAAATCCCAGTTGTAAGTCCTACCCCTGCTTTGTGGAGCCAGCCTCTGGTTTCCAGCTGGTTTTCCTCCTGCTGTCTCCAGTGTCCTCCACAGCATCTTGCTGGCACTGGAATAGAAAATACTCAAGTCCCTTACCTGTTTTTCCTTCATCACAGCGAAAACAGAACTGCAATTTCAAAAGTAACTTTTAACTAAATCCAAGGAAAAGCAGAAACAAAATTCCATCACTTTGGAAGATTCGAATTCTACAAAATGTGCCCCATTTCCAAACCAGACAGGGCAACTATAGGATATTGGTAGGTGGACCTAAGTCTCCTGGTCTTGATGGCCATCGGGACAACCATCTGCCTGCCCTCTTACAGAACAAGCCACCTCCACCTTAAATAGCCACTCTGGTTTCCTGCTCAGGGGGCTTACTTCTTTGTGGGCAGTGACAGTCCACTGTCCTCTCCTGGTTCAAGTCTCTGATTTCTCCCATTTCTTTGAGATCACAGAAAGACTCCTCTCCCCATATACACTTTTTACCTCAGTGTGATCATACTTGGACATACAGTATCCATATATCTCATGATAGAGAAGGTATACTGCTATGCAAGAAAGTGTGGTGTACACACAGCAAGAAAAATGTTAGTCTCTGGACACAGATTTTGATATGTGGGGTGGTTTATGGTAGGTTAAAGGCACAACCATAGGAGTCCCAGAGGTCTAGGTCTGAAATGCTATACTACTCCCTAGCAATGCCACAGTGGGTAGGATGTTTTAGCTCTCTGAATCTCAGTTTTCCTTACCTTACCTGTAAAACTTCATAAGTTTATTGTGAGAATTAAAATAAATTAAAAGCATGTAACCTAGGTCCTGGAATATGGTAAACATTAAATTAGTGGTAGCTATTTTTACTTGTAGGTTACTATTGTTTATCTCTAATACTTTTTTAATGAAAGAAGTAGTATTAAATGAACCAGTACTTTCCTAGGGATCAAGGCATTCTTTCTAGCATGAAACGTAAAGAATGACCACTGTGTAGATGGACAGGTTAGCACCCCTCGTTCTTGCCTACTCTGCCATTGCATATGGTTGGCTGATGGTATAGATGCTCTCCATAGTGACTTAGAAGAATTTCCATGTGGACTAAGCCAGTGGCTTTCAATCTTTTCTGCACACTAGAATCACTGGAAGAGTTCTTATGATGCCTAGACCATAACAAGTTACATTTCATTCAGAATCTTTGGCAGATGGGAAATGCAGCATTTTTAAAGCTCCCAGGTTATCCTAGTGAGCAGACAAGCTGAGAATAGTGCCTAAGACTCCAGTCATTATCAGTGAGTTAAAACTTGGTCACATGGCACTTGCAGTCATGCCTGATCTCACCAGTCTCTTCTTTCTGCTTTGTCCCTTTTGGCCTGCAGGACCACTTTCTGTTTGATAAGCCAGTGTCCCCTTTACTAACATGTGCTGGGATGGCCCGTGACTGGCCAGATGCCAGGGGAATCTGGTATGGATGTAGTGTTTTCACATTTGCCATGTGTGCAGAGGATCTCCTCAGATGCCTGCTTGTCCTAACCTGAACTTGCTGTGAACTGCAGTTGACAGCATGATCTGCTTAAGCTAAATGGGGGAGACAGACTACTTAGAAATGTTGTGTGCTCACAGCACCTAAGTATTATGATGTTTCTAAGGTATATAGGAATAAGCTGGTTTGCATGAACTGTGCACGGGGGAAATGACTACATTTAAAGGTTAAAAAGAAATGCTTTATATTGTTTGACCTCACAGAGAATCTGTCTCATGACTTTTAAAACAAAAGACCAGAAAATGAAAAATAAATACTAATGATTTAAGAAAAACACTAAAAGGAGCAACAGGTACCTAGTGTGCAAGTATTTTATCTTGGCCAAGAGTCCTCAGCCTGCTTTGACTCTTGTACCTTATAAGTGACCCTGATGAAACCCAAAGGAGTTGGGATAAGGTGTTCATGAGCAACTGCTCTGTGGGGGTAGACAGGCAGGGTCCATAGAGAAAACATATGTGAATCCTCATGTATTAAAAAACAAACAAACAAACAAAAAACCATTCTTTTAAAGCACCACAAGATTTTGGCTGAATCTGTCAGGAGATAAAATACTCTTGTGTCAAAGCCAAATATTATCATAGTTGAACTATGCACATCCTCTCTGAGGATCTAAGGTGGGATGTTATATTCTTGTTGGGCAAAAACTTGACATCGTTAAAGGTTGGAGTCTGTCTTATTCTTCATTCTGTCAAGGTAACGTTATTTTGTGGTGCTTGTTAAGGCACAATTACAGATAAGAGCCATCTAGGAAATGAGGAAGGTGAAATGAGGCAATCAAGCTACAGAGGTAATGGGAATTTTCATGTGTTGAGACAAATGTAATTAACACTCAACACCATATTTCTCTCTTCATTAGGCATAATTATGACAAGACATTTCTCATCTGGATAAATGAGGAAGACCACACCAGGGTAATCTCAATGGAAAAAGGAGGCAATATGAAACGGGTGTTTGAGCGATTCTGTCGTGGACTCAAAGAAGTAAGATATGGCCAGAGATTTCTGAATGTCATTTGAATATCAGTCTTCCTCTATTGCTTATTCTGGGAAAAAAAGATACTATGGTGACTTCCAAGATGGGGTTAATTTTTCCTAGGGATCAAGGCATTCTTTCTAGCATGAAATTTCCAGGGTAGTGCTTTAAAAAAATCTGTTTATTAGAAATTTCCTATGCTTCCCTCCACAATCCACCATGGTTTGGGGAAGTCTATGGCTCATTTGTTATTTCCGCATTTCCTTTCACTATTTTAAGCATAGACAGTGTAGAATGTAACCTGACTAGACTTGCCTGCTGAGAATTCCTATATTCTCCTATTGACTTAGCAGGAAAAACAACATAAACTGACATTTGAGAGTTTAGTATCTGACAGGTACTATGTTTAGTGCTTTACAAGGTCCATCTAATTTAATTGGACCATTTAATATTCTATTAGAATAGGTATCATTTTACATTAAACAAGTCAATTTTATTCATGGTAAACATGGTGTTTGGGATGAGCTGAGTGAGTGTATGTTTGAGAACACGACCATTTGTTCACTGTTATTGTACTTGTAGGTAGAACGGTTAATCCAGGAACGAGGCTGGGAGTTTATGTGGAATGAACGCCTAGGATACATTCTGACCTGCCCTTCAAACCTTGGAACAGGACTACGAGCGGGTGTCCATGTTAGAATCCCAAAACTTAGCAAGGTAATGTTATGTGACCAGTGGCTTTCCTTGGTCCTTCCAGGATCAGCTCAGATGTGAGTGCTTTGTGGAGGGAGAAAATACCTCTCCATTCGTTAACCCTTTCTCTAGCTATAAGAAAAATAATGAGAAAGAGCAGGATTAGGTTTGCCTGAAAAGACATTTTTATTAGTTAGAATAAAAGATTAGGGACTATAAAAGGGGGATGGCTTCAAGAATAAGACTTTTGAATTTTCCCGAATGTAACAAACCAGGATAGGTGGACAGGCTGCTCTGCTCTGCTCTCTAGGGTTCCTTCCATATCCTCCTTCTGTCTTTCCTAGCACAAGTAGTTCTCAGACTTGAGCATGCAAGAAAACCACCTGCAGGGCTTGGTCAAACACAGATTGCAAGGCCCCACCTGCAGAATTTGTGTTTCTTACCTTTCTCCAGGTGATGCTGAGGCTGCTAGTCAGGAGACTATGCTTGAGGGGCCACTGTCTTAGGGCACTGTCCCCATTTTCATGGTCACCATCAGGCTCCACGTTCTATCTTATGAGAAGGGAAGTGAGCACACAGTGTGGCCATGTAAAGATTTAAGGTGTAGAGCAGAAAGTGGCACATGTCACATCTGCTCATTTATTAGCAGGAACTTAACCAGTGTTCACTTCCTCAGATTCAATGCCAAAAGAAAGGTTAAAGGATTCTGGTGGGTAACTAGTAGTTTTTTCTGATTTACACACCAAGTAAATCAGATACTTTCAAAACAACAAATTTAGAAAATATGCTGTCTGTCCCCTACAAAGAGTATGAAAATTTTTTATTCAAAATTCCAGTGCTAAGAAAAATGAAGTGATTTAATTTCATGATTTTAATTATAACAATAGCAGCCTGTTATACAGATGAGTGATGAACACACCAAAGTTAGCATCCAGATGCAAACAAAACAAAACAATGCATAGAGGTTCAGAAGACAAGGTTGGAGTCAAACTACCCAGGTTCAATTCCAGGTCTGCCACCTTCTACCTGTGTGACTTTGGGAGCAGTTACTTGTTCTGAACCTCACTTTCCTTGTTGTTGGGGGTTTCTATGGTTTGATGGAACCCCTACAAGTTCATGTATTGGAAACTTAATCCCCAAAGTCATGTGTTAATGGTAATTGGGGGTGGGGTCTCTGGGACATAATTAGGATTAAGTGAGATCATGAGGTTTGAGTCCTTGTGATGGCATTAGTGGCTTATAAGAAGAGAGAGAGACCCAAGTTAGCACACATACTCTGTCTTGCCATATGATGCCATATTATGATGCAGCAAGAACGTCCTCACCAGATGCCAAGCAGATGCCAGCACCATGCTCTTAGACTTCCCAGCCCCCAGAACCGTGAGCCAAGTAAACTTCTCTTTTTTATAAAGTATTTGGTCTTAGGTATTTTGGCATAGCAACATAAAACCAAGATGGGCTAAAAGCAATTCCTACTTTACTAGGTTGTTGTAAGGCTTGAAAAATTCCAGCACAGTACCTTAGTATGTAGTAAATAAATGCTTTATGTAAGTTAACACAATTCTCTTATTATGTGTCTGTTCTCAGTAAATGTACCAATGATGGTGAATCCATTTCACTGCTTTTGACACCAAGTATTATGCCCTGTCCTAGGATCCACGGTTTTCTAAGATCCTAGAGAACCTAAGACTCCAGAAGCGTGGCACAGGTGGTGTGGATACTGCAGCCGTGGCAGATGTGTATGATATTTCCAACATTGATCGAATTGGTAGATCAGAGGTAACATCTCTCTCTTTTGCAGCATGAATTAACAAGATCTGCCTAAGAGAAAGGAAATAGAAAAGTAGCCACAATGGTCTTACTTTGTTCACAGAATTCGAGATCTCTTTCTCCACTGAGTCCTATTAGCTATTCATTCTGTGGCATTGCCCTTTCATGGGAAATAATGACATAAAGGTAAACACAATGTAATCTAAGAATTCATGGGCAAGAGAAGGAATTCACAGTGGGACTGCCCCTGAGAACTATTTCAGCAATCTTCAGCAGCAGGAGCTCTACTATGTTAAAGGACAGCAGTGTTTCACCACAGCTTATGTTAGCCCTAAGGGAGGTAAAATTTTCTCTTGATTCTGAGGTTTCTCTTGGTGAAAGTCACATACTATCATCTTTACTTTGGCATTCTTAAGACACTTGATAATTCCTAAAATCTTATTTTTAGGATTAAGGTGACAGATAAGATTTGCATTAGTTACATATAAATTGTACTTGTAAAACAGTGCTGAGGGAACCCTGTGACTGGTAGATTGAAGAGGATTCATTGACATGTGTAGGGTTTGGTGATGAATGAGCGAGGTGTAGAGGATTCCCTTAAAGAACATGCAGCTGAGTGTTAAGCAATACTGACCACAGTAAGTTACACCAACTCAATGCTAGGCTGCTGGTCAGGGACTACACTTGGAAGGCCACTGTATATGGCATTGTCCCCATATAAATGGTCATCATCAAACTGTACCTTATTACTTAACTCTAAGTTTCTAGGTGATCATTACAAAAGTAAAAAAAAAAAAAAAAAAAAAAAACACCAACAGTATTTTAAAATCTACTTACTTAATTCAACAACTCTGATAACCATTGTGAACATTATTCTAAATTGCCTTCTATTCTTTTTTTATAATTATTCTGAAAACTTTAGAATTGTGATTACAGTATTATAACACTTTTTTTCAATATGTGAACATTTCCCCACAACATTAAGTATTCTTCAAAACTATGAATTTTGGCCTAGGAGTGTAGCTCAGTGACAGAGCACTTTCCTAGCACATGGGAGGCCCTCAGTTCAATCTCCAACCCACAAAAACCAAGCAATCAAAAAGTCCCAAATAACCTTATTATCTAAAAACATTTAATTTTTAAAAACATGACAGCAAAGAAAAGATAGTCTATTTATCTCTTTAATGTATTACTAATATTTCATTTGATCATGTCTGTACATAGAGTATATACAGACTCTTAATTACAACTCTTATTATTTAGTTAGGATGTATTTCTAGGAAAGGAGTTCCTGGATTAAAACTCAGAAGGCCCTATTAATGACAAAGTTTCTTACCAAAAGTTATATGCCAAATAGTCTCACTGGCAGTGAATGGGAGACCCATCTCACCACACCTTCACCAACACTAGAACTCATTAATTGGATAAATAGAAAATACATGCCTAATTAGTAGTGGCTTGCCTTCTGACTCAGCCTTCTGATGGGGTTGGGAGCTCAGTTTCTCTGTACATGAAAAGAGATGGGGTGGTAGCAGGACTCCATCATGCCTAAGGTCTGTCCCAGCTCAGAACTCAATGATCCCTTCCTTTCTTGATGCTTATTCTTAAGTTATAGCATGTATTTTATTAATTGATTTATAGTAAGCAATTAACTAACTAGTTTGAGTCTCCTCAGAAGCAAGTAATTTGTTTCACTGTGATCACATGCTCTAGTTTAAGAATATTTGGAAACCAAAGTTGTAACATATATTTTAAAAAGCAGGATTTTTTGAAAGCATATCTTAATATAAGTTTTCAAAGTTTCCTTTAGGTAATTAATTTGCTTAGTACAGTGCAAACATGATTTGGTTGCCAAACACTTGATTTTTAAAATTATTTGTTTTTTATATACACATAACACTAGAGTGTATTTGGAATATATATGTGTGTGTGTGTGTATATATATATATATATATGTATATATATATATATATATATAACTTACCATAATTAGAATTCCATTCTTATGATTGTACAATTTCACTGGTCACATATTCATATATGAACATAAGAAAGTTATGTTCAATTCATTCTGTCTTTCCTATTCCCAACTCCCCCTTTCCCTTCATTCCCCTTTGTCTAAGTCAGTGAACTTCTATCCCACTTTATTTTGTGTCAGCATCCACATATCAGAGAGAATATTCATCCTTTGTTTTTTGGGGATTCACTTGTTTCACTTAGCATGATTGTCTCCAGTTCCACCCATTTACCAAAAAAATGCTATAATTTCTTTCTTCTTTATGGCTGAGTACTATTTAATTATGTTTATATACCACATTTTCTTTATCCATTCATCTTTTGAAGGCTACCCAAGTTGGTTCCATAGCTTAGCTATTGTGAATTGAGTGGCTATAAACATTGATGTGATTGTGCTGATTTTAAATCCTTTGGGTTTATGTCAAGGAATGGGATAACTGGGGAAAATGGTGGTTCTTTTCCAAGTTTTCTGAGGAATCTTCATACTGCTTTCCAGATTGGTTGCACCAACTTGCAGTCTCACCAGCAGTATATAAGTGAACCTTTTCCTCACATTCTCACCAACATTTATTCAAACACATGATTTTAAACAATTTTTCAGCAAGACATGACTGTGTGAATGATGATATCTGAGCTCAAGCATATTCTGTGCATAAACTTGGCAAAAGGTCAGAATTCAGATCCAAAGAACAATACAAGAGTGACATTGTATTTTCTTACTCTTAGACAAATTGATAGTTTATAGCAGAAAATGATGAGGAAAAAATATCTGAGATGGAAAAATAATGGTTTTCAAATGTAGGAAAAAAGTTCTCACACACAAAGTAATAACCCCATCTTAGCTAAGGAAAGCTTGAGAAAAAAACCCTGTGATACTTTTGCTTTCCATCTGTGACCATGATGGCCAGATCTCTCCTCCCATAACCCTTTAGAGACATAGTGAGAAAGAAGAAGTTGTTATAAAGCCCAGCTAAGTGGCAAATTCTGACTTTTCCCAGTTGTTCCAGTTGATCAATACCCTGCAGGTGTCTTCTGCACAAATTAATCATTGAACTTTTTCACTACTAAGGTTGAGCTTGTGCAAATAGTCATCGATGGAGTCAACTACCTGGTGGATTGTGAAAAGAAGCTGGAGAGAGGTCAAGATATTAAGGTGCCACCACCTCTGCCGCAGTTTGGCAGGAAGTGAACTTTCCCTTTCCCAATTTATAAATGATCTGTCTGCTGGTATGACAGACACAAAGAAGTCTCTACTCTGAGAGTTTTTGTAGACTTGGGAAAAAATGTAAAATTGTAGGTGCTGCCTATCTTTACAATAAAACTCTCCTTAATATTTTTGTTTCTCTGATTTTTTAATACTATTAAGAAGGGAAAACACATTCAATTATGAGTAGCAGTAGGCAAAATTATTTTAAGGTAATGATATAACTTTTTTTTTGGTACTGGGGATTGAACCTAGGGATGCTTAGCTACATCCCCAGCCCCACTTTTTTATTATTATTATTTTATTTTGAGACAGGGTCTCTCTAAGTTGCTTAGGGCCTCACTAAGTTGCTGAGGCTGACTTTGATCCTACTACCTCAGTCTCCTGAGTCACTGGGATTTTAGGCATGTACTACCACACCCGGCTAAAACCAACATTTGTAAGACCACTTACACACACATATAGATAATCTTCAACTATCTAGATGTTAAATATAGCCAATCCTTTAACAAATTCCTTATAGACAACTGGTAATTGGCTAATAATCAATTCTATGGAGAATATAGCAAGAAGAAACTATTTATCTTGAAAGAGTAGGAAAAAAACACTAGAAAAATTTGGACAGAGGTTATTTATTTATTCAGAGCGTGCTATAGCAAGAGTCAGCCACATTGGTTGCATTTGGCAGAGACTTAAAACAAAACAAAAAAAAAGGTGAAAGTCAGGCATGCTCTAATTGGGGTGTAAGCATGGGAGGCTTAGGCAGACTGCTTAGAAGCAGGGTATCCTAAGTGATGGATTTGGAAAAAAATATTTGGATTTACTTGACTGGTTCTGAGTTGAAATGAAAAGAAAAAATCAGGAGAATTTGGCAGTCATTGACCAAGTCCTGGCCATTCTGGGCTGATTGTTGCAGATACTGTGGTTTGGCTTCCTGAATTGGTGATTGTAATGAGAATTCTCTTGCCAATATGTGGTCTGGTCAATGTCCAGTGATATATCCTCTCTCAAAAGCAATTCAAATTTGATATCTGAAATACTGAAAATGTTTTTAGTAAAATTTGAAGGCTGATTCTTTTCCTTAGCCTACAGATCCTTATCTCAGACCTCCTTATTCTTTTTCATCCATTTTGTGATGCCTGTAACCTAAAGGGATACAGGAGGAGTGAAGTGGTAAAGGAAGTGTGATAATTAATTATGTAACAAGTTATGAAACTGTTCCACATGCAAAAAAACAAATATTATTAGCTTGAATAACAAGAATAAGATCAAGTTCTGCATTCTTTAGTAGGTGAGCACTGTGGGTACAATAGTTAAACAATGCTATAATATAGCACTTGTCTTCCCTTCTGCTATATTAAGAAAAATAAAGGCTAAAAGGAATATAATTGTGCTGGTGCTAATAGGCACTACTCTAACTTTTGAGTGACAAATTGCTATGCAGAAATCCAGAAATTGAAATTGGTAGAAATTCAGAAGAAGAAATCGCACCAATATAAGAGCCCTGAATAGGATGTGCTAGAAGGCTGTTTCCAACCAATCCATAGAAACAAATTAGGATCACAACCTAAAGCAATGGCTGATACCTCCAGAGACAGAGGGATAAAGCGTAGAGAAGACTATGGTGTCATGGTAAGCACATTGACACTACAGCCACAATGCTTGAGTACAAGTCCCAATTCTTACACCATATGATCATGAATGACTTAATCTCTCAGTTTCCTTTCTGAAAATGAGAGAAATTATGTCATCTTGTTAGATTTTTGGGAGAATAAAAATATAATTAGTACATGAAAAGTTTGCTTTGAAAGTGCTCAATACATAGCAAGTACCCTGCCCAAGTATTTGCTGAATAAATAATAAAATTAAGAAATCATTATTATAATATTATAATACTCTGTTTTAGAGTATCCCACAACATCATCCATAGGGAAAGTCAGTAGGACTCATGGTCCCTCTTCTGAAAGATCTTATGAACTAAAAGGTAACCGAAGGCAAAATCTATAGCTAAAGAAACACAGGCATAAGTGAGCCAAAGAGATTAGATAGACACATATACCAACATTTCATTTTTTCAGATGCTAAACTAAGAGACAAGCATTGGCATAAAACATATGACTACTGATACAAAAAGAAAGAAGTCTTATGACATAAATCCCAAGCAATATCATCAACAATATCAACAAAAATTAACTGAATACTTAATGTACAGATAATTCCAGGTAACAACTCTCTCCTTTTCTGTTGCTACATTTTTATCTAATCCATTTCTTCTCACCCTTAGCCATCAATAACCACACTGACATTTTCTTTCAATATTGATTGCTTAGTGTTAGTACTTAATCCTCAAATAACCTACATTTGAAAGACTTGATTTGTAGAGCTGTTTTGACAGTATATTACCAAGAATGTATGATTTTGTGACTTTACTTTTCAAAAGCAAAATATTTATAACAAAAGAGTCATTAAAACCAAGATTACAATGGATTGCTAAACACTTGATATGGCACCTCACTTTTCTTTGAAATCTTTTATATTCATCAAATATTCTTTCCCAAACACTCTGCATACAATTTTCAGATTATGTAACAGCACTTGAATTGGATACAAGGAAATCCTTTTCCCTCAAATATTGCCAAGCACTTGAATGATATGATCCTGTTTGTAGTTGCAGTAAGTTAAAATCTTCCATAAAAAAACAAACACTTTGGCTATGTGACTGTGAAAAGAAAGATTTTTTTATGTGAAAGATGAGTCTATTGGAAGAGATAAAGGGACTTTTACCTAATAATTTAAAAATTAATTAAATGCTATATCTTCCAGCCAAAGTGGTCACAGTTTGCAGATAGTTCTTGTTAACTAAGTAAGATCATGTTCAATCAATATTCACCAAGCAATGGTATGAACAGAGCACGGTTCAGAGTCACTTTACATTTGCTTTTTAAAGTTTAGTTTACCTTGTGTCTGGGGCAGAAAGCAACTAGGAGGCTTTAATTGCCAAGAAATCATGCTGGCTATCTTCCACAGGGAAAACAAACAGGGATCTTCTTGCCTTCTAGGCTGCCACAGTACATCTGCTTATAGTTAACAAAGCTGTTCTTTCCTTAGGCCAAACATCCCCAAATGTCTGAATGCTTTAAAGGAAGCCAAAAGAATAGTTTTGAGGGATCACCTAAAAGGCAAGTTGAAGCAAACTGAGTATGAGGACAAAGAGTTCACTGGAGCCAATGTAAGCATGATCACCTGGTGGGAACAAATTCTAGCCACCTAGAATTAGTGCTCCCCAAATGGTGTCTGAGGAGCCTGTATTTTTATAGACTGAAAAATAATAGAGGAAGTTACAGCAAATCTGTTGACACAATTGCATCGGTTAACAAGAACAGCATGAGATGTTGATTGGTTATTGGTCATGTGTACATTCCAGGTGAGAACTGAATTTTGTGACCTCATTTCAATTTGTGTATGAGAGTATGTGAAATTGTAAGTCTTTCTCTTTTTCTCTCCCTCCCCCCCCCCCCCCGATTCCCCTCCTTCTCCCTCTCCCTCTGTCATACTGGGGATTGAACCCAGGGCCTTTTACCACAGAACTACATCCCCTGTTCTTTTTATTTTATTTTGAGGCAGGGTTTCCATAAGTTGCCAACTTGTGATACTTTTGCCTTAGCCTCCCAAGTCACTGGGATTTCAAGACTTGTGCCACCCTGCCCTGTTTAAGTTCTTTTTCAAAGATCAAAAGATTTGCATTACACTCAGCCACTAATCAGGTATTTGACCAAAAGCAAATTATTTGACACAGTATTAATTTCATCTATTAAACAGAAATAATTATTGCCTTACAAAGTGTTTATGATGATAAATAATTTCAAGCAATGACTTACATTTGTCCCTTTTACTGTAATCTAGGGAAAGAAATATATTTTACATTAGAAACCACCATACACATATGTGAGCAGGCAAACGAATGTATGCAAAATTCAAATAAAAGTTTTATGTAGCAATATTTACTTTACTTACTATTTGAGATACACTCTGATAGTTTTATGTTCTATACTATTCTATTCTCTTCCAGTCTTTAAACTTCTTAGGGGATGTGGTGGAACGTGCCTATAATTCCAGCAACTTGGGAGGCTGAGGCAGGAGGATCACAAGTTTAAAACAAGCTTCAGCAACTTAGTGAGGCCCTAAGCAACTTGGCTAGACCTGTTTCAAAATGAAATGAAATAAAATAAAATAAAAAGAGCTGGAGATGTGGCTCAGTAGTTAAGCACCTTTGGTTCAATCCCTGATATCAAAAATACTCTTCAGGGATTTGCAGTATAGTTCAGTGGTAGAAAGTGTGCTTAGAATGCATGAGGCCCTGAGTTCAATTCCCAGCACCATCTTCCAAAATTTAAAATTCTAATTGTAGTTCACTATTGATTTAACAATATATTGATGGTATGAAAATCATAGTTTGTGTAACATAATCCTAATTATCTGGCTCAATAAACATTAAATTCTCTCCTTCCCTTTGTCTTTTTTCTTTTAACCTTTTGAGTATTTTATTTCATTATATTGCTTTCTGGTTGCCATAGGGTTTTTTTAATGAAAAAAATCTATGGTCATATGAATATGTACACTATGTTATTTTCCTCTGACCACTAATAAGAATTTTTAGCAATATACCTATAATATACCTCTGTAAGTAAAGAGATTCGAGTTCAAGATGATAGAGCTGCAAAGAAAGAGCTCCAAAACTCTGTATTAAAAATTCTATGGGGGGATTAGGGTTGTAGCTCAGTGGGAGAACACTTGCCTAGCAAGTGTGAGGCACTGGGTTCATTCCTTGGCACCACATAAAAAGCAAAGATATTGTGTCTTTCTACAACTAAGAAACAACAACAAAAAAAAACTTTTTAAAAGTTCTATGTGGAGGGGAAAGGGGACCCAGAGTAGAAGAGAGGTGGATGTACATAATTAATACAAAATGTATGCATGTACTGGAATAGCACAGTTAATTTCATCAATCTGTATAATTAATATATTAACATATAACTTATAATTTAAAAACAAATTAGATTCCTATATGGTTCTGGGCAAATCTTTAGTTGTTTATGTGCATGGTGGACTCCATGATGCCAGAAGAGAGCAAGCACCCAGAAGCTGGAAAGCAGAAAACTATTTCCAGGCAGCAAGATACTGGGGGAATGTTGGAATTCAGACCCATCGAGAGTGAAAATATTCTAGTGAATATCTTAAGTTTTCTCTAGTAAAATCACAATTGAGGAGTAATAACTATGTCCTAGAAGTAAGGGCAAACCTGAAATAGTTCAATCCTAACAAATCCTAAGCAAAACCTGCACCAAGTAATTTAATGTCTGTCAGAGGAAAAAAAAATAACATTTGTTTACAGAAATATACATAATCCAGAGATTTTTTACAACTCATCATACTAGTGATGTTTAGCATAATATTCAGTCAGTTGTCGCATAGAGAAGCAGGAAAGGTGACTGACTAATCAAAGGATAACTAGTGAATTAAAAACAGACATAGAGGGGCTGGGGATGTGGCTCAAGCGGTAGCGCGCTCGCCTGGCATGCGTGTGGCCCGGGTTCGATCCTCAGCACCACATACCAACAAAGATGTTGTGTCCGCCGAGAACTAACAAAAAAATAAATATTAAAAAAAAAAAGACATAGATGGGTGTCTGCAGTATGATTATCTTTGATTATCAAGAAATGTGGCTTAAAATTGTCCAAATTTAATCAAAATTATAACCCACAGTTCAGAGAAAGTTTAATAAATGCTAAGCAGAGAAAACACAAGCACAATAATCACATCATAATAGAATTGGTAAAAACACACGGTAAAGAGAATATCTTAAGAAATAGGAAAAAGCATTACATACAGCAAAATTAAGAATTACTATAGACTTAAAAAGATACCCAAAGAAGATAATGGAATGACAATTTTAAGTGCCAAAAGAAAAGCTGTCAACCAGAATTTTATATCTAACAACAACAACAAAAAATCCCTAAAAGAATGATACCAGTAGACCATAAGAAATGATAGTAGAGGAAAACTCATATTTATACAAAGGAATGAGAAGTGCTCAGACTGATAAATATGATAGTAAATTTAAGACATTTTTCTTAACTTAAAAATTTTCTTTAACAATAACAGGCTTTTTAAAGCAAAACTAATAACAATTTGAAGAAGTGGTTATAACAGGTAGCAGTAAAATCTATAAAAAAAAGCTTCAGTGAAGATGGACAGATGAAAGTGTAGTATTGTAAGATCCTCACATTTCATGTTAAATGGTATAATATTATTTATAGGAGATTATGAGAAGTGAAGATTCACATTGTAAATCCTAGAGCAACCACTAAAAAATGAAATAAAGAGGTATAGTTAATAAGTCAATAGTGGAACTATTAAGGAATATTCCTACAAAGTACTCATTTAATGCAAAATAACTTGAAAACAACAAAACAAAATACAGAACATATAAGATAAAGTGCCATCATTATACTGAATATAATAACTGACAACCTACAGCCTCAGGCCATATCTGACTCACCAGTGATTTTAAATAAGTTTTATGGGAATATCATCACACATTCATTTACATATTGTCTGTGGCTGTTTTGCTCCACAATGACAGATTTAAGTAACTGCAACAAAGACCAGACAGCACCCCCTAACCCAAAATATTTACTATGTTTTTACAGAAAAAAAAATTTTTGTTGATCGTTGGTCCAAACATTCCAGTTAGAAGGCAGAGACCATCAGACTGGAAAGAAAAAAATTTAAACCCCGCCGACAATATCCTATATATCAGAACATTGCTTTAAATATAAAGACAGAAATCGGTTAAAAGTAAAAGGTAAAAAGATGAAAAAAGGTGTACCATGAAAACACTAATCCAAATAAAGACCTAATGTTCTATTATTAAAGTAGATTTAAAAACAAAGAGAGAATTATGTGTATGTTGATTCTTTATGATTTTAAGTTCTAAATTTGTATTCATCTAATAACAAGTATCAAAATGCACAAAGCCAAAACCAACTGAACTAAAATAGAAGATAGACAAATACATGCCATTCTTCTCTCAGTATTCCATAGAATATAGATAAAATGTGAGGAAAAATCCAGAGGACTTAAACATGAATATTATCTCTGTTTGGGGCTTCCAAGAAGCAGATGCCAAGACAGGATTTGACATGAAAAAGTGATTTTGTAAGAAAAGAGTAAGAAAAGGTAGATTCTTTCAAATCACTAAGGTAAATGAAGAGAAAAGAAACCAAGAATGTTCAGGAAAAATCTCAGACTAGGAAAGCTTCATTCAGACCATAGGGAGTCTTCACTACAGGAGAGAATCTTGCATCTTCTAACACAAGGATGATCCTTGCTCAATTATAAGCTGAAAGCAGTCTCCAGGAAGCCTGTCCTAGTGAGAACATGATGGTTCGTCCAGAGGGGCAGTAACTGGGGTTGCCAGTTATGCTTCCTACAAAAGGAGTTTTCAGTAATTTGTTTTTATGATCACTATGAAATTGTACAGATTTACTTCAGGGAGCAGCATTTCCATGGCTCCCATGGGTCTCACTTCCAAAGAAAATCTTAGAGAATATTAGTGGAATGAACTAAAGCCCATATTGATGCAACAGGAACCTATCTTCAATCTCTTCCATTATCCATTCTAAATTTCCTTCACCTTCATCTATCACCTTGGCAGATCTTGGTGGCTTACCTTGTGTGTGAGCCAAACCTCAGTCTTGAGGTCTTGACAATTACAACCTCTCAGGCCAGGGTTGAGTTAGTTACAGCGGAGAAGGAAGTAAGTACCAGGAGGCATCTAAATGTCACCTATTCCTTCCTGCCCTATGGTGTAAAAGCAGCTTCATCTCCTTCTGTTCTCAGGACTGATTACTTCCTTCACAACACTGACTTCTCCTCTTACCTGTGGTACTTAGACACAGAAGTCTTTTTGAATGTCAAAAATATTTCAGAACAACTTCTTAAAATTTAAAATTGAATTAAGCATTTTAATGTGAATCAAGAATATATAACTGTTATTCAATTTTAATGGGAAAATATTTGATATAAATTACAGAACATCTGCTATGATACTCTGAAAGCCAAGGTAGAAATAAAGTAATCATTATCTCTCAACATTTGAAATATTTATTCCATTTCTCATGTATTCTGGAAAGAATCCAGGGTTTAAAATTTTACTGGGAACCACACAACTCTAAAGGATAAATAAGATTCACCTGAGAATTAAGCTAGAAAAATCTGCACATAATGGAAATAAACCATCTGTAAAACTAAACCACAGAAATGCTTGGGAGATAAGGCTGGAACTGGACAATTCAGAAAAGTAAACTAAATCAACTCCATTTTAATCCTTTCTGTTCAAAACAAAACCAAAAACCTAAGTAAAAAAAGGCAAATGGTTACCATAGAAGCTAGAAAAGGAGGATTTAGAGATAACACCTAGTGATGTCTTCAGCATCACTGGAGAAATCTTATTCCTACTGCAACTCACATCCAGGTCCTCTTGTTTGTTCCCATGGTGGGGACGGGGTTAGAATATTTGACCTTGCATCAGTCCCATATGTTCAATGAGTCACTTATCCAAGTGTTAACAGAAATGCCTATACTGAAGTGCACCATAATCCATCATATATTCCTTTTGCAAACATAACCTATATTTGACAATGAGTAAATCTAATTTGAAAAATTTAATCATGGAACTGTAAAAGCAGGATTTAAGAAGAGATTTTTTAAAGTTTATTAAACAGTTACAGTGGGCAAATTGATATTTTCATTTACTTTGAACATATACATCAGACTTCCTACTTTTCAAAAATATATTTGACTCACATAGGCTGTGGCTATATCCAGTCTGATGATTTTGGGAAGAAATGCCAAATTTTTGCATCTCTATAAAATCTTTGTTTACATAAAACTCAGCTTGTTAGCATAAAAGCAGTTAAGAAAACAGGAAGTAATGTAGGTGAGCCCCCCCAAAAGTCAGCAGACTCCTGGAATGCAAAACCATGCTTCTGAAGACACGAACAAACATGCACTGAGCAGATGTAAATAGAGACACGTAATCTGTGAGTACTCTGCAGATATGGACTGAATTACTTAGAACTCATCAGTGTTGATGAGGCACTAACTGCATTCAGGTGCACTTCAATCAGAACTAGATTATACCATTAAAATTAATGAGGCACAAGAAGACTTTAATGAATAAAAGAGGGTTGGTATTAAAGTCTTTTATACATTTTATTCATTTGGCAACAATTTAGTTAGCAGTGCAATCACATCACTCTTTGGTAGACAGGAAAAAAGTTTTAGTTATTCAGGGTTTTATTTAAATAACATTCTATTCAACACACTCCCTGGCACATTTCTTCAATATTCACTTATTGGTCTATTGGGGGTTGCTTAATTAAAAGAGATCAATTTATCTGTCTTTGACCAACCTATTTTTTTTAAAAAAGAAACTAAACAATCATTCTCTCTCTGATCCCAATTTTTCATTAGACTGCTGACATGATGGTTTCCCTTTTTTAAGCTGTCATCATTTTTTATGAGTCAATAAGGCATTTGTTTTTTCTAAGAATATATTCATCATGATTGAGGGGTAGAAGGTCCAGTGGCTTCCAAATAGGAATACTATGAGATTAGGCACCACATGAACTTGAAAGATGAGTATGTATAATTATCTGTATGTATTTTATTGTTTGGCTAGCAAATAATAAAATGAAATAGCACACAAATTACAGCAGGAAGGTAACATGGCTATAATCTCTGAACACAGGAAAGGGATTAGACATTTAAAATTGCAAATAAGTATTACTGCTCATGATTACTAGCATTTAATGAGTATTACTATTTATAGCAATTTACAAAGCATTTCAGCTTGTTCCAGAGGATGGTTAGGCTGGGTACTTCTTTTTTACTGGTTCCTCCTCCTCACCTCCCTAATGTCTCTCTCCAGTTGTCTGCAAATGCAACACATTGTACCATGAAGTTTCCTCCCCAAATCTCCCAATGAGAATTAATGTATTTGTAATCTATACTACCATTATAATTCCTCCACTGGTTATTATATAATAGTTATCACCTTGTTATGCTTTATGAGTTTGTATGTCTGACCCTTCCAGGCTGTTAGTGGCTTAAAAGCAATAACTTTGTCATTTTCACCTATTTAGCATCTAATGAGGCAATGACAAATAGTAGTTATCACAAAACACTTTTTTCTTATCTATTCCACTTTATAAAATTCCATTTATAACTACAGGACCTCCCATTGTTCCCTTTGAGTGGACAGTCCATGGCCCATATCAGGTATCATTTCCTCAGATACAGGAGGAGAAGGAGGAAGTATTCATTTCAGAGAATAGATGAAAGCTTTCAAGTCTTGCCACTAAGTTGTAAATTAGGTTTACATTGCCATTTGAAGCACTTGACATCCTAACTTCTAAAAGGTGTGATAAGACTTGAAAGACACACAGACGAGGTGAGATGAGAATCAGAAGGCTTTATCATTTTTTTGATTAGTATTCCAATCCTATTCTTTTGTCAAGTTTAAGCAAGAATATGAAAAAAATTCAAGCTTTCTCAGGGCAGAACACAACTTCACATTATTCCTGTTTTTTTTTTATTGCTCAGCAACCTCAAGCAACTTCTTCTAATGGGTTTCTCCTGCTAGACACTTCAGATACCATTTTCCTTCACTTCTGAAATCAAGCAGTAATGCTTGCAACTTTGTTATTTGTTGAGACAACCAAGCAAATAAAAAGGGCCATCTCCATGTGCATGTCAGGTAACAAGACTCTATTACAAGCTTTGTATCCTATGGCAGTCATTTAACTTCTTGAGACTTGTTTATTGAACTGCAAAATAAGGACATAGGATTTTGAAAGTTACATTTTCTATGAATCTGTATATAACTGGAAATTCTCATGTGTTATGTCAAAACTCACATGGACAAATAAAATTCTTCATAAATGAAAACTTTACAAATGATTCTCAGTGGAATATATACTCACTGAAGTACATTTATAAAATTACACATAAGGAAGAAAAATGTAGGAGATATAGCTCATCCTCAAGCACTAGCATGTGCAAGGACCTGAGCTCAAATTTTACATACAGAGATATGAAAATTTAGGTTCTATACATGTAATACAAATTTTGGTGCATTCCAATGTCATGTATTTAAAAAATAAAAACAATTTAAAAAAAAGAATGAGGAGGAGGAGCTGTTAAAATATGACTGCCTGAATCTAATTTTATTTCTAATAGTAGAGTCAGTAATTTCCTTTCTCTTTTGCAGTTTTTTTCTGTATATTCTAATGGAGTTCAGTAAGTGTCCAGAGCGTGCTAAGCACTATTAGGTACACTTTTCCATACACAACCCTCTTCTCTAGATCTACTTTATGCAATTTACTGCATGACCTAAATGATCCATAACTCTTCCTTACTTAAATGCTAATAAATAAAATCCAAACACTTTAATTTTGCAAAATCTGGTTCTAGCTTTCAAGATTCAATTCCTTCCATTCCAAATTACTCTATAGCTCAGTTGGCTGCCTGAGTTCAAAGCTGCTCACTTTAGGGTAAAACACAGCTATAATGATGGCACTCAGACTGGGCATTGGACACTACGGGTCCTGCAGCACTCTCACTAGGAAGGCCATCTTAGAGGTGTGGATATGCCGTCTTGCTTCACGTTCCTGCAGATCAACATCATCAACTATTCTACAGCAACCAAGGCACTATTCCTTTTTTGCCTTCCCTCAGTATTCTTCCACTTTGTATCCATTCTTGCCTTTTCTCTATTTTGTCTTTTTTTTCCCTTTGCCTCTGCAAATATTATATGCACACATACATATGTATGTTTATATGTATGTGTGTGTGCATATGCATATGTGTGTAAAATACAGGCCTGACTTTATGTTACTTGGTTAAAACAATGCTGTCTTTTCTATGCAAGCTATTACAAGAGGAACTGAGGAATTAGATAAGATAATCCTTGTCCTCGAAGAGCATTATACTATTCTTTCTATGTACAAACTATAAACTGCCAGATCTGTCTTAGTGCCCCTGTCAGTATTAGCAATTCTCAAGGCAACAAGGATTTCACTGACCTGTCAGAACATGACCTTCCCTATCTAAGTACAGGACTATGAGACTTACAATATAGAAAGCATGTCTCATAGGAAAATGAAATTCTGTATTCTAGTTGAACAAGAAACCCAATTCTACTCCACTCCATAAAATATCTTAAAGTATCTTTACAACACAGTATCTTACTTGGTCTGCTTCTGGTTGGTTGCCTATTTACAAATCCCAGATAGATGGTAGATGATAACATTCTGAAAATATCTTCCCAGGAGCTTTACATAGAGTTTTGATTTTTTGTGGTTAAAAACTTTGCAAGAGACAGAATTCCCTGTATTTACAATACCAGTCTACCTTTTACTCACAACCAGGAGTCATGCTTTCAGCAGTTATAGCAAAACTACATAATTATAAGGTTATATTCTGAAAAATGTGTCATGGGGGTGATTCTGTTGTTGTGCAAACATCATAGAGTGCACTTACACAAACCTAGATGGTATAAGTCAATCCCTACATGTGGCTTCTTGATGCAATCAAGCAATACAGTAAACACGAGATGTGTGAAGCCACTACTAGTATAAATGATGTACTGCTTTACAACAAACTACTTTTATAAGTAGAAAGAGTACAATTTCAAATAATGATGAGTACCCTAAATAAACCAATACAACCATTTATTACCAAGATTCTGTACACATGATTGTACATACCATACTTTTATATGACTGGCAGCACAGTGGTTTGTTTACACCAGCATCACCACTAACACATGAGTCACATGCTACACTATTACTAGATGACAGGAATGTTTCAGTTCCATTATAATTTTATGGGATCACCACTTTATATGTGGTCAGTCACTGACTGGTATGCATTGTATAACTATAACTATACAGTTATTCTATTTTATATAGAGCAAACTTCAGAAATAACAAATTTTCTTTTTTATGGAGTCTACTCATAAACAGATTGGGAGTATAAGAACTGATCCTTAATCCCTTTACATAAACCCATCTTCACAAATACTCAAAAGTCAATGCAACTAACTCTTCATGCCTCCTAAGTTGTACCAAACAGGTAAGCACAAGCTTGAAAGATCAGAGAGAACATTTACTCAAGTGTTTGGCTCACAGGAAGACTTCTTAATAAGTACCACATATAAATAAAATTAATGACTAATCAAATCAATGGTTTTGATTGTCTATAGTTGAAGAATTTAAACATGTATCCAGTATGGTACCTTAAAATGTATTTAAAAAGTTAAAAAGTATTTGTGAATAATTGAAATTCCAAGTAAAAATACTTTCCAAACCTTTATATCCTATCACATTGAAAATTATTATTAATATTATAATGTTATTCAATCTGTTTGTAGAATTCAAATCAGTCTTTACTCGTTCCTAAAATGTTTCTACAGTTCTTCCCTTTCCACAAACTATATCATTATCCCTGAATAATTTCTGGACAGAAGAAAATAAACATTAATTGTGATGTTTTAAAATTAAATTCAAAGTATAGCTAAAGCTGTATTTTGTTCTAAAATAATACAAAATGGAAGTACTTGGTGCATAAACCTTTATTCATGCTCCAGAGTATTCTTTTTTAAAAATTTTTTAGTTGTCAATGAACCTGTATTTATATGTGGTACTGAGAATCAAATTCAGTGCCTCACACATTCTAGGCAAGTGCTCTACCACTGAGCTACAGCCCCAGGCCCCAGAATATTCTTTTTAAAAAATATTTATTTAGTTATAGTTGGACACAATACGTTTATCTTATTTATTTATTTTTATTTTTATGTGATGCTGAAGATCGAACCCAAGACCTCGCACGTGCTAGGAGAGCACTTTATTGCTGAGTCACAATCCCAGCATCCCCTCCACCCCAACCAGGGCATTCTTTAATACCATTTTTGCCTCTTTTCATCTTACCTGTAAAATTATGGCTTGAATTTATTGAAATCTGCAGCATCCTACTATACTGCAAGGGCAGAAAGTCTATTGAACAGATAAATCCATCAAGAGATAACAATCAATTCTGTGTTGAGTACTACCAAAGACAAGAGTCACTTCACAAACTTTGGAAAATTATTATGAATTCCAGTGGTTACCCACTTTTATTTTACTTATTTTTATTTATTTTACTTGTGGTTACTATAAACCATGTTAGCCAGCTGATTTTGAAACATTCTAATTTAATATTCACTCGTTTTTCAAATATAAAGCATCTACTTTCCTTCTTATATCTATTCTTATGCTCATTTAATAAAATGTAATATCTTCTATATATCATCCTTTAATGTAAGCAAGACAGAATAGGACACAAAGGATTCATATAATTTGGATCCATATCATTTTTTTATTCTTATAATCCATATGCTTACAGTCTAGCCAGGGAGGCAGATAATATGGTGTGCTAAGTGCTAGAAAGACTCCTGTATTTCTTCTATTCCTAATCTAATATTTAAACAGAGTACTTGTTTAAAAGTATATACAGAAAGCCTGGAATCAATAAGAAATACAACTGTGGGGTAATAGGAAGTTTGCAAATGAACTGTTAATGTATAGAAAAAGAAATACAAATGACTTCTAAACATAAAAAGATGTTCAATCCCCTCCCCCCATAATAAATGAAATGACACTTTAGATAAATCATAATAACACTTTCACCTATGGCAGTTTGAAAACAACCCAAAAGTGACAATATAGTCTTTGGGGGAGCATGGAATTCTAATGCACTCACACATTACTTCTGGATGGGTAAACTGTTACAGCTCTAAGGATTTTATATTTATACATACGTAACACACATATATTTATATATGTGCAAAATGATGTGTGAATTTTTCATTGCAGAATTATCTATAATAGTAAGTTATTGGAAATAACAAAAATATACATCAAAAGAGGACTTGTTAAATAAATTCTCTTCCCCACATTCTTTTGTGACTCATGGTAGATCAGGAGTTTTGATAATATCCTATAAGTTTTGAAGCTCTCATTTTTTTTCAATTTATCATACTGAATAATTGCTCTTAAGATATCTTCAAGCTGACTGATTCCTCTGTGACTTCCATTCTATTATCCCAAAAGTAATTTTTATTTCAGGTATAATATTTCAATTTTAAAATTTCTAGCTGGTTCTTACATTTTCTATTTTATACTGAGATATCCTGTTTTTAATTCATTTACAGGACTCATTAACTTCCTTAAGCATAGTCATAATAGATTCTTTGAAGACTTTATTAATTCCAACATCTGACTCATCCTAGAGTTATTACATTTTTATAAAAATGTTTTACATTTTTCCTAGTTCTTTGCATATCAAGTCATTTTAGATTTTATCCTGGACATTGTAGATGCTATTTTGTATGTCCTTTGAGTTCTGTTTTATTCCTCAAGGAAAAAAAAAAAGCAGGCAATCAACTTGCCTAGACTTGTGTTAGAGGCTTTGTCTCACTTTTTGTGAGTGGCAATTTCAATCTGAGTTCATTTCATTTCTTTAAGACTCTGAATTTGTGGTATGCAGGTGTGCTTTGAGGGCTACCCTGAGACTTGCATGAGATTTATATACACAAGTAGAGGATTCAGTTTGTGGTTCTCTTCCCTCCAAAAGTTCCCTCCACCTCCATCTCCAGGTAGGACTGTTTGTTGGATGCTCCTTTCCCTGGTTCTGTTCCTGCTGTATAATTTTATGACTGTGGCTCATTCTCAGGGCAAGTGCCCCTCTGCTAGAGGTGCACACAAAGGGGCACTCTGCCATGTGCTAATAAATTCTCTATATATGGATTCTTTTCACAGTTATCCATATTAATTTACTCATCTGAATCCACAGGTAGTTTGTTTCACATTTTATCTAGAATTTATGGGATCATTAGAAGAGATGGTTTGTAGAAAGTTTACATCATCATAAAAACTTTTTGTTTGAATTATAAACAATTATCGCCTATGCAAAAAGTTACATTAATATATTTTAAAAGAATATCTGTCAGTGGTCAATTTCTCAAACTGGGTAATATATACACAAACATTTGTTTTACAACTAATTCATTATATTTTATATCTTTTTGGTATACATGTCACACTTTACATTTTAAAATAATTGCTAAGCTTTCATAATCAAAACCTTGGTTCCTCACATAATATTTATCTTGCTTATATTATGAAAATAATACAAGAATAGAATTTTAATAAATGAAAAGGAAAATTGAACAATAAAAGTAATTACATTTTTAAAAAGTCTCACACAGGCAAGGGTAACTCAGTAATTTTTTCTTCTTTTTTTGTATCAGGGATTGAATCCAGGGGTTCTTAACCACTGAGCTACATCCCCAGCACTTTTTATATTTTATTTTGAGACAGGATCTTGCTAAGTTGCTTAGGGCCTTGCTAAGTTACTGAGGCTGGCTTTGAGTCTCCTGCCTCAGTCTCCCAAGCTGCTGGGATTACAGATAATTCAGTAAATTTTAAAGTGGGTTTAAGTAGACAAACAATCCTCTGCAATATTACTAGGTAGCACCATAAAAAAGAATGACTTTTATGACTTTTGCTGGTAAGTGGATGGGTCTGGAGACTATCATACTAAGTGAAAGAAACCAATCACACACAAAAAAAGTCAAATGTTTTCTCTGACATGTGGACGCTAACACAATATAAGGGGGAGGGGGAATAGAAGTTCTGTGGATTAGACAAAGGAGAATGAAGGGAAGGGAGGGGGGACAGGAATAGGAAAGACAGAAGAATGAATCAGATATAATTTTCCCATGTTCATATATGAATATACCACCAGTGCAACTCCATACCATGTACAACTTCTAGAATGAAATCCTAATTAGAATAAGTTATACTCTATGTATGGATATCAAAATACACTCTACTGTTACATATATCTAAAAATAACAAATAAAAAGACTACCAAAAAAGAAAAAAAAAGCGGCAGGCAGTAGAGCATACAAGTTGTGGTTCAGAACCTGGTCTCTACATCTTTCTAGCTATGTGAACTTGAATAAGATACTTCAGCTCCCTGAACTTGTTTCCTCATTGGAAAATGGAGAATAGTGCCTAAGTCACAGGATATCAGGTGGATTAATTAGGCAAGGAAAGTAAAGCATGAAGCTTGGCGCAGACACCTATAAAATATTCAGTAAAAGTTATTTCTAGTGGTAATAAAAACATTTTATCCTGAATCACAAGATTTACTCTATGACCTACTTACTCAACTACCAATCTTTATTTGATGCAACTCCACAAAAATAAATTGAGATGTTCCTTCACTTACAGGAATGAACCAACCACCTAGTCTAAAATTCAGCATACTAAAAGCGCAAATTTTAGTTGAATGCGCCCTCTAGTGGTGCATGTTATGTGCAAGTACCAGGCACCTACATAAGATAAAACCTAAGGTGAAAGTCACCAAGGTTGGTAATTAGAATCTGAAGCCAGCTGGTTAAGATCATTGTTATGAGAAACACTATCATATATCTCGTATAGCTCATTATTTTCAAGAGCTAGAGGACTGTTTTGTCTTTTAAAACTTTCTAGAATATTCACGAAATTTTCTATACTAAATCCTATTATTCCTGTGGTACTGACTTTAATCTTTCCTCTTAACTGGGACACTTTCTAGTTTTCTCTAATGTTGCAAAGTAACTATTCAGTTAAAAAATACATTCGGTTAAAAATACAGTAAGAAACCAAGCACCAACTATGTACCAGGTAATGGGGATACAGTAAACAACTTATTACACAATTCATTATGCAATTTCAAAATTTGAAAAGTGCCATCAGGAAGTTTAGACTGCCATGAGTACACAACAGGGAATTGGTTTAGTATAGGAAGAGACTGCAAGGTGAGGCTAGTGAAGTAGGCAGCTAAGGAGTTTGAACTTCATTCTAAGAACAATGAAAAAGGATGGAAGGGTTTAAAGTACATTGCATGTATCTGATTTGGCAATCTGATTTACACTTTCAAAGTTTCACTTCAAAAAGGCAGAGAAAGTGAATTTGACGGAGAACCAATGCCCAGACCAGAAGCACTGCTGGTGGTGAGACAAGAAGAAAGCTGGAACACGGGAGGTAACAGTATTGATAAAAAGAAACAAAGTGGGCTGGGGTTGTGGCTCATTGGTAGAGCGCTTGTCTAGCCCTGGGTTAGATCTTCTGTACCACATTTAAATTAAAAGAAAAAAAGTGGCGGAGAGAGAGGAAGTGGACCAATATTTAAGAAGTAAAATAAATGCAGAATGATGTGGGGATAGAGTAGTGGTCCGAGTGAACCATGTGGCTGTGATGCCATTTTATCACTAGTACAACTGGTGGTGGTATCCAGGAGGGAATAATGAGTTGTTGAGGAAAGTAGGTTTTACCTCTTAAACTTCCCTGGCCACAAGGTGTAATATTTCAATTGAATGCTCACCTAGCATTGAACAGGACCATACGGTACCTCCCCCATCAAATAGAGCCCTCAAATGCTTGTTGTTGTTGTTTTAAACTTTTAACACAGTGACTTACTCCCACTGAGTCAATACCTTTACCTTGCCTCTGTCTGAAATGTTTATAACTCCCGCCCACTCCCAATTTTGCCAGATGTTTGTTATTTTTCGAAGTCCAGTTCAAGACACCTTCTCAAGGAACTTTTGGGCATCTCCTTCCCCACTCCAGTGTTTTCCCACTAAGTTGTAAATTCACAGATATGAAGATTGTGCACTCTTCATATCTGGGTCATCGGCGTCTAGAGCAGCACCCTTCAAACACCAGGAAATCCACAATCTTATTCTCATTTAGGCGTTCAGAAGAATCTGAAAAGCCCACAACACCGCCTCTCCCTACAGATGGGAGATGGCTCGCCGGAAGTGACGCTCTATCAAGACATACGTGATTCCGGTCTCGATATCCCAGCTGCCATAGGGGGGCCGGGCTTCTCTGGCTTGCTAACTCGGCTGCTCTGGAGGATTCACGCGAGGTAAGAAAGTGCGCGTGGCATACTGGGAATGAGATCCCCGAGTCCCTGGATGTCGTAGGGAACCTCCTGTTGATTTCCCCGGACTTGGCCAGACCTATATGGAAACCCGGGAGGGCGGAGGAACTGGCTGCTGGATCCCTGAGAGCTCCCTGCTTCCAGTGGGGCGGAACCGCAGAGATGTGTGGCCTGCGGGGGCGCCGGCCCAGGGATCGCCTCAGCTGTTGGGGCGCTGGCCGCCGTGGACTCTTCCAGGCCGGGCTCTCCCACTTCACCCCCTGATACCCAGAGCGCTTCCTTCCCATGTACTCAGGGGAACAGCTCCAGCCGCTCTTGTCAGGCGCAGAATCTTTGGCAGGAGCGCATGTAAAGTGGTGTGTAGCGTCGCCCACCAGTTCTCCGGGTCGGCCCCTCGGCTCCTGTTGGTGGCCTGTTTGAGACTAGGGAGCTGAGGCCCTCACGCTGATTGGCACACAGAATGCTGCCCTAAAAGGGCTTACCTAGTAGTAGATCTGATCCTTCATTGATGGTGGTTGATGTTCTCATTCACCGCAGAGAAAAAACTTTTCCAAATTGTTACTTAGTATGTAAAGTAACCGAAACATTGTTCCGTTTTATATTGGAACCAAATAATTCGTTGTAGAAGAAATTACTCCTTTAAAATGTGTATGCATCAAAATGAAATCTCTGTTTCTGAATATTAGAGTATATTTTGGGGCACAATACCAAGATATACTTTTTAGTATTAAATATATTGTATGTTTTAAATCATAATTGAAAGGAACTAATTGAAGATTATTTAAAACTTCTGGGCTGCAAGCTGCAGATACTCAAATTAGTAAGAGTGGAAGACTCGATATCACCATGTGACTATAAACACTTTTGTATACCAGTTTTATTTATAACTCTGCCAAGAAGGGTTATAAAGATAATCACATTAAAGGACAAGATTTCTGGATTCTTCTTAATCTGCTAGCCCAACTGTTGTGTTGGAAGACTAAGCAAGAAGATTGTGAGAAAGTAGCACTGGGAGTTAGAAAAATAAACAGCCAGGATTTGGGAGGAATAACTTTGTTCATTCACTGTATTACTGTGTGGTTTATAATTTATGAAATAATTTCTTAGCAAATTATTTTCCAGTTTTAAGCAAGTATATATGCTTTTTATTTCAACCAGTGTGGTGGCTTCCCTGGCAAGTACCAGATTTATATTAGTAACATATCTACACAACATATAAAATTAAATATATGTAAATATCTAAATGCAATTAAAAGTATTTTAATAATTAAAAGTTTAACATATGAGCATATTTGATACTGATATACCATCTCTTATTAGTTTTTTTTTTTTTTAAATTGATGACTAACCAGACATGCTTATCTTAAGGACTGATAGGGTACCTCTGATGCAACATGACCAGGTGGGCACGAGTTACTACCACACATAATAAGAGACCCTTGCCTGCAACATCATGGGAGGACATGAAGAAGGGGTCCTTGGAGGGAACAAGCCAAAATCTACCAAATCGTAAACAACCTGAAGCCAATAGACTGTCCCTTAAAAATGTTGCACCCCAAGCAAAACATAAAAAGAACAAAAAGAAGAAAGAGTACTTAAATGAAGATGTGAATGGTTTCATGGAATACCTAAAACAGAACTCACAGATGGTTCACAATGGGGAGATGATAGCAATGGACAGCCAGGAAGTAAGGAAAGAAATTGCAGTTGCTTTAAAGAAAGACAGTCGACGGGAAGGAAGACGATTAAAAAGACAAGCAGCAAAGAAAAATGCAATGGTGAGATAATCACTTCTTCCATGTTATTTACTTTATATAGTTAGAAATTGTTATTCATATACTCACACATACACATATCTTAGAAGGGTCTAATTACTTTTGACCTAAATTCATAAAGCATCTTTTTTAAGGTCTTGTACTTCAGCACATAATATGCTAGGCACTTGATACATTGCTTAGTCATCACAGCACTACAAAGATGATGGCAATATCCCCATTTTATGGGTACAAAACACTGAATTGTAGGCAGGTTAAATAACTTGCTGTAAGCCAATTAACCAATATCATGTGAAATTCAATCCCAGACTTTAAAACTTAGGTTCTTGACCCTGTCTTCCAGTAGCCCTTCTTCAAATCGATATTTAAAAAAATGAAGATTAGGTACCACAGGTTAAATGTGTGTAGTTCCCATTACTTGGAAAGGATGGATGTTCTTTTATCTTTATCCATAAAAATTCAAGACACAAGAAAAAGAGATCTAGCATGAATCACACTAGTTAGTAACAGCAGAGTTAAAACTCCTTGAGATTTTCTAGTAATTGCTCCCTCTTTTAGCCATACTACATTCTGAATAATGCTAGGGGCAGCAGGTTTATTTCTGCAGTGCCTAGTCCTAGATTTTAAACTATGTCAAACACAGGAAATGAAATACTTAATATAATTTTTTCCATTCTCTAAGTGAATTTCCCATCTTCTACCAGGATGCTAAAAAAGAATCAGGACATGTTGCCAGTTATTAGACTTTGATTTTTTTCTTAGAATTGTGAAATGGAGAGCACTGTTTATACCAGTACAGACTGTATTATTATATTTAAAATTGACTATTTAGGGATCATACTTGTAAAGTATCCCTTCTGGATAAATTTGGATAGAAAATAATCATTTTTATTTGGATTAGGATAAAGTTTTGTTTCACTTGTAAAATCAGTTATTTTAAAATATCTTTAAGCCAAGAAAATTAATCTAACTTGAAATTTAATCAACATAGGCCATATGGTGGATTGCAGACCATTTGAAGACATTTACTGTTATACTTCTTAAGAAAAGCTTTATGCTTGTAATTAAGGACTAATGATGTTGTTTTTCACAAAAGGAGTGCTTAAGAAATAGTATATGGCTTGTTTTTACCTACTGTCAATTCACTTTCTTGCTGTTTTTAAAATTCCTCATAATGTGTGTCAGTTCTTAAAGGCTAATAAATTGATTAAAATACAGATTTATCAATCAAATCTCTATAAGCTAATCTACATTAAACCAAGAGACTAAGACTTCTCATTGTGGTGATCCAATTTTTAGCAGTAACTTTTTCTTCAGTGGTAGAATAAATATAGTCTATTCATTTAGATCAATTATTTTTAAGTGTAAACGTTATTGTAGACTTTAAAGGGACTCATTCTTCTCCAATGTTATTAAACAGAAAAAAAAAGAAAGGACAGAGGTACAAAATGTGTTTTATTTTTCTTGTTGAATTTGCCTTTTTTAAAGAAAACCTGTGCTTATTAAAGAATAAAAAAAAAAGTTAAATGACTATTTGTTACCTAAAAAATACATGTATATTTTTCCAGCTTAAATAAAATAATTCAGATATCTTTCATTTCTGATTATAATTGATGTTCTGTTTCATTCTGGCAGAAAAATATGTACCACATTGCTGAGTAGTATGTAAAGATCTGTATATTGTTTAGGTTTTGTGTAAGAGCCAGATAATTATAATTATCCCTTTACAATATATGGTGTATATCTTCTAAAAATGAAACTATTTCTGAATGTTAAGGTTTATGAAAAGTTCAAAACAATAAAGATTCCAGGTGTAATGGCACACACCTGTAATCCCAGTGATTCAGGAGGCAGTAGGATCACAAGTTCAAAGCCAGCCTTAAAGCAACTTAGCAAGGTCCTAAGCAACTTAGTAAGAACCTGTCTCACAATAAAAAATAAAAAGGGCGGGGAAGTGGCTCAGTAGTAAAGTGCCCCTGAGTTCAGTTCCTGGTACCAAAAAAAGAGGATATAATTTTTGCTACATATTATATGAAATTAATCATGCTTTAATTGGAAACATTTGACCCAAATTCATTCAATTATGTGAACCCTAAAAGTATAAATATTAATTTGAGTGCTAATTTTATAGCCATTAAAAAGCTCCATTTTTTGGTGCAGACATTTCCTATTAATAAAATGAATAGTCCATATTTATTCAATTCATTTACACAGTTGCCTGTTTAAAGCCATATATAACATTGTTTCTGAGATTAATGGATTTGGAGATTGAAAATCTTCAAAAAACATTGAAACCCTCTGATGGAAATGACATCTCTAGTCAGGAATGTGAGAAACACTTGTTATTCTACAAATAATGTATTGAGATTTTTTTTTTTCTTAAAAAAGCTAAATAGCTTGAAAATGAGAAATGTTTTAAAGATGTTATTGAAAACACGTGTAGTTTTGTAATGTGGAAACTCACTTTTTGTTTTCCTAGGTATGTTTCCACTGTAGAAAACCTGGCCATGGAGTTGCAGATTGCCCAGCTGCCCTTGAAAATCAAGATATGGGCACTGGAATATGTTATCGATGTGGGTCCACAGAGCATGAAATAACCAAGTGCAAAGCTAAAGTAGACCCAGCTCTTGGTATGTTCTCTTTTACTTTCTTGGGTTTTGGGGTTAGGGGAGTGACCAATAAGTAGCCAACTGAGTTTTTTGTTGTTGATAGAATTTGTTATAAGTATGCCACTTAATATTTTGAAATTGTAAAATTTCAAGTTATGTAGAAAGAAATTATTTTAAAGTAATGTGAATTATATAACTTGCTGTATACAGAATCAAGTTAATACAAACTGGTGATTCTTACAGGTGAATTTCCTTTTGCAAAATGTTTTGTTTGTGGGGAAATGGGGCATCTGTCCCGTTCATGTCCTGATAATCCCAAAGGACTCTATGCTGATGGTGAGTACTATTACCCTCATACGTCAAGCTATCAAACATGACAAATCATCATGCAGAGTTGTCATTTCATTTATTTACACCCTGAATCAGTTTGTGCATGCATTTTGAATAAATAGTAAAATCTCAAGAATTTCACAATCTTTTTTTATCAATATGTCTTGATATATTAATAAGTCAGAAAAAAACTAAGGTGTATTTTTCAAACATTTTTTGTGAGAGTGTGTTATATATTTGTACTTTTAAACATAACAGAAGCAGAGGGATTACATATCAAAACTAAAAGATTTTTAAAATAATGTTATGTATTTAATCTCAGCCTAGCATCTCATTTTGGTAGAAAGGATGATATACACTACTCAGTTTTATTTCTGAATTTTTTCCTTATCTGGCATGGGACCATGTAACTTAATTTAAGCTCAGCTAATGTCTTAAGGTCCTACAATAAAGCCTGTGATGTCTAAAACATTAGGAGGAGATTGTTAACTGTTCATGTTTTAGCTGGCACCATCAGGGTATAGACACCTCTTGTGTTTTGTGCTGAGTTCCGACTGGAGAAGTCCAGTGCCAAAGCATAGCTTTTGGAGTCAGTCAGACCTTTGTTGTAACCTTACTCACGAGCTGCAAAACTTTGATCAACTTACTAAACTTCTTTCATCTCAGTTTCCTCACCTATAAAATGGAGATGAGAAAACTATATTTCAAATTTTATTGATTCCAAGACACACATTTTTTTTAAACCATCTCAAATCTAAATCAGAATAGATCTTATCTTTGTTGGGTCTCACATAATTGACTTTTTTTTTTCTGGGGGATATGTGAAATAATGATACATCAGTATTATCTTAGATTTAGTAAAGTATGGCATTTACCTATTATGAGGATTAAATTGTATTATTTTCAAGTGCCTCTTCTGTTTCACTGTGTCATATAAAATGATAAAGAGGCTTAAAAACGAAAGGTAAGACGAGTAAATAACATAAACTTGAAATTTCAGCCAGATTTGTATCCTTTTTCTAAGTGGCTTAATATTATAAGCATGATTATAGTAATGCCTGAACACTAAGCAATAGTGTTTTACTGTTAAGTGAAAGATTCATTTAGAAACATGTGTGTTGTAATTCACAATCTTGAAATGTCTCTTAAAATAAACAGATGGGCATTTTTATTAGGGTTAAGAGGCCTGTCGATGGAAGGTACTAAAACAAAAGTTAATTTTATCCATTTCCTAACTGCTTAATCCTCTCTGACCTGTAGAATAGAACAGTAGTGATTCATAACCTTTGTTTTCTTGTTTGTTTGTTTATTTGTTTTGCAGGGGGGGGGGGATCATTGACCATTTGGGAATCCAATAAAAATTATGGACATCCTCCTCAGAAAAATGCATCTGTACACAACTTTTGTTACAAGTCCAAGACTCCACAGACCTTTGATTGTCTAACTATGATCAAGATCCAAGTTTCTGTGCCATGGTTCTTAGACAAAACCCTTCCACCATCTCTCTCTTCTCTTCTCTACTTGTACCCAGAAGGCCAAGTTCAAGAGACAGTGGTTAGATAAAACAGTACTCTGGAAAGTTAAGAGGAGTGGAGAATGAATTATTACTAGGAATGGTTGTACCTACATAGGTTTCTGGCTCTGGCTACTTTTACAGCTGACAAGGATGTGAAGATTAAATAAAATATGAAACTGCTTTGAGATATTGAAAGCCCTGTGTCAGTATGGATAGTATTCAATAACTTTGTTCTTTCAATAGGTGGTGGTTGCAAACTTTGTGGTTCTGTGGAACACTTTAAGAAAGATTGCCCTGAAAGTCAGAATTCAGGTAAGTCCCTGGGCCTCTATTTCATAAGGGGGGTTTTATTACTTCTCTATTTTTGCTGCCTTTTGATATTAGTAGCTCATAGGAGTTCTACAGATCTTAAGATGACCTGTTTTCCTATTGCTGTTCTCAGAGCACAAACTGACCAATAAGCCTGAGAGGATACTGGTTTATAAAACATTTTATTCATTAATTTTTATATTTGGTAACTGGTGAATTTAATTATAATGGAGCCTAAAGTCTCCTTTCACTAAGAGAAAAATCAAAATATGAAAATATTTTTCAACATTAGGACGGGATGCACTCATACATGCTTTGCTTTGTGTGTACCTAAATGATTCAGAGTGATTGCAGAAACTGCCCAAAATATTAAAGATGTGCTAATGACACAGCAGCTGGCTAGTTATTTTCTCCCTGATGAAATACTAGCCTGTTCATCACAACTCCATAAATGTTGGCTCTACCTATAGCTGATTTGAGGAGGTGGGGATCATCATTCCATTAGTTTGCCTGGATTAGAATGATGATGATCTTGTATTAAAGAAAGCAAGGCAGTAGGATAGCCCAGCAGTGCTTCTTGAGGGAAAAAAGCACATTTCTTTTTATTTCTTTTTTTTCTTTTTATTTCAATAAGCCACAGTAGTACAGTATATCTGCCTCTTATTTCTTGCCCCTAACATTTAAATGTGAGACCCAAGAGTTCTTGTTTACAGTCTTGTCTAGAATAAGATAGTCTTTACTGTAGTTTAGGGAGTGAGATTGAAATGATGAAGTGGAATTTGAATTCTCCCTCCTGGGAGGATTGCCACTTCCCAAATGATAAGACTGACAAGCAGATGTTGTATAATTTCACAGGTGGAATCTTGTGCATTTAAAACCAATGCTTCATAAGTCTTGCTGTTTACAGACTCTTGGAATTCATTGACTCTATAATGATGAACTCTGGGAAAGAATGAAAGAGCTTTCTCATCAGTTTGTGCATTGCAAAGTAGTTGCTGCATTTCCCTAATTGGGATGAGAAATTGCCTGTGGTACTCTGAAATCAAGGGTTATAATCAATTACAGAATTGCTCACTTTCTATGAGTGATGAAGTCTTCCCTCTTTGTGATTATTCACGTCAAAACTAGTTCCTTTGCTAACCCAATATCAATTTAAGTGGATGCATTTGATTAGCCTTTTCCTTATATACTGACTTTTCTTTTACAGATCGAATGGTCACAGTTGGTCGCTGGGCAAAAGGGATGAGTGCAGACTATGAAGAAATTTTGGATATGCCAAAACCAAAGAAATCCAAAACAAAAATACCTAAAGTTGTCAATTTTTAATAACGTTCAGTACCGTTGTTAATTACTATCACATTGTTACTTTCCAAACTGGGCGTGCTTTACAAGTTAGGCTTCCTTAACCCCAAGAACAGTTTACTTCATTCTGTCCATCAATGAGTACTTCTACCACTGTTTGGAGAAAGTCACTGAAGAAAAGCACAAGATGATTAAATTGGATTCTCTGAAAGAACTTGTTTTTAAAGGAGAAAACTTAGACAAAACTAAGTTATATAGTTGATTTTATATGTATGTATGTGTATGTATAATATATACATATATATAAAACAAAAGCATACTGCTTTGCATTTGTGAATGAATTTTTGGTCATATTGTTTTCTTGGTGTAAAATATCAATTTATTAGTATACTAGAAATTTTTAAATTGCCATAAAGTCTGTATTTTTAAAATATTGAATAAAAATGCACTTGTTGTTCCCTGAATATCTGATTCTGTATTGAACTAGTCATTGTTCATTAATATCCATATACCAATCCCTTTGAAATTAAAATCTTTTATAAATCCTGCATGGGGATAAGCAGGGATTTGGTTTTTTGTTTCAGTTTTGACATAGTTAAGGATTATTAATGTTGGGGCCGGGCCGGGGTTGTGGCTCAGTGGTAGAGCACTTGCCTAGCATGCATGAGGCTCTAGGTTCGATCCCAGCAACACATAAACAAAATAAAGGGATTGTGTCCATCTACAGCTAAAAGAATATTTTCTTAAAAAAATCATTAATGTTAAAGTTGAGAGGTACCTCAGCATAACAGAAACTCTTTTGCCTTTGATTCTCAAGAAAAAAATTCTCACCCAAATTTAGTGTGCAGAATTTAACCACAATGATGACACATAACAGATTGTATATCAAACTTAATAGCATTTTGTTTCTCATGTTTTAGATGAGTCAGGGCGAGATGAAAGTATCACCATAATAGAGTTAGAACACTAATCAGAGACCCATTAGCTTCTTTGTCTGATTTGATGAATACATGCATACTTAATACATATATTTCACAAGGCTTGACGCTACCATTGTACTGTATAATGGAATGACTCTGGTGGTTTGTGTGTTTCATTTGAAATTTTACCTGATTGAATCCATTTGTAACTAAAGGAAACAGCTGTGATTAGTTACTGATGCCTCAAAAGCAAAATATTTACCAAATAAAAAAAGAAACACTTCTCTCTGTTTTCATGTCTGCACAACTCAACTGTTTCAATCTTAATAGGAGATGTGCTTTTATTTTCTATGTGAGAAGAAAACATGATGACAAAATACTTCTCCGCATCCTGGAGCCAAAGAAAATGAGTGCCATTCAAAAGGAATTACACAGGCAGAGAAGGACAGTAAGGATGCCTTAATCATTCAGTCTGAATATACCCAAACATTTCACCATCCTGTCGGGAACTGGAGACTGCAAGGAGGCTTCACTCCAGCTGCAAGTGGAGTGTGTACTTTTTGGACAGTATTCAGTATATGGTGCCCATTTTGTCTTCCTTGGATCACTTTGTTTATATTGTAATGATCTATAAATGAGAAAGTGAGAGCATTAGAAATAAATTGCAGGTGATGAATATAACTTTAAGTACAGAACCTGAAAGGAATGCACCAGAGGTAGAAATTCAGGGAAATCCTGTTTCTTGAAAGGAATTATAGATGTTGGGTGTTGCTTAGTACCAAAAAGAAAGGCTGACATTTAATTTGTTCATTTGTTATATATTTCCCAAGTACCTGCTATGTTTCTGGTATTCTTTAAGGCACTGAGATTGTGATTGTCACTAAGGCAAATGTCCATAGGCATTCAGCAGATGAGGCTGAAGAATGGAATGGGGACTTTGGGAAAACAACAGAAAGGGATATTTGATTGTATTTTAAAAATATTTTGTTGAATCACCTAAGACTTGACAGTAGTCTTCCTTCAGACCTTTGTAAATGTCATCTCTTCTTACAAGCTTACCTTGCACTTTTTTATGATGGACTCCTAAATCTATAGCAGCCCTATGATATTCCAGGTTTCAGTTCCATTTTCTTACCTGCCTGCTGGGCATTCCTACTGGGATGCTCCACTGACACCCCTAATAATATAGTCAAGTAAAGACAAGTCCTGACAAGGCTTTTTTAGGGGGCTGCCAGACCAGACACACAGTATTCGTTTTCTTGGAGGCTCCAAATCATTTTGCCCTGTCCAGTCACTCCTCATCAGCTGCTGTGATAGTGAGGCTGCAATGAGGGCAACTTAAAATGTCACAAAACCCATGTTTTTACTGAGATTCAGCCACTTTCATAAATAAATATTGTTGCAAGCCTTTTGTTAACTTCCAGAGTTCTGAAAAAGATGTATTTTAACAATGTTTGCTAGTATTCCCATTGCTTTCATGTAGACTTTCAGAGGTCTTTCATCAGTCTGAAAGTGCTCTGCCTGCTGGAAAGATATTGTTGTTTTTTTTTGAATAACAGCTTTATTAAAATAGAATTTACTTTTTACTTGTCATACAATTGATTATTTAAAGTGTATTATTCAATGGTTTTTAGTATATTCACAGAGCTTTGCAACTATAACCACAATGAGTATTTTCATCACTTCCAAAAGAAACCTCACACCCATTAGCAGTCACTCATCATTTCTACCCCACAAAGACCCCACCCGCCCCAACCATAGGCAACCATGAATCTACTTTCCTTCCCCATAAGGGGAAGTTTTAAGCAAGGAAGGAACATGTCCTGACAAATGTACAAAATCTCATTCTGGTTCCTAGATAGAGGAAAGCTGTGGGAGCACAGGAGTGCACACAGTGAAGTTGGCAGTGAGGGATGATAGTGTCTTGAGTTATGGTGGTGAAAGTGAAGACAGATGAGGAGAAATAGAAGTTAATTTTGTTTCTGGCAGGAGTGAAGGCCCTCAAATCAGTCTTACCCCTGAAAATTACCCCCAAAATGTAGAATAAAGTTAATTTTTAAAGACTCCTTTAAAATATCAGTAAGTTTACAAAGAAGGGCAGAATCTGTAGAGGTCAAATACTAAGTGAATTCAAGAGCTCTAGAAGATAAGCCAGCATGTTTGCTGAACCCTAAAAACCTTGAGTTGAGCTGTCTGGCAACAAAAATTGCATAAAAAATATGAACTTTTTTTTGTACTGGGGATTGAACCCAGTGACTTTACCATGGAGCAACATTCTCAGTCCTTCTTTGTTTTTTATTTTGAGACAGGATCTCACTGTGTTGCCCAGGCTTGGTGGGAACTTGCCATTTCCTGCCTCAGCCCTGGAAGTAGCATGGAGGTCAATATAAAGCTATTAACAAAAACATAGGATAACATAAGGTCTTATAAATTTAACTGAACAGAAAAGAGAAAACTTTTTTAATGTGTAAAAATTGTCCAGAATTTTTGCAGAATTTTTTTTGCGTAGATATTCAATAGATGAATGGATAAAAAAATGTGGCATATACACACAATGAAATATTACTCAGCAATAAAAGAAAATTAAATCATGGCATTTGTAGGTAAATAGATGGAATTAGAGAACATAATGCTAAGTGAAGTTAGCCAATCCCCAAAACCAAATGCCACATGTTTTCTCTGATATAAGGAGGCTGACTCATAGTGGAGTAGGGAGGGGGAGCATGGGAGGAATAGATGAACTCTAGATAGGGCAGAGGGGTTGGAGGGGAAGGGAGGGGGCATGGGGTTAGAAATGATGGTGGAATGTGATGGACATTATTATCCAAAGTACATTTATGAAGACACTAATTGGTGTGAATATACTATGTATACAACCAGAGATATGAAACATTGTGCTTTATATGTGTAATAAGAATTGTAATGTGGAGCTGAGATTATGGCTCAGTGGTAGAGAACTCGCCTAGCACTGGCAGGACCCGGGTTCAATCCTCAGCACCACATACAAATAAAGGCATTGTGTTGTGTCTATGTACACCTAAAAAAAAAATGTAATGCATTCCATTGTCATACATAAATTTTTTAAAATTAAAAAAAATTAAAAAGACATGGGTAACTAGGTATTATAGAAATAAATAAAAGATTTTAAAGCATTAGAGATAAAAATATATTCTTTGTGGGCTGGGGTTGTGGCTGAGTGATAGAGCCCTTGCATAGCACACATGAGGCACTGGGTTCGATCCTCAGCATAGCATAAAAATGAAATAAAGATATTGTGTCCACCTAAAACTAATATATATATATATATATATATATATATATATATATATATATTTAAAAAAGAAGAACGATTTGATGTCCCACTGTAACAATAATGGAAGCCAGAAAACAACATATAATATCTGCACTGTACTTTTTTTTTAACAATGAAGAAAAAATGAAGTCATTGGAAGGTAAATAAAATAGGATTACCATTAAAAGTTCCTTATAAATAAAATTCTTAATGTTGTTCTTTGGGTAGAAGTGAAGTCATAGACTATGTAAGGTCTAAGAGGCAAAAAAAAAAGAATGTTAAGAAAATATATTGGCATATTCACAGATATACTGAAATAAATATTGATGAAAAATAAAGATAATAATGTGTAACTTGTAGATAACAATAGTGTATAAACTGGGAAAGTATCTGAATTAAAGTATTACAAAAATCTTCCTATTATTTTTGTCCAGAAAAAGGATTTCAAATTTTTAAACTTTGGCAGGACTCAGTGGCACACACCTGTAATCCCAGCTGCTCTGGAAGCTGAGACAGAAGGATGGCAAGTTCAAAGCCAGGTTCAGCAACAGTGAGGCACTAAGCAACTCAGTGAGACCCTGTCTCTAAATAAAAAATACAATCCCAGTGGGATTGAGTGCTCCTGAGTTCAATTCCCAGTATCCCCCACCCCCAAAAAAGCTTTTAAAACTCTGTCATGGACAGTTTCGGACAGGACCAAATAAAGTCAACACTTCCATCGCCTGACATAAAGAAGGAGTGAACACCTATTTGGCCAAGAGTACAGAAAGTGCTCCCCAATTCTCCTGGTAAACATCAAACAGTAATAAATTTGGAGACAATGTTGTCTCCTTTGTCATTCTCTGCCTGGAGATGGCCCACTCTTTAGAGGGTGCTTTCTGCCTAAGCCTCACTTTGCTTTTACTTTACTTTCACTTAATAATAAAGTTCTTGAATGGCAAAAACAAACAATAAAAACTTTTGTCATCGAGATTGCAAAGATGGGAAGGCGAGTTTATTCACTCAAAGAAAACGTATTGAATACCTAGTATGTACCAGGCAATGTACTGATACTGGGGATACAGCAATAATCAAAGCAGAGAGAAATCATGGCTCCCAGGGAATTTACACTAATGGGGGATGACAGATAAGGCAGATAAAATGTATATGGGAGATAATGGTAAGTACTTACAAGAAAGAGAGGGTAGAATGGGGGTTCTCATGGAGAGGGGGTTTTGATTATAACAGGGGGCTTAGGAAATGTCCCTTTTAGAAGCTGATAGTTGAGCAAAGATCAGAAAGGGGTGAGGTGATAAAGCCTTGGCTGTCCTGCGTCGAGGGAACAGATAACTGCAATTATTCTGAGGGATAGCATGCCTGGTACAGTCCAAATCCAGCAAAGAGGTTAGAGTGTGAGTTAGGGATCTCAGCTGGGTTTACTTAGACAGCTCTGGCAATCTCAGTTAAGCTTGTCTGCCTCTGTGGTTTGGTTTGGGATTGTCTGATCTAACCTGGGCTCAGATTAATCAATTCCATTCTACATAGGTCTGTGTATTTTCTGTCTCTTTCTCTCTTCCTTTTCCATCAGGTTAACCCTGGTGTGTGTGTGTGTGTGTGTGTGTGTGTGTGTGTGTGTGTGTGAATGATAGTGGTAGAGATACAAGAAGACAAGACCATTTGCGAAAACACTTTTCAAGCCTTTCGTTGCATCTTGTCTGCTGATATCCTGTTGATAAATAACATGGTCAAGATCAGAGTTGAGAGGTTAGAAAAGTGCACTTCATTCATGGAAGCAGAAATGGCAATGAGAGAGTATTACTGAATAATCTCTTGTCCCATGCAGACCCTTATAGATCACAAGTGACACTTTGGCTTTTCCTCTGTGATAAACAAAATTGTTCATGGATTTTGAGGAGAGATAATCAGTCTGACATGATCAGTCTGCTGGGCTAAGAGTAGAGTGGAGGGAGAAGCAAAAACAGAAACAGGAAGATGGGTGATAATCCAGAAGAGAAGATGCTATTTTGAACTAGGGTTAGAGTGGTGAAGCTGATTCAAAGTAATCAGGTTCTGATTAAACTTTAAATACAGAGCTGATAGAATTTTCTGAACAAAAGGGAATTTGTGGAGGGAAAGGTGGCAGCATTAAGTGGTTTGTTTTGTAAATGTTGACTTTGAGGTGACTATTAGTGGAAATATCAAGCCAGTTGTTAGATAGATAGATAGATAGATAGATAGATAGATAGATAGATAGATAGGCATAAAGTTTAACAGAGGTTAAGACAGGTGATATACTAGGGGAGTTTTTGAAAAATTCATTTATTTATTCTAATTCAATATGTATGACAGCTGGATGCATTTTTATTCATTGTACACAATTACAGCGCAACATTTCATTTCTCTGGTTGTACACAATGTAGTGTCTCACCATGTGTGCAATCATACATGTACCTAGGGTAATGATGTCCATCTCATTTCACCATCTTTCCTGCCCCCATGCTCCCTTCTCCTTCCCTTCCCCACCCTTGCCCAATCACAGTTCTATGGGAGTTATTAGCAAGCAGATTATTCTTTAAAACCCAGAGTCTTGCCACAGTGTGGAGACAGAGAGAAGGAGGCCAAGAACACAGCCCTAGTGTAGCCTAATATTGGGAAGTCTGAAGCTTTTAAGTGTGGCTAGTGAATAGGAGGGAAATCTAAGAATGTGACATCACAGAAGCCAAGAAGAGAAAAATTACAGAAAGGAGGAATTAGTCAACTTCAGTGAAAGCTGCACAGAGATTAAATAAATTAAGAACAGACTCAATAGATTTGGCAATAATTAGAACCCAGGTGAACCTGATGAGAGAAGTCTTTGTGCAGTAGCAGAGGTAGAAGTATGATTGGGTGGAACAAAATAAGGATAAGACGACCACATCTATAGATAAGTGAGGTAGAGATGGCATGGGATTTAGGAAATGGGATCAAACTGCTGCCTTGTTTTATTTTAAGAGATATTAGTGGTAATGGAAAGAATCGAGTAGGTTAAGGAACTCCTGATGCAGAGAAAAAAGGGAGCCAAAGTAGGGAAGCTCTGGAGAAGGTTAGAGAAATTGTTCTTTGCTAGGAGTAGAGATACTTCATCCATTCTAAAAGGGGAGCAAGCAGAAATGTGGAAGGTGCATTTGTGGCAATATAAGATGATCCTGCTTGATGGTTTGAACCTTCTTAATGAAGCATTTTCTAAAGTTTATGATCTTCTAGTAAAACAGACATTAGAAGATTGAGGGAAGAGGAGGCAGAGTAAAATGGGAAAGCATGCAGGAAAATACAGTAGCATTCAGACTCTTTGAATGCCTGTTTGAAATTTGTGTGTTGCCAGGTGCGGTGGCACATGCCTGTAATTCTAGTGGCTTGGGAGGTTTAGGAAGGAGGATCTTGAGTTCAAAGCCAGCCTCAGCAATGGCAAGGACCTCAGTGAGACTCTGACTCTAAATAAAATACAAAAAAGGGCTGGGAATGTGGCTCAGTGGGTAAGTCCCTTGGGTTCAATCCCCAATACCCACCTAACAAAAATAAAAAAAATAAAAAAGAAATGTAAAGTGTTACCAGCCCACAAGTTTCAACTGAGAGGACATGGTGGTGGGGGGATGAATTTTTAAGTGATATAAGTACCCATGTCTCCTCTACTCACAAATGTTTCTGAAAAGGTCACCAAATGGAAAGTGAAAGAAGCAGATGTGTAATTTTTATATGGTACTTCATACTTGCAGGTATAAAATGAGAAATTAATTTTTAATCTAAAATGTCTTTGACTTGTGAATCTGAAAACAGGTTGATGTCAAGAATTGTGAAGGGTCTGAGTTTCTAAATAATCTAGTAAGTTAGCCTGTTTAGTGGATGTGAGCAGAAGACACAAGACTCTCTGTTCAGAGACCAAAGAGTATATTACTCATGACACAGTAAGCAGCATAAATATCAGCGAATTTTTATTACTTTCTTTTCCTCCGCAAGACCTATAAGGGTGTCAAAATGGGTCAAGGTGAATATTACAGTTACAGTGGGTTTGTGTGGATTCAGGTCTTAGAATTTTTTGAGCAAGTAGTAAGCACTCTAGCTAGTAGCCAACCAGCCAGTCCCTCTCCATGCCTTTCCCAGAGAGCAGTACACTGAAGCCATACTGTGGTCACCTTGACCTACTTTTCAGAATCAGGAAACAGATGAGTCTTACAGCCTTTCATATCAAGCAAGAATGTGCAAGACCACTCAGAGCCCATGGTGAGCTGCCTGTCTCAACAGTTACATTGTTTTCAATTGGAAAAAGTAAATCAGGAACAAACTTAATAGTTCTTATTTTCACAATCTATCCTAAGCCACAAAACTTGCTTCTTTACACATACTTTTATAGCATTTGTTTTCAAATTTACCCTTGTAACTATGCTGGTAAAAATTTCTGGAGTCATTTCTGAAATACGTAATGAGAAATATGAACAAAACCATTGGATAGTATGTATAAAGTATTCTGGTTTATTTCAGTCTTTATTAAAATTATTCATCATTTTGCACATTTTTTTCTGGATGTTTTTCTATAGCAAAAGTGACAGAAAAAGTGGATGCAGATAGCAACTCAGTTACATAAAAACCAGGAAGAATTAATAGGAATGAGCTCTTCTCTTAATCAAAAAGCTTTCAGTCCTGCTAGAAGTATGTGGAAACCCTTACCATAAAAAAAGGGCATTACATCCTGAGTGTTGTTTAAAGGTGCTTTGGCACACCTAAGGAAAAAATAAGCGTAACTCCATTTCTCTGCTTCTTCTGTCCTTATTCTCCAGAGGACAGATGTTTGATGAACCAGCTTTCTTTGGAGCAATCACTTTTGGTTGAATTCTGGGCACCAAAGGGAATAAATGGAGGTGAGGTCTCTAATTCCACAGTCCCTAATTACCATTACCGTTCACTCTTATTTCAGTCTCACCAGCTTCTCTGTTTTTCCTAGAATGTGCCAGAAACACTGCTCTCCAAAGATTGGGTCTCTGCTAGATCTTTGGCAGGATGCATGCTGTATTAGGAGTTCTTCATGGCTCATTTCCTCTCTGTCTTCAGGTTTTTGCTCAAATGATCCTCAAATTAAGCTTTCTCAACCACTCTATATAAAATAGCAACAACCACTTCTAATTCCTCCCAGTACTCATCTTCTTTAATGGCTTTATTTTTCCATAAAACACACTTTCTGATATCCCACATGACTTACTTGTTGTTTTTGTTTTTTAAATATGATCAGCATATTCCTGTTCCTTGCTGAACCTGTAGTGCCAAAAAGTGTCTAGCACAAAGCAAATTCTTCTTGTTAATATTTATTGAATACATGAAAGAGTCATAAGACCTATTCTGATTAAAACAGGAAAATGTAGGGCTACAGAATTTCACAACTGGAGTGCCTAACTGTGGCATTATTTTGGACAACAGATTTCATATTTTTGGTGTGCCCCAAGTAGAAACTGATGCATTGCTATCTTTTAGCCAACTATGCCCTTTCAAAGTTTCTAAGGAAAAGTAATCTTTAAAATGAGCACTTTAATTTGGGCTATGCCGAATGATACAAGAAAGAGCTAGGTGTTTGTTCAGAGTCATAAAAGTGAAATATTTGAGAAAGGTTAGAGGGAATTGTGTGATATGAGGATAGGTGAAAATGGAAAAGAGCAGGACCTGTCTTCTCTATAAGACTGGAGCAAATTAAATGGATCAACAAACACTATTAAAGGATCCTCTATAATGTTCTTTATCTGTACTGTCCAATATGGCAGTAACTAACCATATGTGACCAGTAGTACCTTGGAGAAAATCATGTAGGTACAGAATATGCCAATGTTACACAGCCCCCGGCCCACACTAGATGCAATTTTGCTTTCCATAGTTTCAGTTACCCTCAGTCAAATGCTGTCTAAAAATACTATATAGAAAATTCCAGAAATACACTTCATGAGTTTTAAATCATGCACTATTCTGAGTAACATAATGAAATCTCACATAATCCTGCTCTGTCCTGCCAGGGACATGAATCTGTATCCAGCATATCCATGATGTTTTTCTTACCTGCCCTTTAATCAATAGCCCTGTCATGAAACTGCAGTGCCTGTTGACCTTCAAGTAAGAAGGTCCACAGTAGCTTAATGCTCCATCACAATGTCCACCTCATCTCACCTCAGTCTGTCTCATCACAGGCATTGCATGGTCTCCCAGCATCACAATAGACAGCACAATAAAGCATTTTGAGAAACAGAAAACCACATTCACTTAACTTTTATTACAATATATTGTTAAATTGTTCTATTTGATCATTAGTTATTGTTTCTAACCTCTTATTGTGTCTAATTTGTCAACTAAGCCTTTTATCACAGGTATGTATCAGGAACACACATAGGACAGGGTTGAGCATTATCAGTGGATTCAGGCATCCACAGGGGTCTTAGAACGTATCTCCCAGGGCTAAGGTGAGATTACCGGAAATGAGAGGAAGCAACATCTTTATGTCTCAGCGTGAAGCGGCTGAAGTCACTTTACTCCTTCATCCTCACAATATTTCTGTTCAGGAAAAAGTTTTTAAAAAATATAAACTCAAAAGTTGAGGCTAGGCAGACAGCATTTATAAGTATCTTAACTGGAGAAGTCTAAAATTTCAGCATACAAAATTTTAATGTAATGTAACCCCTTTATTACTATTTTTTACCTTTTTTAATATACAAATTTTTTACTTCTGAAGGTAATGAATATGAATAATCATCTTCATCTATATATCTATGCTTCATATTATATATAAGTGCTAATTCATAAAATTGCAGCACAGTCCAAAATTCACATATGCAAAATTTTCACATACGTAAAAATCTCTTGACAAATAAAAATACTTTAAGTGTAAAAGTAAGTAAAAATACTTATGACCAGCTACAGACTGTGTGTGTAGACAGGTGGGAGCAGGGGTGGAGCCTTGGCAAACCAACACCAGGATGAGTTCCACCTGGTAAGTCCTCCGAACACTAATGCAGAACTCCTTCAACAACTTATAAAAGTTGTCGGTTAAAGGAGGCTGACTTGACACATTCTTCTTTGTCTTAAGCGTTAAGACAAATCCTAGAGTGGAATAACGAATGTCAAAGTCTATCACCTAATAAAGTGCTAATGTAATGATTATGAAAGAAGAGCTCAGTTAATACTCACTTTCTCTGCAATATCACATCTTGCAGGTACTTTGTGTGTGTATATATAGCAATAGATACTAAATTGGCCAGCCACCTTGAATATATGTAAAATGACACTAGTAAAGTAGTTCCTATTACTAAAATTGATTGGATTCCATTACGTTTTAATGCCTTCATAATTTAAAGCTCTAAAACATGTAATACATCCTGTCAGATGCTCCTGACTTGCAGATACCTGCTGCACATGAGATGCCACCACACGTTAAATCAACCTACAGCAGATCAGCATTTTATGTTTTATGAAATTTCAAGCTCATTGTGCCTCTGTAACCTAAACATGTTTATGATGATTTTTAACTATATTTGTACCATTTTACACAACATGTGACACTGCATCCAGGCAATTTTCCAGTATCTGTGCTGCTAGAGGAGGCAGAGCTACAGATCATCTATAACAATTTTAAAGCTCTTTTAATGCTAATCCAAATCACTAGGATTAAACTTGATATACATTTCGGTTTGGTATTTAACTTCTTCTTAACTGCATTTTGTTTAGGCTCATATTAAATCATTCTGTGGCCCCCAAATTTGGCAAGTGTCAGGACGAAGGCACTTGGAATTAAGAGTAGGAAATTAAACTGCAAGTAACTGAAAGTTGACCACTTAAAGTCCACTGATAGGTCCATCATCAGTAGCATTCTCTATGAATTTTATACAAGAGGCTGCTGCTTCTTCAATGGATTTTGACCAGCCACCAAGATTTCCAGCGAAGTATGGAAGGATGCTAGCTGACATCTGGTTAAGGTAAGACACCTGTTTCAAAAAGAAAACACAATATTTTAATTTTTTATTCGCTTAGAGCTTTTTCAAGCAGGGACCTGAATCTTGATTGGTGGAGGGGACACTATGATCCTAAATTTCTGGGGACTTTCTGAAATGGATACGAAGTGTGGACACATGACTACAATTAAGAAATCTGGGGACATGAAAAGATTCTTCCACATTTGGAGCAACTAATAAATTTGCAGATGCTTCATCAAACTTACAGTGCATGAAGTACTATCAATAGCCTCGATAAGAAATCCAGCACATATGACTTCACTTCTGATGTACTGTGGAGAAGGTGGGACTGATGGCAGGATGATTGACTTGGCTGCCACCATGTAGGTGTTGCTGAAAGTTAAGAACACACATTCCAGGTTCTTGTGAGAAACAAACAACAGTCATTAGGAAATAAACTATAATTCAATTTATTTATTTATTTATTTTTGCAGTGCAGGGGATCAAACCCAGGGCCTGGTGCATTCTAGGCAAGCACTCTACTACTGAGTTGTATCCCCAGCCCACAAAGCAATTTGTTTATCCATGTAAAAGCAAAGCTTCTGTCTAAGTGGCTTGCATCAGAAAACCTTCTCTCTGGCTGCATTCAATTGTAGGGAACAGGAATAAGGGCCATTGGTATTTTCTCCTTAAGAATTATACATATTTTGCAAAACTTCCCAAAGCTGGAGTCAACCTCCAAATTAAAGTTTCCTTATATTCTAAAGGGTTGTAATTTCAGTTTCCACTCCCTTTATATTAAAAAGAAAATAATACCCATTGTTTTAAAGAACCTCAAACAACAGAGAACCCTATAAGCTAGAAAATAAGAAATTCCCTTCTTTCCACTCTACCTGCAATCCTCTTCTCCACCCTAAAGCACTCTTCTTAATATTTTTTGTGGGTAGTTCTCTAGTCTTTGCTGTATAAAAAATGTATAATATTAACATCTGTAGAAGAAAATGCACACATGTAGATAGATTTTACATACACATGTATGTTATAATTATGATTTAACCTAACAATAAATCTGTTTCTGTATTAGTGTCTCTATAGGTACTTCATTGGCACACTGCCTTGGGATTAATTTGCATAATTATTAAGAAAGAACTTTAGTGAATTTCTCATCTTTTGATATAACATATGATACTCTAGTTATCCACGTGAGGGAATATTTGGGACTTCGCCCCTGAGACACCACACTCTGAGGAGTCTGATGAACACAGACCAGTGCCCCAGTTGATCAGTTGATGGCTGGTGCTGGATGTCTATCTAGCACAGTTGAGCCTCTGTGAATCCTAAACAAACTTTTGGAATTTATTTGCATTCACTGCCTTTTTTTAAACTTAAAATGGAATGTTTTAAAAGGTTTGCTAAAATTCAGGTTTACATCTCTACAGAGCAACTGCTTGAGAATCCTTGCATGATGCTTTACCCATAGCTGGCACCTAATATGTGATTGTTCATGTTTTAAATGGCAGCTAAAGATTCATCCAGGAAAAAAATTAAATGAATATCATCCAAGACCAGAAATGCCTATGTTGGCTTCCTTACTTTCATATTAACTCTCCATTTCTAAGCTATACTATAAGGTATTGTTAGGACACTTGAACTGTGGATACTTACCCATCTTTGAGAGGCTTTCTTCGTGATACAAGTACTATGAAGTCTTTGGGTTTGTCACTATTGACCTCAGAACAGATGATGTAATATATTTGATCATTCTCGTTCACCCTGTCTATGACTTCACAGAACCTATGTAAACAGAACAGTGGAAAATGGGCACACTTTTCTATCTGCTAGAATAAGGCATCCACTTCTCCAATTAATGTGCACAGTCTCATTGATGACATCCATATTTGCCCTTCAGCTCACTTAACCACATCCCCCCTCCCAGAACCAGCATCATTGCTCAAAAGCTGCCTTTGGAATGAGCTGTTTGGTCAAAAGGAGCAATTCTGCATGTGATGGAAAGGGTTTTGGCCAATTGACTCCAACTTCACTGCCCTGGATAACTTCAGAAGAAGACATTAATCTGTTTTCCACAAAATTATTTTTCTCTAGGGTCAAGTAAAGTGAATTATAAAAACAGTTCAAGAAGGACTATTAGGTGAAGAAATAGGATATGTATAACATGTTGGAAAGAGCACTAAGTTTCTTTGACTTTTGAGTCTCAGATTGCCATTTAGTAGCCATGTGACATTAGGCAAGTCATTTTGTTATTTCATTTTGAGGTGTAGATAATATCTATGGGATTATTGTGAGGATTAAATGAAAACAGAACCCAGTGCCTGAATCACAAGTAGGTGTACAAGAGAAGTAAGTTGAATTAGAATTAATTCATTCATTCCTCCATTCATTCAAGTTCAATTTGAATGCGATGTCAAGTGACATAGAGAATTCTGGGAGAGATATTTTAAAAGAATTAATGCCAAACTTTAGACATTGTTCTTCCTAAGAATTTTGTGTTTGTAGAGAATTTACAAATATTGATGCAAGAAAATTAAAAATGTTTCCTCTTCTCAGATCATTTTATTAGTAACTATTCAAATCTAACATAAGACTTCAGAGATGTTTCACCTTAGTGGTATTAAATTGTCTATTACATGCTATTAATCACAGTAAGTTTTAAAAATTTTAAAGATGTGCCTCTATACTGTCAACATTTGGCAATAAATAGTAACACTTAATATAAGAAGAGGTCTATGCGATCAGCCCTTGCTTTTCAGCAAGGCATCTGTGAAACACTGTAGCTGAGAGAGCTGGACTGAATATAGGTGACAAGGTGCACAGCTCTGTACAGTTGTCTCTCTGTATCTTCAGGAGATTGGTACCAAGATCCCTGTGGATACCAAACAGTGTGGATGTTCCAGTCCTTCATATAAAATGGCATAGTATTTGCATATGACTCATCCTCCTTTATAGTTTAAGTCACCCTTAGATTACTTATACAATGAAAATGCTCTATATGGAGTTATCCTGTCTTGTTTAGGGAACGAAGACAAGAATAATGTCTGTATGTGTTCAGTATAGACACCATACTTTCCCTAATATTTTTAATCTATGGTTAGTCAAATACTCAGATGTGGAATCCATGAATATAAAGAGCTGACAATATTTCAGGAAAGGAGAGATCATGGAAGAGACTAAATTAGGAATTAGGAGGAGTAAGAGCAGTACATTGGTGGCAGAAGGCACCCTGTGCATCATGGCACTCATGGTGCATAGGGAGTGGGAAGGAATGCCTTTCCATCAGGATTCCCTGCTTGTTCTGACAGCTTCTTGCCAGAGAGCATTGCTTCACAGATAAAAAAGAGACTTCCTGTTAAAGGCCAAGAGTGCGGAGGGCATTGGATAATCACTTTGTTAGGAGCAATGAGGCTGCCTGTTAAAGTAGAACACTGTGGACTTGGGAGCCTGGCAGAGCTGGATTCCAATTCAGGTCCTATCACTCTGCTGCCTGTGCAATCTCAGTAGGTCTCAGAAACAGGAATAACATCAACTTTAATGCTATTGGGAGTATTACAGTAGATGTGGGTAAAGCATGTCAACTCAATGTAGGCCAATAAGTGAGCATTCATTTTTGTTTTGCATCTTTCAATATCACCTGACGTAGTATTCTGTGCTGAACAAGATTTAATAATTATTCTTAATTAATAAAACATTAGACCCTGGAGAGAACTACAATATGGAGGGCATCTTTTACATGATATCAGGGGTGATTAAGAAAAATAATTAAATTTCTTCTTACATGTAATGGGGGTCCCACAGTGGTCGCTTTGTAAAGTCCGACAAGAGACAATAAGCCAAGTTTGCTGGGCTTTTCACATGTTTTTCAACCCAAACAGATAAAACATCTTGCTCTTCCAGAGTATATATTTTTATCTAAACGATATTATAAGAAAAATTAAGTTACAAGAGAAAAATTAATGTTTTTGCTTTGAAAAACTATATGAATATATATATATATATATATATATATATATATATATATATATATATATATATATAATCATAGATCAATTACATGAGCTAAAAGACACCTTGTCACCTGGATAAAAATGAAGCTTCAACATGACAATTTGACCATGAATACTTGGGTATCTAAAAATCTGACCAGGATGTTATAAATTAAGGGTGAGTTTTTTTACTGTGCAATAATTTTTTTCTTTAAAAGTAAAGAACATTAGTCTTTCTCTCTTGATCTCCTTGTGATGTTTCCCTGCCTCTACCCAGAGACAACAGGAAATATCACTAGACTGCTAGGCAGGCCAGTTCCTCAAGGCCCCCAGTGCTATGGCTTAGGACACTTTCCCAGAATATAAGCATATCTTCAAGTGGGCTAAGGGGACCCTGGATGCAAGCCAGCCACCTCCAGAACCAACTCAGTCTCTCAGTAGGGCCCCTAAAACACCCTATTTCCTCAGCACAAAGCATTCTTTTGATTTTTGTATCAGCAGGACTCATACTTCTGCAAGGCTAGTTCCTGTGTTTCTAATGTATATTATTCCTTAGATAAGAGGAGGCCCATCTTGGGGAGCCATTTGACATATACTTAAACATTAAAGCATCCCTTGTTATTCTGAGCTTTCCTTCTACTGTGCTTTTGACAATAATCAAGATGTGTGTTCTGCTAAGAGCACATTTCTTTTCTGCCCATTTTCTCTATCTTTTTCACGGTACTTTGAAGTTAGTGTTGAAATTTGCCATGTTATCATTCCCATGGCAACAAAGTGTGAGAAGACAAACAAATATGAGGTTAGGCCTTCACTGCAGGAATCAGGCAGATGAAAAAATCAGGCTATGAAGGAGAAAATTTTATTTAAATATATATAACATTTATTTAAATATATATATGTGTGTATGTTTATTTATGTTTAATATATATGTGTATATGTGTGTGTTTATTTATGTTTAAATCATTTATTTAAACATAAATAAACACACACATATACACATATATAATCAAAACATAAATAAACACACACATATACACATATATAATCAATAAGCAAATACAAAAAATGAGAAATTAATTAAAAGCACCATTAAGATATAAATAGTGATTATTTTTATTTCTGCAAAGTACCTCTCTTTGATGCCAAGTATGTCTTCATATCCAGTATGCAAACGCAGATGTGGCCTAGGATGTGAGTAGGTCTCAAACTCAAAGAAAAACATGGATGGAGTTCTAGCAGGTTGCTGAGACCCACCCTTCTTAGCCCAAGAATGCCTACCTGTGCCCCCAGCACAAGGGGAGAAAAAGAAGATCATTTAAATCCAGGAGGAAGTTACTTTCTCAAAACATAGTGGCCAGGTGGCTCTAGGACAGACTGTTGGGGCTCTGAAATTTCAGAAGAACTAAGGGTATGTGGCCTGGAGGAATTCTGGATCCTTGGTCATATTGTGGCCTCAGGGCAGCCAGATTCCTTGGTGAAGCCAGAGTGAAGTGGGATATAATATTGGGCTAAACACTTATTAAGAGTAGAACTGTGTTCTCTCCTCCTCAAATTCATGTTGGAGTCCTAACCTCTTGTATCTCAGAATGAGACCTTACATGGAAATAGGGTCATTGCCAATATAATTAGTTAAGATGAGGTCACATTACAGTAGGGTAGGCCCCTAATCTGACATCTTATAAAAAGGAGAAATTGGACATAAACTCACACACAAGGAGAGCAACACCTGAGGATGAAGACAGATTCATCCAAGGATGCATCAAAGCCAAGGAACGCAAAGATTGGCACAGTGCCAGAAGCTAGGTGCAAGGCATGATCCTGATTATTTCTCTTTCCCTCAGAAGCAATCAACCCTGCCAACATGTTGCTCTCAGACTCCCAACTTTCAGAACCGAGAGACACTGACCCAGTGTGTGGCATCCTGTGATGGCAGCCCTAGGAAGTTAATGCAGCACTTTTCTAGGGAGCTACTCCCCAGGCTACAGACATATTGCTGTTGCTTCTTATCATGGAGCCAAAGCCAACATCAAGCTCGGTAGATACCACTAAATTCTGCCTTTACAGAGCTCCCTTGGCATACTGAATGCCAGGAAGAGTAGCAGGGGAGTACATGAGGTTTTATTTCCTCCACCAGAAGGTGAGGACCACACAGTCCTCCTTGTCCCACTGCCCAGATCATCGACCTGGCTGCAGAATGGACAAGAAGCATTGGCTGATTTTGGCTAAGAAAAGACAGCTTTTGTTCCATGAAAAAAAAAAAAATTCTCCAAAGACAGTTCCCTAAGAAAATGACTTCCCCTTTATACTCAGGAGAACAGAGGATAAATTCCATTTGTAACTCAAACGTTTTTTATCATCTGGTGGTTAGAGAACTGATTCTGTGAAACAAAGCTTAAAATAAGTAGGCTCAAAATTTGCTGAAATGAGCTTTGTTAAGATTTTATTAGTGGTGTGTTTATTCATTCTAAGAAGACTCTGAATTTGGTGTGAATATCACACAAACAGTACAAGAAGAAGTAACCAAACTTTTAAAATTTTTGTACTGTTTGTTGACAAATATGTTATTGAGATTTCATTATGGGAAATAAGGCGAAATTGGTTTTTATAAAAGCTTATAGGGATTTCGGACTTTCCTTGGAGGTACTTTGGATAACCCCAGGGCTAAGGGGCGGGGGTGGGCAGGTAGAGCTCGGGCCCCACCCCACCCTCAACTTCAATAGGAGTTCTGTTCTATTTCCTCTTCTGGGTTTCTGTCCTGGGAAGAGGTTTTCAGGTGGTTCATACCCTTCTGACTTTTACTGTAATTTTCCCAGACATTCTCAGTCACTCCTTCATGAAAAGCTACTCTCCTGTCAGGCCAGTCTCCTTCTTGGGGTAATTCATGTCAGAAGGACTCCGCTCAAAAACATTCTGCTTAGAAATCCTCTCCACCCTCCAGTACTCTACTTCTGATACCATCATCCAAGAGATAAAAAAATTAACCCCTCTTGGCCTTTCACCCTAAGTAGGTCTTACTTTACTTTGAATTGCCTGGGAGTTAATCTTTTCAACTTAAACACTAAGGTCTCTCACCTGTTTACAAATTATTATTACAAATTATTATTAATTATTCTTCAGCAGATTTATGTACAGGTGTGGTGTTCCAAAAATACATCTTTTGCTTCTTGTATTATTATCATAATTAATTTCACATTTACTGTATACAGAAAATGAAATATAAGTTAAATTTCATTTCAAACACCATACTTTTACTATCAAAATAAGCATCAGCTTAAAAATCTAAAATAAGTATGATTTTGAACAGAGAACTGTAAGAATTATTCAACTAAATAAAGTTTTTTTAAAAAAGAATTCTTCAACTGAATCGTGACAGAGAAAAGAGAGATGTATTTTTTATAACTTTTTATTTTATTTTATTTATTTTTTTAATGCAGTGCTGATAATTGAACCCAGAGCCTCACATGTGCTAGGCCAGTGCTCTACCACTGAGCCACAACATCAGCTTGAGGACTGCACTTTAAAATTAAAAAATATTAAAGTTGTAAACAGTGGGAGAGAAGAAGGGGATAACTCAGAGAGAAAAAAATTTACCAGATTTTTCAAATCAGATTTTTGTTATAAATAAAATATTTAAAAGAAGAGATTCAAACTCAACTGGGATAACACAAGATTTTTCCTTTAACCATACAATATTTTCTGATTCATATTTATATAAAAATTAAGATTTAATCCTCGATGGCACTCCTACAAAGTCTGGCAAGTTATTAGTTGGGTTTGTTTCTGACCACAACTTCCAAAAAAAGTGAGGTTTGAATACATGATAAAACTCACTAAAAATGTTCTTTTGTTTCATTCCAGACATGAATTTGTGCTTTCCATTGCTGCTTATGAATGTTCAGGTGCTAGAACAGAAAATTAGAAGCTGCCTTTGTTAGAAGCGCTGACTCTTCATTTGGGCCTATAGATGTCCAATGGGTAACTAAAAGCAGGATCAAGCTTGGCATCCCTGCCTTCATTTCATATCCTCCTTCAGATTCCTGCTTAGCTCTACACAGAGGAATGTTCATCCTTTAAGAAGTGTTCATCTAAAAATCTGTGACATAAGGTTTGTTAGCCCTAAATTTATCTAATCTGCCTTGTCCTCCTCCTTCAAGACTGAGGATATCAAGTTAAGAGTAACTAAGGTATTTTCAGGGACAATCAACTACCAGCTTTTATAACATCCTGTTCCATAACCCTGGAGTGGTGTATAGAAGTCTCTAGTTTTTGTTCAACATGTTCCAGGAATAGCAGCCCCTGATGAGACCTCCCTGTCCCACTCCCTGCAAGCAGCAGCAATCATTTCAAGGAAACCAAGTTGCCCCTTTCGGGTTCAGAGATGACTGTATGCACATCCTGAGCAGCAAATGGAGACCACCCCCTCAAGTGATAAGGACTTCTCCAGAGCCACCTCACAGAACCAGAACTAAGACAGTGATCAACCAGACCCAAGTTTTTCCTGCCCTAGTTCTTCCTCTATTTAAACCTAAAGTTGATGTTGGTACCCTGAAGACAGGGCTGAGACACTTGATCTCATTTTGCCTTCCCAGTATGGCTGTATCGATTAAAGTTCCTTTCCTGCTTTTCACTGCTGCTTTTTCTATTTTGTTTTGGGGCAAGTGACCAGATTGACTATTTGGGACCCCCAGAGTCTGGCTTGGGACTCCTATTACAATGCCAGCAATGATGTAAGAAACAGATTTCATATCAGTAAAAGAAAATGAAATATTGAAGCATCTTTTATGAGAGATAAAAAGAAACAAATACTTTAGTTGTATTAACCCTGTGTTTCTGGGTCCCTGAACAAAGCCAAGAAAATTGAAAACCTAACTGGATCCAAAGGGAGTAAGGAAGCCCCTGAAAAGATTCAGTAGTGAGGGCAAAAATATAACAAAAGCAAACCACCAAAAATAAAACACACAGTGAAGGTCAGAGATGAAAAGAATCAACGAAGTAGACTTTGAATTTACTTAGATTTCAGGATGAGGTAATGATACAATCCATCATCCAAACTGGAACACTGAAGTGCTGTTATAATCATGATGGGACAACAGGTATCAACTAGAACCGTCCCAGGAAACTCAGGACATCTGGTTGTTCCATTTCCTTGGGTTCCACTCCACTGATGATGAAGAATGTATATAGTAAGACATGAACACAGCCAGAGAACCCACATTACTAGCATCTACTGGGTGCTGGGCCTTTATAAGGTCTGGGAATGCATTTGGGAGCAAAATGGTCCCCAGAGACCTTACAGTCTAGTTAGTATAAGCATCAGTTCCTAAGAGTCTCTTAACAGTCCTTGGAAAAAAGCTAAAATTAAAATCCAAGTGATATACGTTTATTAGTTTATTAAATTTGGTGACATGAAAAGCACTATAAAAACTGCTAGGAGAGATACAAAGAAATAAAGACAAGTCTTCTTTCTTAAGAAATTTATAATCGAGTTAGGAATGATGTAAAAAGTTAAATTGCTATGTAAGGCTTAAATATCAATTCATGGTGACTATGGAATAAATGTCACAAGACAGTGCAGAATTAATTGACAAATTAACTTTAAATAAATCATGATAAAAGGAGCTGCCAGAGGGAAAGTCCATTAAGGATGGGGGTGACTTCACGGAGTAGCACGGAGTCCTGACTTATGAAGACCAGGTTGGATTTGGGTAGAAGGAGATGTGAAGGAGAGAGGGAGAGGTAGGATGCAAGAATATAAACTCAGTCAGGTGTGGTTGTGCACACTTCTCTCTAATCCCAGTGGCTCTGGAGGCTAAGGCAGGAGGATCACAAGTTCAAAGCCAGCTTCAACAACTTACCAAAACCCTATGCAACTTAACAAGACCCTGTCTCTAAAAATTAAGAAATAATTTGAAATAAAAGTGAAGAAGAAGAAGGAAGAGGAGGAGGAGGAGGAGAAAAAATAAAAGAGCTGGGGATGTGGCTCAGTGATAAATCATTTCAAGGACCAAATCAACCATCACGTAGAGACAGGACTGGAAAGATGTTTCCCTCTTAGAAACAGTTTCCCCAAAATATTTTTTACCTTCTTCAAAGCAACAAGAGGAGCAACAGACCCACTTCCATCATGCTAACTTTGTGACGGGAGTGGTGGTGTAGATGCCTATGTGTCTCCTACCTTTTTTGAAGAGCTGATAACCTCCCAGCCCCTTTTAGCCGCCAGCTTTCTGAATGCCTCCACATTGCCATTACTCAACGATACCTAAAATACAAATATTTTAAAAGCAGTATGTTCAATGTATAGACATGAGAACAAATATTTTCTGGTTAGAAAATGGGCACTGTAGGATTATTCATAATTTTACTAGAAATTGCCACATTTTTTCCATGTGGGCCTAAACCATTTTATATTCACAGCAACAACATACGAGAAGGTTCTTCCAGAGTCACAAATAGCACCTTATCCAGCTTTTGATTTTTTGCCAGACTAAAAGACCCTAAATATTTCAGGTTAGTTTTATTTAGATTTCTCTTATAAAGTTGAATATCTCATGCATTTGAAATCCAATCACATACATTTTGTGAATTATCTATTCTTGTCCTTTGCCTATTTTTCTGTTGGATTTTATTACTCCTCATTTTTAGATAGATAAGATCTAAGTTAAGGTCTAAGATAGACAAGATCTATCTCAGATAGAGATAAGGTCTTATATGACATAAGATTTTTGTCATATAAGTAGCAATATTTCCCCCCAATTTCTCACTTGCTTTTTGACTTTGCTTATGGTTATTTTTTGTCAAATAATGATAAACATGTTGTGTAGTTGGAAAAATAAAGAAAAAAGGGGGTACTGTTAGAGAATGTGTGTGTTAAGCTGAAGTGATACTGCTGATAAATAAACTTTGGTTTACCTTTACATTTTATATTCAAACATTCAAATGATTACTACTTTGTTGTTTTATAATATGCAAAACTGGGACAGGGGTGTAGCTTGGTGGTAGAGAACTTGCCTACCATGTGTGAGGCACTGGTTTGATCCTTAGGCCACCAAAAAAATCATATCTATATAAATTTGTAAATGCTAGCTTGTGGGCATGTCATTCAGCTCAATTATGGTAAGAAACCAGATTACAATATTAGGCATCCTGATTTTGTAGTTTGGGAACTATACATAGAAGTTGAACCAAGACAGTGAACAAATGGGTATTAACAGTTACTGGTATCTTGGTTTTGCTTAATTTTGAAATGATGGGTTATTATAATTCACCTTTTCATCTAACCTGTGTAGGTACAACCTGAATTAGTTAAACAAGAAGATTTCCTTTTTTATAATGTTGAGCTCCAAATCATAAAAATGTTACCTGCTTGCTTTCATCCCACTGTATGCAGAGTGGAACTTCTTCTTTGTGAGAAATAACGTATTTCCTGGAAAAAAAAATTAAAATGTTAAATAACAATTTTCTTTCCTGCATTTAACACACAATAGTAACCATGAGCAGCTGGGATTGTGGTTTAGCGGTAGAGTGTTCACACCTACCATGTGTAAGGCACAGTGTTTGATCCTCAGCACCACATAAAATAAATAAATAAAATAAAGGTATTGTGTCCATCTACAATATATATATATATATATATATATATATATATATATATATATGTAACCATGATATTTTCTTGAACTAAACTGGAAGTTTAAAAAGCTGCTTTTACTGACAGAACCAAGAAGAGCCATTTCAACAAGTCAGCAGTCAGATTTTACAATCAGAAACATTAGTCCTTTTCTTTTTCCATTATATGAGAAATACACATGACTTTGAAATGTAATTTGTCAGTAAGAGAAGACTCCATGGAACCCTCACACATCATGTCCCTTACCTGCCAAGGCGTATTCTCTTGCGTGCAATAGCTCCCCGATAGCGTCTAAAATCATCCTTTAATTAACAATAACAAAAAAAAGACAGTAAAATCAATTTCTAATTTTTTACTGCTACAATCTTCAAATATCTTTCTCCTAAGTCCATTGGAATGGCAAAGTAGGAGGCAGCGTCTCTATGACCTACCCTCACAAATCCTAACGTCTGTGTTGAATCCACAGAGGGCAGTTGCACCCCTACAAGGTCAACTTCTACAGTTATTTGCATTCTTTTTTAAAAGTGGAGATTATTTTGATTTCTGTTACCAGAATTATACATAAATCTCACTATATGGTTTTTAGGAAAGGCAAGTGTTGGTAATAAGGCAGTTCCTGGGTGAGGACCAAACACACTTCCTATGGAAGTGACCCAGCCCTGAGGACTGGATTGTCGAAACACACGACTAAACCAGTCAGGGTCACTCCAGGTGAACTGGGCTGGCACGAAATAATCACACAGAGATAGAAAAATACCTTTTTCTTTGGGTTCTGTGACTGTTCCTCTGACCCAGCTCCCACAATGGGGGCAAGGTAGGCAAGAAAGAGTGAGGAGCACTTGCTGCACCATTTTATCAGGGAGAAACCATTCAAATGAGGCAAGGGGTAGGATTACAAAGAAACAGGTGAGTGTAACTCAACCCCCATGCGTGACGCCTACACCTGGAGCCACACTTAACTATCTAAGTAACACCCAAGTTACTGTGAGACTGGCACTATGTGCCAGACAGAAGGCAATAATTGGTCAGTGCCCCTGGGCATCAGGACTTGAGGGTCTGCATCCAGGGCAGCTCCCGACACTGGATGGAAGAAGTAAGAGCAGATTCAGAAGAGGGAGGTGCAGAAGGTCAAGTACTACTCCAGCGTGCACCTGAGTACAGGCTCCAGCACCTCCGTCATTTCAACAAATCAGCAGTGATTTGGGGTGGGGACAAAAAAAGCCCATTTTACTTTGTTAAGAATAGAAGAAGGAAAACCAAAGGGAAAAAAATCCAAGCCATCAAGGTTGCTGCTGGTGGGAGGAAATTCTGAGTAGGACTCTGGACCCACAGTTCTGATTGTCAAAGCTCACGTGGTAATAACTGACCTTTGAAATGGGTTCAATTCTGGGGAAGATGATGAGTTCTTCCTTATCATCAACAGCATTATAAATGAGAAAAGCACTGTTGATGTGGCGGCCTCGGCCTTCGGACCATTCCTGACAGTTGAAGGCCTCCACGCGCACTCCAACCTCCACGCTGCAATGGCGAGGCAGGGGATGGGCAAGACAACCAGGGCTCAGCAGCCTTCCCTGCCCACCACCACCTCCTCCTCCCAGCAACAGGAGACAAGGCCCTAGTTATGTTTGTTGTCAGCAAATCTGCACAACTATTAAAACCCATTTTTAGCTCATTGGGCTGGTTTGCAGAAGCCCCTGAGAACATTTCCACTTTCCCACTTTGAAGAGGGAGAAGGGCCACTCTGGGTTTTGCATGTAAATATACTTTATGAACACGGTTCATAATGGGGTGGGGGGAGGTTAAAGCTATAAAGAGTATTTAATATCAGAAATATTTAATTTCTGAAATATTCTTTTTTACATTTAAAAAGACAAAAATACTAAATAAAATGTTTGCATTATGTATCAAGAATAACAAAAATAACTGGGAAGTAGTTTGGATTCATGGTGTTAAATAGGTTCATTATGAGCTATTTGCCCATAAGGTCACTAAGGCACTTACATGGCTGAAAGGAAGAATTAATAATTTTTCCAGGATAACTGGCACAAACCAGAGCCATCCTGGGCCATCTGCCACATGTGCCCACCCTTATGAGACAAAACACCCAATCCACCACAGTTTACTGTGTAAGGAGGTCCCAAGCAGAACACAGGCTTAAAATGTGCGTCCATGAATTTTGAAGATCGAAATTTTAAAAAATCAGAAGGAATTTGGTTAAAGTAGTCCCTCCATTCACCTCCAGATTGAAATAAAAACAATTATATATGTGCAAATTTGAGCCTCAGAGCACTCTTTACCAGGTTTGAAATGTATTGTTGACAATGGAGTTGAAGACAAGGCGGTCTCCGACTGTAGATGGTCCCCGGAACTTAAACATGTCCACAGACTTCAGAAAGGGATGCCCCTTACACAGGCGGCTGAGGAAACAAAGGGAAGGAGAGAGAAGACAACAATTACTGTCCAAAATATTTTCATGAACTGTTGATTCACTGAATGGATGCAATAGACAAATACCCAGCCTGTTTTCTAAACAAAGAACTCTTAACTGGATGTGTGCATTGCAAGTGGTTTTGTACATGACCAAAAATATTTGGTAAACTCCAACTTCAACATGTCCCCAAGTAGTGGGGGCTTTACCAAGATGTTGGTGATTTACTCCTATCTTGCTCTCTCTGGAAGTAGAAGTACCACTGAAAAACAAACTGATGCCTTTTGTCCTAATTTGAGAGTTATATTGATCCTGATAGCGGTGACTACAGACCCAGGAAGGTGTGACTGTCAAGTTGGAAACAAGAGAAGACAGCTGCCTGCTAGTGCCATTCCTTAGCTTGGCCTAACTGAAATCATCTATAGATCAAAAGGCAAACTTATTTTCCTCACAAATTACCTGGATGGTTGCACAAAGCCTGAAAGGCTAAAAGGTACACATTTTACAATGTTTGTGTGCATGGAATTTAGAAATAGCTATAAAGTATTTAATTTCAGAAGTTACCTGAATAATTTTCTACATTTTCTATTCCTACTGTACTCATTCAGTTACTCCAAAGAATTATGCTAACACTAAGTGAATAGCTTCTGCCATTGTTAATTATATGGTAAGTTTTTTACAGTAGAACATGTTCAAGTTCACATCCTTTTTGTCTTTAAGAATGACAATCTCATTTAAAAAACAAGCTCTCTTATTTTGTGCATAATTTGTAGAAAGGATAACTATAGGCTTCTAATTTTAGTCATAACTATAGACAGGTTAATAATAAAATTCTTTTAATTTGGAGGAAATAAAACCTTAATTTTCAGTAATTACAAAAATTGTCAGAAGGGCAGATCCTGTTCATAGGCATTTCCAGAGTATAGAGTGTTCCTTAAACTGCTCAATAACCTACATGGTTCCAGTAAGAATATAATAACCTTTTCAGAAATTGAGGAAAGTTTAATAGTATTCTTCCAAGGACTCCCCTCTTTCTCTTCTTATTCTTTCAGTTAATTCTTTGGCCATAATGATTTTAACCAGCACTTTTAAAGGTCAGACTCAATTGTAAATTGCCTTTAAAAAGTTTGTTACTGGACTCATTTTAAACTTATCACAGTAAGTTGCATTGTCACCCAATCAACGTTTAAAATTCAGAATAAAGTATTCAAACTATGAATTCAGTTTTACATTTGAGCCAAGAGCTTAAAAATATTCACATTCACATGAAAGGATGGATTCATCCCAAGGGAAGCTAGTAAGTGATGAATTATTTCCTCATTCTGATAAAAGGCAGCATTTTGCTCCATTCTCTCCCTGACTCCTTGACTAGGCCAATAACTAGAGCTCAGACGCTTTCCAATTGTCTCCCCACTCGTCCCCCAATCACACACCAAAGGTCAAAACCAAGAACCTTGCAGAAATAGTTGCCACTGTCTCCATCCAAGCCATAATCTGGCCACCAAATGTGTTCCCATGATGGTTTGCGTGGGGTGGCAGCACAAGTTCAATGCTCTGAACAGCAGTGCCCCTGGTGGCCACGGTCCCTTCCTCTTCATCACAAGCAGGATCTGAAAGGGTTGAAACAGCAGCAATGGTGGAGTCAGCCAGGGGACCTGGGCTATGGTTTTACCTTACCAGCAGCAAACTCAGCTCTAGGACTCTCAGAAAAATTAAATCGTTTTTAAAAACTAAAAACTGAAGAAGCAAGTGCATAGGGTTAGGATACCACCTCAGAAAGGCCCTCTCCCAACCTATCTAACCAATCCACCTGAATCTTGATTAAAGGAATGCTTGATTAAATTTCATTTAATACTTTCATTTAAACCCCAGTTGTTTGGAGGTGGGAGAAAGGTGGGAAGGGCATAAATTTAGGGGTGATGGATATGTCATTATCTTGATTGTGGTGATAGGTTTTTACAGGTGCACACTCATGTCAGAGCTTCTCAAGTTACATGCTTTAAATAAGGGTCATTTAAGTTTGTCAATTATACCTCAATAAAGTCATTAAAAATAAAGGAATTTAAGCTATGAAGGGCCACAGACACAGAGAATCTGGAGCACTGTAAACTTCAGAGTAGGGATGTGGCCTTCTGTGCAAACTGTCTTGTGATGAACGCAGTCACAGCAGAAAAGACACAATCTGCTGTACTTCTCCATGTCCTTCTGCTTCTTTTGAATCGTATCAGCTTCATTTACAGACAAATTGGTTTTTACTCTCAACAATGGAGAAATCATTTACTCCAGATGCAAAGCAGTAAAACGTATTCAAATGTGCTTCCTGCATCACCCAGTGAATCACCAGCTAGGCTGAAATCTCACGCACCATTATTAGGAAGGTGGGAGGGAGATTTACAAAACCCAGAGAACCACATTGGTTGGACTGTCAGAGCAAGCTGATCTGGCAGTGGGAGAGCACAGATGTAGCTGATGTTGGTAACAGGGAACGGGCTGCTCTTGAAGCAGTTCCTCCTAGGTGACCAAGAAGGGTATACAGAGACCTTTAACTCCACTTCCTAATGGAATTTTTAGATTTGTAATTGATGGTCTTTTACTTTTATTTTTCCCCTTTTGTTTAATTGATCATTTCAGTTTCCTGCTTAAAACTTGTTAGTGGCTACTGTTGTTCTAGCATGAAGTGCCAAATCCTTCCCATAGCCTCCAAGCCCTTTACTCTGCTCCAGCCATGCCTCTGTCTCCAGCCACAGCTGGTATGATGACCGCCAACTGTCACCATCATGTTCTCCCTTGCTTGCTCCCTCCCACTTTCCAACCCTTCAACCACATTGACCTTTTTTTTCAGTTGCCCCCTCCAAAAACAAAACAAACAAACAAACAAACAACAACAACAACAACAACAACAACAAATCAGAGCATTTACATTAGTCTACTCTGAAACAGTTTCCCTGGTCACCACTACTACCCGCCACCACTTCACTCCTATTTTATCTTGGCTCATCTCAGTGATCACTTTCTCAGTAAAGCCTTCCCTGATCGCCACAGCTAAGTTCTGCTATTAAGAACCCTTCTCTCTCTCTCTCTCTCTCTCTCTCTCTCTCTCTCTCTCTCTCTCTCTCTCTCTCCTATAGCTTTATGTTCATTTGTGCAATCTTCTGTGATCTGACCCACTAGATCCTAAGCTCCTGGGGGGCAGGGACTATGAAATTTTTATTCTCATATAATTCTCGAACATGAGTACTCAAAATTTATTGAATGAATGAATGAATGAACTTTACTTTGTGGATTCACTTTACATTCATGATGCTTACTCTCAACAGAACATTTTTAGGACATGTAATGGTTGTACTGTATCACACTTCTGACTGCTATTTATGAGAGTTTCCTTTGCTTCCCATTTTGCTTAAACAGTGTTATCAGACACCCATTCTCTCCAACTTAGTGGCTATGAAATGTTGGCTACAGTTTGCATTTCTCTGATTCCTTGTGAGGTCTAATGTCCTTTCTTATTAAACCTTCTTAGTATGTCTACAGGCTTCAAGGGGTTAAGTTTGATACTCACACTCTGCGTGTTTTCATAGCAGTGTGACATAATTCAATGGATAATTTTACATTCACTCCACATTTTTAGGTCAGAACTGTGACCTGAACTGAGGTCATTCTAGCTCTTGTTTTCATTCTGCATATCCAGAAAGGCTCAGCCCCAGAGTAATGCTCTTAAAGTCTGATTCCTTACTGAAAATGTGTAATTAAAATGCTTCAAATATTGTTTCCCCCCAGAATGCCATCCTCTAAACAATGACCCAGTGGTACAAAAGCTTTTCCCCCCAAAGTCCTCCTTTTACAAAACCTAATTTTACACATCTTTACCTTCTTCCTTATGAAAGCACAGGATGTGGATTCAACTTTCTTGCTGTTAGAACAGCATGCATTTCCATTATACAACACCTTGAAATCCACACTATTATATCTGATTGTATAACTAGTATAGAACCCTGGTTTTCTAAAAATATAGTTCAATTACAGAGATGATCTGGCTACCTTATTTTAGAATATATTGTTTAATCCAAAACAGCCATCAGATCCAAGGGGCAGCAAGTGGACAGATCACTCTCTACTGCATTTTTAAGAGTCAGGGTCCAGTGCTTACATTCTTCTGGAGAAACTGCCATTAAGTTCCACGTCACAGGTGGTATAGAAGTTAGTAAAATTTCCAAAAAGAACAAATCAATAGAGTTATGTCAACAGTTGTTTTGTCCAAAAAAGTAATCTATTTTAGGCTAGATTAGTGAAACCAATGATAAAAGCAGCATTTTAAAAAATCTATAATTCTAAATTAATCCAGACATATAGATTTGTTGCAACCAACCTCCTAACAAACTGAAACCAAAGTCAATTTCAATCATTTTATCCCTACATTGAATGCCTATAGCATGTTCCTGTTATACATTAATTTAGAATGTCTCCAGTGCTTAAAGTAGTGTTGAAAAATTGCTGCAATTTTGTTTATTGATATAACTTGTGTAATGACAGAAGGAGCCAACTCAGTCACCTGAGTTCACCCGGTAAGTGGGCTGAAGTCACTAGACCTGGCAACCCTTCCTAATAGATTAACCCTTACAGAGAGGTCAGAGCCTCACAGAGTACCATAAATTCCTCCCAAATAATTTTCAGATGTTTGAAATACAAGAGAATTGCCTTTCTCTTGTAACCAACCTCTCTCTCAATAATCAATTTTATCATCATCTTGATCAGCCTGGAACCATGACCAAGTTTTTCTATTCTGAAAAACAATACCCTTTGAACTTGAGAGTCCCCTCTAGCTCCAAGCTATTTCTTTCATCCTTCTCAGAAAAGTTCCTCAAAGTACAGTCTTTAACTGTCCTCCTATGAATGGAGACCTCTCGAATGGCAATATTAATACCAGCCCTTTCTGTATATTCAGCGTTGTTTGGAGCAATCTATGTATATTATTTCATCTTGACACAAATCTATTACATACGTACGTTTATTATCTCCATTTTACAATTCTTATTTGTTTACTTTTTACTTCACCCTAGTGAGCTAAGAACAAAGTGAGAGGTCCTGATGGTAGACAGCAAGTACTGGGATAAGAAAAGAAAAAGAGCAACTATGTTCTAGCCAGTAACTAGCACTGACTGCCAGAGGAAGTAGATGAGGCTCTGAGTACCCAACTTCTAGCCATTCCGCCTTAGGATTGGCTGAGCCAGTGGAAGGAAGCCACTGTCTCTGTTGTGGATAGCTTAGGGGCATGCAGCCACAGAGACCAGGGGGGATCAGGCTCCACCTCTGATGACTTAAGTTCAGGAGAACACCTAGAGAGAACCAAGTTTCTGTGAAATGCCAGTGCTGCTGTGGGACATTCCTGCTGGTTTGGATGACACTGAGATCCAGTTCAGTGTCCCAGTTTCCCTTAAAAGCAGAGGCTCTATATAGCCAAGCTGCACTAAGAGCTGTAATGGCCACCATATCCCTTACCATCCACACCTGCTGCAAAGGACTTGGGCTGTCAGGGGTGGGGACGCTGATGGCTCTTCTTACTTTATCCACCACCTCTAAGTGAATTTTTTTTTTTTAAATAATAAGGCTTAGAGGCCGGGGCCAGGGCTCAGCTTTTTTACTATTACTAATGTAAAGTTGTGAATGTAAAATTGTGCAATTGAATTATGACACACTACTATGCATAACACATGTGAGGCCCTGAATTCGATCCTCAGCACCACATAAATAAATAAAATAAAAGTATTGTTCCATCTACAACTAAAACTATATAGTTAAAAAAATTAAAAAATTTAAAAAGTCCTAGTATTAAGAGTTTAATTTGGCATGAGTATATATGTTTTAACTCCTTTCCTCTTCTCTCACAACCATTGCCTGGCTCAGGAACACCTTTTCTCTTGCTGGGTATTATGGTTTAGATATGAGGTGTTCCCCAAAAGCTCATATGTAAGACAACGCAAGAAAGTTTAGAGGTAAAATGATTGGGTCATGAGAACCTCAACCCACTTATTGAATTAATCCTGGTAGGGATTAACTGAGTGGTGAATGTAGGCAGGTAGGTTGTGGCTGGCTGGAGGAGGTGGGTCACTATGGGCGTGCCTTTGGGATATATACATATATATATATATATATATATTTTTTTTTAGAGAGAGAGAGAGGAGAGAGGAGAGAGAGAGAGAGAGAGAGAGAGAGAGAGAGAGAATTTTTAATATATTTTTTTTAAGTTCTCGGCGAACACAACATCTTTGTTGGTATGTGGTGCTGAGGATCGAACCCGGGCCGCACGCATGCCAGGCGAGCGCGCTACTGCTTGAGCCACATACCCAGCCCGGGATATATATTTTATACTTGGTGAGTGGAGTCTCTCTCTCTCTCTCTCTCTCTCTCTCTCTCTCTCCCCCCCCCCTTCCTGGTGTGCTTCCCTCCACCATGCTCTTCTGCCATGATGTTCTGCCTCACCTCCAGCACCAAGGAATGGAGCCAGCTGTCTACTGACTGAGACCTCTGAAACCATGAGCCCCAAATAAACTTTTCTTTCTCTAAAATTGTTCTTGTCGGGTATTTTAGTGATAGTTAAAAAGCTGCGTACACCTGGTCTCCTCTTTCTACCCAGAGAGGTCATACTGAGTTCCAATCTAATCATGCCACAGTCTGCTCAAAATCTTTCCTCTGTGGCTCCCATGTAGGACTAAAGAAAGATCAACTTTCTGAACATGCCTGAGAGTGCCTCTATGGCACAGTCCTGTCTTCATTTTCTCCCTCTTCTGTCTTGAGTTTCCCTGTGGAATGCTCTTGTGATGGTGGATCCCTAACACAGCCTGTGGGTTTGTGCCACCAGCCTGTGGGTTTGCTTCACCTTCTTGGCTTTCTTATAGCCAGTGGGTCTTTCCTGAACTCCCTGAGAGTTCCTACTCTGCTTCCACCGTATTTGGAACCTACAATGCTCTTTTCAATCTCTACATTATTTTTAAACTACTCAAATGTCTGTCTCAGGCAGTAAACTTTGAGTTTTGCAAGAGCAAAGTCTCTGCACTGTTCATCTTTTTTTTTGCCTTTGCAGCAAGCATGTTCCTGGCACAAAGTGGGTATTGAATACACATGTATTGGAGAGAATGAAGCAGGCAGCATTCCTCTCTCTCTCTGCTTAGGAGGAAGGAGCTCATTCTTCTGTATGACTGTACAGAAGCTTACCTATAATCACATCTATACCTCCTCCTCCAGCCAGACTGCGGCATTGGTGCTGATAACGCCAAGGTCGCGGGTTCGATCCCCATACGGGCCACCAAATGCCGCAGTCTGGCTGGGCACAATTCAGGAGCCACTTATCAAAAGAAACGAACTTTATTTTTAGAACCACGCCAAACAAAACAGCTCCTCAGGAAAAACTCTCAGAGCCCAACTGCCACCACCGGCTTCCCACAAGCCTCCCCCCAAACCACAAGCCTCACCACCTCCCACAATCCTCCTGTTCTTGAGGCTGATTGGTTGGGTTGCATGGGCGGAGGCAAAAAAAGTCCCCCAATGAGCAGCTCCCTAGTCTGAAAGGGCGGGGAAACAGCCCAATGAGCATCACCGCAGAGGAGCCAATCAGCTAGATGTTGCTGGGGCCGCTGTGAGCCAATCATCAGCTTTGCAGTCTGAAGGGTGGGGAAACAGCCCAATGAGCATCACCGCAGAGGAGCCAATCAGCTAGATGTTGCTGGGGCCGCTGTGAGCCAATCATCAGCTTTGCAGTCTGAATGGCGGAGAAACAGCCCAATGAGCATCACCGCAGAGGAGCCAATCAGCTAGATGTTGCTGGGGCCGCTGTGAACCAATCATCAGCCAGCAGCTGGAAGTTTGCTGGCAGCTGGAAGTTTGCTGGGGCCCCTTGGGCTGTGGCTCTCAACAACCAAGTTTTTCCTATCATGGAAAACGATGCTCCTTGCCCTTGAGGGTCTCTAGAGCTCTTCTAGCTCTAGTTTCTCAAAGCAGAAACCTTTGAAAACCTCTTCCACCCCAGAGGCCTTCTATGGGATTGTCCCAGGGCCTTGATGACGTCATGTGGGCAGAATGAGACCCACACACTTCTGCCACTCCAGCTTCTGCCTTTCTCAAGCCTCTGGTCTCTATGTATTCCTTTTCCTCCTACCTCACCTTCCATCCTCCCCTCTCCTCCCTCACTGGTTCATCCCCCTGGGACTTTGGAAGATGGCATCAGACAAAAAGGAATGGCAGGGGGAGGGAAGGGGTTCCAACAAGGTTTCAAAGAACCTGGAAAATCACTGCCAGAGAACGAAGAAAGCTTGTTTCATAAAACCCAGTGTTATTTGGAAAGTGCCAGGAAATAAGAGCAGAATCTTATCCCTTCTGTTTTATATCATATGGGATCTTTAGCACGTTTCTTCCCAGCTCAGAGTTGCAGCTTCCTCTCTGTTGGCGCTACGTGCAGCTCTTATGAAGCCAAGGGTGTGTGAGCTGTGGAGCACCATCTTGGAGTATGGCAAGGTCATCCTCCATCTGTCACACTGAGTGCTATAACTCCAGCTGCCTAGTCCCTTATTTGCCAGCTCCTTCCCTGGAGATCCTCTGACTTAAACATGACTAGCCAATCAACAAATGGGTCAAAGACCTGAACAGACACTTCTCAGAAGAGGATATACAATCAATCAACAAATACACGAAGAACTGCTCACCATCGCTAGCAATCAGAAATGCAAATTAAAACTACTCTAAGATACCATCTCACTCCAGTAAGAGTGGCAGCCATTATGAAGTCAAACAACAACAAGTGCTGGCCAGGATGCAGGGAAATAGGCACACTCATACATTGCTGGTGGGACTGCAAATTGGTGCAGCCAATATTGAAAGCAGTATGGAGATTCCTTGGAAAGCGGGGATAGAACCACCATTTGACCCAGCTATTCCTCTTCTCGAACTATACCCAAAAGACCTTAAAACAACATACTACAGGGACACAGCCACATCAATGTTTATAGCAGCACAATTCACAATAGCTAAACTGTGGAGCCAACCTAGATGCCCTTCAATGGATGAATGGATTTAAAAAATGTGGCATTTATACACAATGGAATATTACTCAGCACTAAAAAATAACGTGATCGTGGCATTTGCAGGGAAATGGGTGGCATTAGAGCAGATTATGCTAAGTGAAGTTAACCAATCCCTAAAAAACAAATGCCGAATGTCTTCTCTGATATAAGAGGGGTGACTAAAAATGGAGTAGGGAGAAAGAGCATGAGAAGAAGATTACCACTAAATAGGGAAGAGAGGTGGGAGGGAAGGGAAGGGAGAAGGGGAAGTGCATGGAAGATGGAGGAGACCCTCATCATTATAGAGAATACATGTATGATGATGTGAGGGGAAAAAAAAAGAAGTGTGTCACATTAGATTGGGTAGAGAGAAGTGATGGGAGGGGAGGGGAGGTGAAGGGGTGAAAGGAAGGACAGCAGAATAAAATATACATTATTATTGCTGTATGTATATATACGTGACTGCATGACCAACATGATTCTGCAACCTGTACACTCAGAAAAAGGAGAAATTATATCCCATCTGATTCAAATGTATGATATGTCAAGATCATTGTACTGTCATGTGTAACTAATTAAAACAAATTAAAAAAAGATGACTTAGGTGTCATCAATTATATTCCAATTATATTATATACTATATATTACTTTTCCAGCCACTCAGTTTGTTGCAAAAGATATCCAGCAACATCAGGACTGAACTGTACAGTGGAAATAAGTGTGTCCTAAAAAAGGACCCAGTCACTCGCACTAGTCATGAGAAGTTCTTAGGGGTGGATCTGCTGACCTTCCAAACTGCTACTTTCCTTCATTAAGTTGTTAAAAGTATCTTCATGTTGTAACCGAACTTTCCTTCTCTCAGAAGCCAGATTATGCTCCACTTGATCTTGTTCAGTTAGAAGTATGACTGGTTTTAAGTGAATCTGAAAAAAGAAAATAATTCACTTTTATTGCCTTATTAAGTTATAAAAATACAACATGAATTTTGTAAAAACAAATGATATGTTACATGGTTTTGTAACTCAAGTAAAGACAGAAGTTATAAACATTTTCACTAAACATATTCTAACTTTTTTTCTCAAAAAATTTTCAAATTTAAAAAATTGGAATATGTGTATTATATTTACTATAGTATGGTATATTAATTATTTCTACATCAAATATGTACCTTTAAAATTATTCTTATTTATGTTACATTATTTAAAAATGGTTCCACAGAAGTATGAAATATGGCATTCTTCAGATAAATGAATAGGGGTAGGGGTTGTGATTTCCCCTGAATTATTCTGGTGAATTCTTAACAAGAAATGTTTTCTATTTTTTGAAAAATTAAGACACCAAAGAGAGGAGGAGGGGAATAATTATGTTCTAGAGAAAGCTATCTTGTCCCAGGAGATATTTCCGATTTGGAAACTTCATCACATGGTAAAAACATTAATAAGCAAACTGAAATAATCAATATGTCAGAATAAAGCTTTAGCTGACCTCCAGAAACCTGGGTATATGATGAAAGAATACAAGGGCACACGCTGCTCTGCAGATGCCCATCTCTGTGTGTGAAGGAACAGGCTGGCTCCAGGCTTATTTCAGGTCCTGACCCTTGGCCTGGATAAGATCAAACCAAGCTAGTGATTCATAATATGTTGCCTAAAGTCCAAAGCTCCCCTGGGCTGCCTTGTCTCATCTGGTCAGGAATGAGTTGATTGACAGCTTACATTGGTTTGACTTATTATTATAAACAGGACAATATACATATATCTTAGTGATTCCTAATCCTCAAAATACATCATGTGTGATCCTGGGGAAAGATCCTGGGAACTACCCACTGCAGAAAGTGGAACCTCTCTGATGTTGGCCTGGGCCTTTTTTCCCTGGCTGTACCATCTCCATTAGCTTTAGTGAGCCTTGGATGAGTCCTGTGTGTCCTCTCCATGATCTATGTTTTGCTAATCTAAGTCTAGTTAATCATTGCCAACTTCATCCTGGAATAAACTCTCTTTGGACAGGTATCCAGGTAGTCTTGTCAGTTCAAACCATGGCTCTTTTCACGATGTGCTACTGAACGAGAATGTTACCAACTAGAAAATCTGTTAATCTGGGAAAAGTACTTTACAATTGATGTTCTCTGAACCAGCCAATTACGGCATCAGCTCAAAGAGCTGACTGCTCAGAAAGGCCCTCAGAAACCAGTTCTTTTGTCTCAGCAGAGAGTGGACTGAGGTGTGACAATTATATGCTTAGCCACACATTCCTGAATTCAGTGAGGAGTCTGAGGCTAGAGGGAGTAAACAGTGTGGTTCTCCTCTGCCACATGAGGGAAGGCTGGCCATGTATACTCCTTCCTGTCACTTGCTGTCAGATATGCAAACTTGCCACCTGCCCCCATAATTTTCTAATTCCCAAGAGTTTAGAGATTTCATGAAAAACAGAAAGGTTGGAAAGATATGTCCCATTGTCTCAGATTTTCATGAACATGGGATGCCTGGAATCCCCATCAAAGTACAAATTCCCAGTTCTTAACACTGGTGATTCTACTCCCAGAAAGCTGCATTTGAAATAATATAACTAGCTGATGTGAACTTTAGTTTGAAAAGCAGCACCTTGGGCACTATGAATTTTCCTTGCAGCATGTTTAAATCAGGCCTAGAGTGGAAGATGTGCCCCAGGGGACAAAATCCTGTGGCAACATATGCCACCCAAGCATCATGGTGGCCCAGCTGCTGTGCACAGCTTCTACCTTCTCTGTGGGATGCTGTGGAAACATTGCTTTGTCCCAGCTCCAAGCCGGAGGCAGTCTGAGGAAGAACTTGCATACTCTGCCAGAAGGAGACCCCTTGTCACTTCCAAGTGGAGCTAGGAGAAGTCACTGTGCCTACCCCTGGAGCAATCCTTGGAGTGAAACATTTAAATCATAATTTGAATTATTACTTTTTAACAATGTTTAGACTACATGGGGTCCTTACCCTGAGTAGGAATGTCAAGAAATGATAGTGAGGAATTCTGAAGCAGCCCCTGGATGAGCATGTGCATCAGGACAAAGTTTAAGGGTGTCCCAAAGCTTGTTTTCAAAGTTCAATAACTGAGTTTTTTCCTTCAAGTATAAATGATTAAACCATAATATCCAACTACTTGATACATTACTCCTGCTTTAAAAAAAACTATTTTAACTCAATTTTCAATTTTCATCTAAACTAGTAGGAAATCTTTTAAAAGTGAGATGACTTTCAGGTCATTTTGTTTTCCTTCTTTCTCAAACTGGATTTCTCCAACTAGCTACATCTCCTTTTCTCTAAGATCCTAGGCCTGGAAAGATCTTATTACTTAAATCCTATGATGTTACCATAGAATCATAACTTTATGGTAAACATTGATGAATTAAAAATCCTGGGAAATGTGACTCCTGGTAAGAAGAAATGTCCTTTCCCCCCGTAATAATTCTGATGCTTTCATTACTATGTCCCTGATTTTACATGAAGAGATGCCACTTTACGTAGGAAATTTACCTTTTCTTTTCCAACTGGTTTGGCTACAAATGTAGAGAAAGCCACACTAACAAGTTTCTCAGTGTCCATCAATGTGTCCTGTACTATGACCTTGATACTGATCTAAAAGGAAAAGAAAAATAAACAAATTTTTAGTCATCCAGAGAGCAGATTTGATCACAGCATTCAAAATTCAGTTATGTACTTCGCCATTCTTAACTTTTTAAAAAATGAGACCAGCATTTTAATTTATTTTTAAGCAGTACTATTCTTTCAATGATGTTCTATAAAATTGGATAAATAACTTTTATCTGTCTACAGGAAATATATATATTTGCCATGGAAAATTTATGGAATCTGATTACCCAGAGTAAAATTTCCAGTAATCCTATCACCTAGAGATAATCTATTAAACTTTAGATGAATTGTCTTCTAGTTTTTATATATTTTTATATGTATATGTGCATATACAAACATACATACATACAAACTAGTTTATATATATAAATACACATAAAATATGTACACATAAATATATATATAAAGCATACATAAAATGCATATATGTATATACACATTATAAAATATGATACTTTATAGTTTTATACTACAATTTTTAAAATTTTGGCATTTTCTAATCCTATTATTAGTAAATAGCTTTTGAAAACAAGCTATTAATGACTGCCCTGCAGTTCATCAAAAAGATGTATCACAACTATTTTTATTTATTTATTTATTTATTTATTTATTTATTTATTTATTTTTATTGGTTGTTCAAAACATTACAAAGCTCATGACATATCATCTTTCATACATTTGATTCAAGTGGGTTATGAACTCCCATTTTTACCCCAAATACAAATTGCAGAATCACATGGGTTACACATCCACGTTTTTACATAATGCCATATTAGTGACTGTTGTATTCTGCTACCTTTCATATCCCCTACTATCCCCCCTCCCCTCCCCTCCCATCTTCTCTCTCTACCCCATCTGCTGTTATTCGATTCTCTCCCTTGTTTTTTTTTCCCCTTTCCCCTCACAATGTAATTTTGTGTAACAATGAGGGTCTCCTTCTATTTCCATGCAATTTCCCTTCTCTCTCCCTTTGCCTCCCACCACTCGTCTCTGTTTAATGTTAACCTTTTCCTCATGCTCTTCCTCCCTGCTCTGTTCTTAGTTGCTCTCCTTATATCAAAGAAGACATTTGGCATTTGTTTTTTAGGGATTGGCTAGCTTCACTTAGCATAATCTGCTCTAATGCCATCCATTTCCCTGCAAATGCCATGATTTTGTCATTTTTTAGTGCTGCATAATACTCCATTGTGTATAAATGCCACATTTTTAAAATCCATTCATCTATTGAGGGGCATCTAGGTTGGTTCCACAGTCTAGCTATTGTGAATTGTGCTGCTATGAACATTAATGTGGCAGTATCCCTATAGTATGCTCTTTTAAGGTCTTCAGGGAATAGTCCGAGAAGGGCAATAGCTGGGTCAAATGGTGGTTCCATTCCCAGCTTTCCCAGGAATCTCCATACTGCTTTCCAAATTGGCCACACCAATTTGCTGTCCCACCAGCAATGTACAAGTGTACCCTTTTCCCCACATCCTCGCCAGCACTTGTTGTTGTTTGACTTCATAATGGCTGCCAATCTTACTGGAGTGAGATGGTATCTTAGGGTGGTTTTGATTTGAATTTCTCTGACTGCTAGAGATGGTGAGCATTTTTTCATGTACTTGTTGATTGATTGTATGTCCTCCTCTGAGAAGTGGCTGTTCAGGTCCTTGGCCCATTTGTTGATTGGGTTATTTGTTATCTTATTGTTTAATTTTTTTTAGTTCTTTGTATACTCTGGATATTAGGGCTCTATCTGAAGTGTGAGGAGTAAAAATTTGTTCCCAGGATGTAGGCTCCCTATTTACCTCTCTTATTATTTCTCTTGCTGAGAAAAAACTTTTTAGTTTAAGTAAGTCCCATTTGTTGATTCTTGTTATTAACTCTTGGGCTATGGGTGTCCTATTAAGGAATTTGGAGCCCGACCCCACCATATGTAGATCGGAGCCAACTTTTTCTTCTATCAGATGCAGAGCATCTGATTTGATATCAAGCTCTTTGATCCATTTTGAGTTAACTTTTATGCATGGTGAGAGAAAGGGGTTCAGCTTCATTTTGTTGCATATGGATTTCCAGTTTTCCCAGCACTATTTGTTGAAGATGCTATCCTTCCTCCATTGCATGCTTTTAGCCCCTTTATCAAATATAAGAAAGTTGTAATTTTGTCGATTGGTCTCTGTGTCCTCTATTCTGTACCATTGGTCCACCCACCTGTTTTGGTACCAGTACCATGCTGTTTTTGTTACTATTGCTCTGTAGTACAGTTTGAAATCTGGTGCCGCTATACCGCCAGATTCACACTTTCTGCTTAGAATTGCTTTTGTTATTCTGGGTCTTTTGTTTTTCCATATGAATTTCATGATTGCTTCTCGATAGATGCAGAAAAAGCATTCGACAAAGTATAGCATCCCTTTATGTTCAAAACACTAGAAAAACTAAGGATAATAGGAACTTACCTCAACATTGTAAAAGCTATATATGCTAAGCCTCAGGCTAGCATCATCCTAAATGGAGAAAAACTGAAGGCATTCCCTCTAAAATCTGGAACAAGACAGGGATGCCCTCTCTCACCACTTCTATTCAATTTAGTTCTTGAAATACTAGCCAGAGCAATTAGACAGACAAAAGAAATTAAAGGCATAAAAATAGGAAAAGAAGAACTTAAATTATCACTATTTGTGGATGATATGATACTATATCTAACAGACCCAAAAGGGTCTACAAAGAAACTACTAGAGATAATAAATGAATTCAGCAAAGTGGCAGGATATAAAATCAACACACATAAATCAAAGGCATTTCTGTATATCAGCAACAAAACTTCTGAAATGGAAATGAAGAAAACCACTCCATTCTCAATATCCTCAAAAAAAATTAAAATACTTGGGAATCAACCTAACAAAAGAGGTGAAAGATTTATACAATGAAAACTACAGAACCCTAAAGAGAGAGAGAGAAGAAGATCTTAGAAGATGGAAAAATATACCCTGTTCATGGATAGGCAGAACTAACATCATCAAAATGGCGATATTACCCAAAGTTCTCTACAGGTTTAATGCAATGCCAATCAAAATCCCAATGGCATTTTTTGTAGAAATAGATAAAGCAATCATGAAATTCATATCACAACTATTTTTACACTTTATCCTCTACAGTTTTATGAATAAGATAGCATGGGCAGATGGCATCATGTTATGTTCAGTTTGGTTTCCTTGTTTTCTTTTTTTGTACTACAAATTGAACCCAGGGATGCTTAACTACTGAGCCATATCCATATATAAAATTTAAATTTTGAGTCAGAGTCTCTCTAAGTTGTTTAGGGACTCCCTAAGTTGCTGAGGCTGGCTTTGAACTTGCAATCCTCCTGCCTCAGTATCCTGAGCTGCTGAGATTACAGGCTGTGCCACTGCACCAGACTCCCTGTTTTCTTTTTAGGAACAGTGGCTGAGATAGTATGTGGAGACACCGCAGTGGGCTGTCCCTCTGTGTGAAGAGGTCTGAAGCTCTGTTCCTCAGGCTGGCATTTTGTAGGACTGTGGAGTTTGTCTTTAGATTGGGGCTAATATGCACTTTCCTCCATATTTCAATCAAATAAATGATCCAATCTTCTTGGAATAATGGACAATCTCAGGTATCTTAGTTCAGCACTGTATAATCAATGAAAAAGAACATCTATTTCTACATCTTGACCAGTTACATCATGTACAAAAAAATTAATAATCTGTAATTGATCTTGAGTCACTTAACTTAAAAATGCAATTTTGTATTTGCACAGTAAATCCTAAATTAACTAGAAGTTGATCAACTACTTTTAAACCATTTATTCCCAATTCCCACAAACCCTTGTCTTATGTAGCCTTCCACTTTAGAGAAACAGGCAAATGAAAAATAAAATACCAACAGTAAAATCATCAAAAATTTGTAGATTTAAAACAAGTTCAGAGCACTATCTCTTACTAGAATAGTTGAATGAGGGGCTGGGGTTGTGGCTCAGTGGTAGAGCACTTGCCTAGCATGTGTGAGGCACTGAGTTTGATGTTCAGCACCACATAAAATACATAAGTAAAATAAAGGCACTGTGTTCATCTATAACTAAATATGTGTGTGTGTGTGTGTGTGTGTGTGTGTGTGTGTGTGTGGATTAGTACCAGAGAGGATAGAGCTACAGAAGGAAGGAATTCTTAACTATTCACATGAATCCCATGAGTCTTTGGGTTGATACTAATCTGAGCATGCATGGGGGAAACCTCAGAAGGCCAGACAAAAACAGGTTCTGTGGAACAAACTACTGGGGAGTTGTGACATGAACAATCTCAGAGCCCACATAGCTGGGAATCTTTGAGTTCTCCCCCGAGACCTTACTGAACACAGAAGAATCCATAGAGACCGCTAAAGATCCCAACTTAGAAGATGGACTAAATTAGCCCACTGTCTTCCAGCAAAGCAATCTTTAAAGTCTCAAACTAATCTTCAAGTAACCAACATCATCCTGCTATTTAAAGTCTGACACTTGGGGTTGGGGTTATAGCTCAAAGGTAGAGTGCTTGCCTCGCCCATGTGAGGCACTGGGTTCAATCCTCAGCACCACATAAAAAAATATTTAAAATAAATAAAGATACTGTGCCCATCTTTAATTTTTTTTAAAAAAAAATCTGACTCTATTTTTTAAAAAAGAAATATAACAAAAGTATCACAACACAATATAAATTTCACAGTATTCAGCATCTAATAAATGAGTAGACACAAGAAAACTAGAATATGCAAATTAATAAAAATAGAACAACAAATGACAGAAATGATGGAATTAACAAAAAAGGATGTTGAACGAAATTATATCTATGTACCATGAACTCAAGGATGTAGAGAAAGAATCAACATTTTCTTGGAAGATGAGATAGTAAATATTTTAAGGCATGTAGGAACCTATACTCTTTTCACAATGACTCAACTTTGTCAATGTAGTGTGGTAGCAGCAGAGACAATGGGTATGTGTTATGGTTTGGATACAAAGTGCCCCCAAGAGACTCAAGTGTTGAAGGATTGGTCCCCCAATAAAGCCATGTTCAGAAGTGGGATCTCTCTCCCCCCCCACCCCAGCTGCCATGAGCTGAACAGCTTTCCCATGTCAAGCCCTCTCATCATGATATTCTGCCTCACCTAAGGCCCAAAGCAATGGCATGAGCAGACCCTGTACTGAAACCTCTGAAACTATGAGCCCAAATAAATATTTTCTCATCTTAAGTTATCTATGTGAGGTATTTTTGTCACTGCAATGAAAAGCTGATTAACACAGTATGACTGTGTTATCATAAAACCTTATTTATAAAACAGGTCCACAGCCTATAACTTGCTGACTGCTAATGGTGAGGAAAGTATTAGCATAATGAAGACAGAAAGTGGACAAAATTAAAATGATCAAATAACACTTTCTGAGATTAAGAAACATAACATATTAAATTAAAAAAAATATACCAGATAAGATTCACATTAGATTAGATATGGCAGAAATATAGATTAGTGAAGTTGAAGATAACAAAAGAAGTTTAAACAAGATACAGTATGGAAAGAAAAGACCCGGGAAAACAATAATAGGGTATCAGTGGGACACTTATCAAGCTGTCTAAAATTCTTCAGTTCAAAAGTAAAAAGAACATGGGATAGAAAATGTTTGGAAATACAAAACCTGAGAAAAATTCCAAATTTGTTAGTATAAATCCAAACATTCAGTAGCTTAAAAATACCCAAGCAGAATTAATGTGAAGAAAATAATAAGTATAATATAATTGCTAAAAAAAACAGTGACAAGAAAATATGAAAACAACGCAAGAATAAAAGATGTACCATGTAAAAGGTGCAAGGATAAGAATAACAACAGACCTCTCAGAGAACCATGCATGTGCCCGAAGTTAATGAAGAGACCCTTTAAAGTCCTGCAAGGGGGTGAAACACTGTCAAGCCAGAATTCTACACCTAGTGAAAATATTGTTCAAACATGAAGGTGAAACAATAAATTTGCACACAGATGAACACCGGAAAAAATTAATCACCAGCAGCTTTGTACTAAAAGAAATATCAAAGGAAAGTGATATCAGAGGAAAGTTTGGAGATGCCCAAAGAAATGACAAGTACCCGAATGGAAAATATGTGGAAAGGTATAAAATATATCTTTAATCTCTTTAGAAGATAACTGACTCTATAGCGAAAATAATAACAATGCATTGTGGGGTTTATAACAAGCAGAAGTAAAATATACGATGACAATAGCAGAAAGGCTAGGATACGGGAAGGGAAGCATACTGTTGGAAAATTATTATGCTCTCCTTAAAAGGATGTAATATTATTTGAAGGTAGAGTCAGATAAGTTAAGGTATGCAAATTGTTAATCCTAGAACAAACACTAAAAATAATAAAGCAAATACATATGGTTAAAAGATCAACAATGAAGATAAAATGGATTACTAAAAATTACCCACTATAAAAATTGCAGAAAAATATAGGGGAAATGGAAAAAAGAACAGACAAAACAAATGGAAAACAAACAGCCAGGTGACAGATTTCAACCTACTGTATCAATAGTCATGTTATATCAAATGAAAATAGTTAAAACATGCCACGTAGAGGCAGAGATGGTTAGGCTGTATGAAAAGTAGCAAGCAAATCTAAGTCGTGGTGGCTAAATCAATATGAGACAAGGCAGATTTATAAACAAAAAACAAAGGTGAAATAGGTCATTTTATAACGATGGAAGGACCAAGTCATCAAGCGGATTTAACAATTTCAAACATGTTTGCATCTAATAATGGAGCTTCAAACTCCAGAAAGCAAACACTGATAGAACTGAAAGGAAAAATACACAGGTTCACAATTATAGTTGGGTATCTTATCCCTTTTTTTTAGTACCTAATGGAGCAGGTGAGCAAAATAAATAAATAAATAAATAAAAATAAGAAGAAATAGCCTAACTGACATCTGTAGAATACTTTGCCCACCATAAGCAAAGTACACTTTTTTTTCAAGTACATCCCTCACCAAGTCCATATTCTGTGTCATAAAACTAGTCTCAATAAATTTAAAATAACCAAAATTATACATGTGTTCTTTTTCTACGAAGGAATTAAATCAGAAATCAAGAACAGAAAGTTGTCTTGAAAATCATCACCATAAATGTGGAAATCAAACAACACACATCTATATAACTCAGAGAACAAGAAAAAATTCACAAGGGAAATGAGAACATATTTTGATTCAGGGAAAGCAATATTTTCTGAAAAAAATTAATGGCTTGAAATGCCTGTATTAGTAAATAATAAAATTTAGTCAGTGTTCTAGGCTTTTAACCTAAGATACTAGAAAAGGAAAGGCAAATGAAGCCCAAAGCAAATAGAAAAATGGGAATAGTAGAAATAATAATAACAAAAAACAAATACCAAATAAATAAATAAATACATAAATACAAATAATAAATAAATAAATGTGTGAGGCCCTGGGTTTAGCTCTCAGCACCACATAGAAATAAATAAATGAAATAAACCAAAAAAAAAAAACCCAAACCATTTACAACTAAAATTTTTTTTGAAACAAATAAACAATTTTTAAAATATTCTTAGGGACCAAAAAATATCCCTACCCTTACACGATGCTCTCTTATTGCACATGGTTTGTTACTATCTGGTGAGATTTTCATTGCAAATACTGAAATTTTTTTTTCTTAAATTCTATTCAAACTTCCTTTGAAAATTCTAGCCTGTCTCAGGGAATAGGAGGAAAAAAAGAAGAAAAGAAATCTTTATCTGTGTTTGAGCTGACTATAAAGGACAGTCCATGTCCCTCAGGAGAAAGGCCAAATCCAGGGACTACTAAGGGGAAAAGATCAAAGGTCCCACCACTGGGAAGTCAGGGTCTGGAAGTACCAATTGCTCCTGACAGAGACCCCATTGGTTCCACGAGAGCTTTCTTCAAGTGCTTCATATTCTGTGAATGTGGACACAGGTGGAAAGTGATTACATCAGAGTAAAGCCGTCACTCTAGGCATAGTTTTTGCCAACATCATTCTGTTATAGGTTGAAATGTTCCTTCATTCCTATGTTGAAACCCTAACTTCCAGCACCTCCAAATGTAAATAGGGTCATTGCAGATGTAATTAGCTAAAATGTGATCATACCAGACTAGGATTGGGTCCTAATCCAGTATGACTGCTGTCCCTACATAAAGAGGAGATTTGAAAACACACACACACACACACACACACACTACACACACACTACACACACACACACTACACACACACACACTACACACACTACATACACACGCACTACACACACACTACACACACACACACTACACACACACACACTACACACACACACACTACACACACACACACTACACACACACACACACTACACACACACACACACTACACACACACACACTACACACACACACACACTACACACACACACAGTGAAGATGAAGACAGAGATCAGGCAATGTTTCCACAAGCCAAGGAACACTGAAGAGTGTCACAAACCCACTAGGAGAGAGGCAGGGACAGATTCACCCTCACAGCCCTCAGAAGGAACCAATCTTCTTGATGCCTTGACTTAGTTCTTCCAACCTTTGGAACTGCAAGAAGACAAATTTCTGTTGGTTCAGTCACCCATCTGCGGTGACAAGTTCTTACATGCCATTAGTACCCAGGGTCAAAGGGACTGACTGTAACTGACTGCCAGCAGCCCACCTAGAAGCTGAATCCAGCAACCCCTTCCTGCTAGTTTAACCTGGACAGTGACTTCAGGAAACCCCAGAATGTTGCTTTCTCCACTATGATAAGGAAAGGGAAGCCTAGTGGGTGTAGAAGAAAAGTCATCTCAATTTACCTTCTTATCTTCTGAATCTGAGTTACTGGACCTTTCAAAAACTAGTTAATCATGGGGTTAGCTTCCACTGGGGAGTAAGGAGACAGAGATGCAGAGTTTTAGTAACAGTAGAGAAAGAACAATTAAGAAAGAAAACCCAGATCTTGCAAAAGAGCAAAACAGTGCCCTTCAACCTTGCATGTATACTTTCTGTGTACCTTTCTATGTAAAAACAGTGAATTACATCATATTGAATTTTAGTGACTGGGCTGACTAGGAAGCACCAGCTCCTTATTATTTACCTGGAGTCTGACTGCAGATTTAAGAGCCTTCTTAACCTCAGAATCTCATTACCTGCAGATACTATTCTAGGCCTCCTCCTCAGCCCTCTGTAAACAATGAAGAGATGAGCACCAGTAGGCAAAAGTAAAGAAAGTGCACTCTTACCTCCATGCTTGTGCTGAATGCTCTAGTAACTTTTGCTTTGATGGTTATAACTTGTCCAACTCTAGCAAAAAAAAAATTATTTTAAGTAATCTGAACACATTTTATTTCAGATTTAAAGACTCACTTAAATCTTTCATGTGCCGTAAAGTATTTCCACCTTAGCTTGCTGTTATTGTTCACATGAAACACTCAGGTTCATGATAACAGGAAAGACAGGGCTTAAGGGCAAATGCTGATCATCATAAACCACACTCAGGTTAACTGACTCCCTCTATTCAAACAGAAAAAGGGCTTTGCAAAGGTAGAATGCAAGATGACTTCAAATTTGCAACAGATACTTGGACTTTTTAGAAGCTCTTTCAAGCTACTATACAAGTTAAGACAAACACACAGGCAAACTTATACAACTTATATTTATTTTAAAATGTTAATAACTAAATGGATGAACAAACTACAAATAAGCAAGAAAGTCCACTAGTTAATTTTGATAGATTTACATGTGTCTTCTTTGCTACTAGAAGAGCCATTCATTCCCTGCTACTACTAGAACTCTGATCATGTAATTTGAAGTTGTTTCAAAACTCTTGTATTCAGGCCCTTCTGTCACTTCTGATCCCTTCACCCTAGCAGAAGTTAAGAATCTGTCCAACATGAGCACCCTTGATTTTTCTCCCTTAAGTGCAAAATTGAACTGTATTCTCAGTGTCTTCAGAGACTCTTCTACTTCAGAGGAAGGACAAGATTTCCTCATGATCTGATCTCTTGTCTTACCTGTGCTCTTGACCTTTCCCTGCTCTGTCATTTCTACTCTCTTTTGAACCTTTCATCTCTACCCTTCTCTCTTTTTTACTCTTTGAAAATGTTTAAGGCTTCTCCTATTTAAAACCTTTCTTTAAAACCTATTTATTTTGATTATTTTTTCTCTTCTTCATATGAAACTCTCCTAAAAGAATCATTGATGTTTTCTACCTCACACATTTAATGATTGTTTACTGAGGACTAGCCCTGGTGTTCAGCTAAGGTGTTAGGTACAGTGATGGGCAAGACTGAGCTGCTGGCTTCAAGGAGACTAGTGTTTCTTCGGGACACAGATGTGTAAACAGACAAAGTTCAAAAGATTATAAAAGACTGATCAATAAATCATTAACAATAAAAGCCCTTGTCATTAATTAAACAAAGTACTGTTTCTAGTGTGGCCATTGTAGTAACTATGACTGTCCTTTATTAGTACTATGTGTAAATCAGGCACTAAGCTGAATGCTTTGTATAATATCTGACATGTCACTCACTGGCAAGGACCCTGTGAGGGAAGTAGTACTGTTCCCATTTCATTCCCATCAGGAAATGGGCTTACAAGGCAATGGAGTCAGCAAAAGGCAGAGCCAGAGTTCAAACCCTGGTCTTATCTGACTTCAAAGGCTTGAACTATTCTTTACCAAGGCCCGACTTGGGCTCTTGGTAAAGAATAGTTATTAATTCCATTTTAACAGAATTAATTTAATCACCTCTAGAGAGGCCTGTGAAGATATATTAAGGACTGTCTACAAAGTGAATCAGTTGGGTTTGCCCAGAAGAGTGACCACATCTGATTAATGCCTTTGTGCATACATTGCTTCTCTACGTAGTGTACCTGTCATAATCTGTAGCATTTCAATCAGAAAGACTGGAAGTAAAGGAAGGAGTTTAACATAGACATGCAGATGTATATTTAAGTAATTAATAACTATGTGGGAAATCTGAACAAATCTATGTTTTTATCACAATTTTACTAGTCCTTTGCCCACATAATAATCCTCACAGAGAAGAATTTGTCAATGTCTAATAAAATGAAATGTACCTTTACCCTTTGACTCAGTAATCATCTTTTTAGGACTCTATCCCAAAAATACACTGTAAAATCATGGACATATGCCTGCACAAAATGACATTTTGAAATATTTGTAATAGCAAAAACTGGAAACAATTTTAAAATTTATCATTAGGGACCAGAGGAAAAAAATAGGGCATCTACACAATGGACTACCATGTAGCTAATTACAAGGAATTCTGGATATCTCTGTACATTGCTACAGAGTGTTTTTCTATATATAATATTAAGGAAAAAAAGGTGGAGAAAAGTATATACAATGTGTTAGAATTTGTTTTTAAAAGGACATGAATATATGTAAATACTTGTTTACATTTAAAAATTTTTTAAAAGTCAGAAAGTAATTAAAATGGCTATTTATAGAAAGAGAAAGGTGCTTGGATAGAAGCTAGATAAGAGCTTAATTTCCCAGAGCCAAATGTATCTGGTTTCCAATTAAATTATGAAATAAAATAAAAAATTAATTCCAAAAAATATAAAACAATTGAATTTATCTACATGTGAAGTTGGCAATTTAACCATGTAGGAGAGAATTATTTCAAGTGGCTTCAAAATACAGTGATTGTTGTTATATTACTATGTCTTTCAAAAGTGTACTGATCTTTTAGAAATATATACTGATAATTATAGATAATGACTGGAATTTGCTTCAGAATAACCCAGTCATGTAGGGAAACATAGAAGGGTACAAGAGTGTGCAAGATTTGATTATTGATGTAGTTAGGAGATAAATCCTTGGGATACACTATACAATTTTCTCTAATTTTACATATGTTTGAATTATTTGTTTACTTGAAATTTTCTGCATAATGAATTGGTAAAGCATATTAAGCATATATAAACACATAAAATGTTTTTCATATTTTACTGTCTCTATTCAGATGAATTAGTGTTTAGCCAACCTAATGAGGAAATTCACCATTGTAGAGACACTTACCATCATTAATTATTCTATAAGTAGAGAAAGGAGCCATTAAGAGTCAGGTGCCAGATAGCTTGCTATGCATGACTCCACAATGCATCTCATGCTGAGAGTTGCTTCTCAACAAAATTGTGAATGGGATTTTACACCTACAATGTTGACTAAAGGTAGGCCTTATGATTATGTCTTTTACTCACTTAGATTGAGTAAAATGTAATTTGTTTTATTAATAGGATCATGGACCCCAAACAAATAAGGTGCCACAAATATATGTCACAACCAACATAATAAACCTGGGAGAAAAGTGAAAGAGTAATATCACTTACTTAACTGTTTCCTCAAATTGAATGTCATCCACTGAGGCTGTGACACAGGAAACCCCAGCATGTTTTTCAGCTTCAAAAAAATAGGTAAACGTGTTTGTTAGTAATAGTTATGTTTGAATATTTCAATTCATCTTAAGAGAAAAGGAATTAAATTTCAGTAGATTTATTTAATTTACCCATTCACTCATTCAGTAGAACACCACTGTGCCCACACTTTCTGGATGATGTCAGTTTATGAGAGTTTCTGTGTTCTTTAAGTTATGCTTTTATTGCATGGCAATTACTATACGTTCTCCTAATTTTTTCCCCAGTTCTGGGGACTGAATTCAGTGTTTCAGGCATGCTATGTAAGCATTTTCAGCCATACCCCCAGACCTTCTTATTTTATTTTGAGACTGGGTTTCACTACATTGCCGAGGATGGCTTTGAACTTGCAATCCTCTTGCCTCAGCCTGCTGAGTAGCTGGAATTATAGCCATGCCATTGTGCCTGGCTACTTTCTCCTAAATTTTAACTTACTTGAGCTTTGCTTTAAATTTCAATACCAATATTCAGAAAATCTGGCAATTATAGATAACATTTTTTAGGAAGTTGTCACTGACTTTATTTTGTCAGGAAATATGCTTCTTTTGTTTTTAAAACAACACACCAAAGTTATTTCTATTGCAGTTGAATGTATTTAAATCACTTAACCACTATAAGTATGGGAGACCCTGACATCATCTTCTAAATCACAGATGCACCAGAAACAGATGGTGCATGGATGGGAACAAGGAGATATTTAGTCAATATTTATTATTTTTACCAACTTCACACCAAATTCACTCTGCATTAATTATGTTGGAGGGGAGAGTATTGAGCAGGGTGAAGAGTTTATCAGCTCCTCAACTTAATGTTCCATATCAGCACTTAATTTATTCAGAATATTTTTGGATCGTTGGTTTTGCTTTATATGAAAATACAATAATTTATATTATTTGGAAAATATAATTTTTTTCCTAAAATATTCTTAGTTGCAGATGGACACAATACCTTTATTTTATTTATTCATTTTTTATATGGTGCTGAGAATCTAACCCAATGCCTCACAAATGCAAGGCAAGTGCTCTATCACTGAGCTACAACCCTAGTCCCCCATAGGTGTCCTTTTACAGTTTTTCAGATAACTACTGAACACTTTCAAATATACGTTGTAAAACATTGACTAAAAAGTATCCCAAAACATTCATTTCAGTTGACTAACATAAGAAAATGGGATATCGACGTAATTAAACTACTCGTATTAATAAATTTTTATTAATTGAGTTGCCAATTTTGAATGATTTAAATGATAACTAAAATGCAGTAACCAATAAAATATTAATTTTTATTATGTCTATTAGAATCTACAGTGTGTCATAGCACTATACTAGATCAAGAAGAAACATAAACAGAGAAACAGCTAACATTTACTAAGTACTGAGCTAAGTATTTACACTTGTCAATCACAAGTCTGGTTCTGTTTTATAAATTAGGACATTTAGGCTTAAAAGATTAAACATGTTGTTCTAAATAGTGATTTTTTGACTACAACAGTAATAGAAACTCTCAGAAAAGAGTAGGGTAGACCAAACAGAGAATGCTACTAAAGAACTTGGCTGAAAATGGGCCTCAATAGCCACAGTTTATACTACAGATTTTTAAGGAACATAAAATAATAAGAAAGAATAAAAAATATGGGGGATCAACATTGGGTCCACAAATTTTGCTTGTGACCAGCTTATTCTGGTTCTGAAACAGTAGCTTTAAAATTCATTTCAGTAGTCACATCATGCACTCAGTTGCCTTGGAAACAGGCACCATTATTACTAGCAACTTCAAGGATTTTAATACTCATTTCTTTTTCTTACATGCAGATTAACTTCATATTCATGTTCCCATTATTATGTTATTATAACCAAAACTCAAATCCTGTTAAAAACTGTTAAGACAGAAACCAAACAGATTAGCAAACAAAGCAAACAAATAGATTGGCTTCAAATATATAGCTGAGTTTTGCAGGTGGTTAAGACAAGATGTATTAGAAACTCTGTTAACACCAAGAAAAGCAGAGTTTCTTAATCATCTGAGTTTTGCTTTCATCATCTGTAAAATAAGGGCCCTGAAACACATGATATTTAAAGCCACTTCCAACTCTAATATTTTATCTTCACATATATTGTTTTAAAATGTATATTTTCTAAGTCTCAGGTTTCACATATAAACTCTGGATTCCTTTTGGACTTGAGAACTCAAGTTGTAGGACCATCCAGATAACCAGAAGGCTTTTAGTGAGCACTAAGTTGTGGAGAATTAGCTTAGTTTATGTGATAATTGGCCAGTCCAAAAATAAAGACGTGAACAAACAAATAGACAAAATAGTTAGATTGTGCTAAGTGTTATGAAGGAAGTTGGACAGGGCATTGTGAGTAAAGTGATGAATGGGTACAGAAGTAAACAGGTGAGCAGGAAAGTCTTCTCTGAGGAAATGACATTTAAGCTGAGATGTAATGCATGGAAAGGTCCACGAATAGAGAGTAAAGGCAAAGATGAGAGCATGAAATTATGGCATTTGCCAGTAAATGGATGGAGCTGGAGAATATTATGCTAAGTGAAATAAGCCAATCCCAAAGGCCAAATGTTTTCTCTGATATACAGATACTAACTCACAGTGGGTGAGGGTGGCTAGGGAAGAATAGAGATGCTTTGTATTAACAGAGGGGAATGAAGGGAGGGGAGGGGGTATGGGGATATGAAGGATAGTAGAATGAATCAGACATTATTACCCTATATGCATATATGATTAGATGAGTGGTATAACTCTACATTGTGTACAACAAGAGAATGAGGAGTTATACTCCATTTATGTATGATGTATCAAAATGCATTATTTTGTCATATAAAACTAATTAGGACAAATAAAAAATTATTTTAAAAAAGAGAAGAGCAAATGCAAAGTCCTAAGAAAAGAAAAGGTGAGCATGTCCTGGGAAATGTGGAAGCCTAGTATTGCTGGATCCTATGAACTAGGAGGAGATTGGTACCAAACAAATGGGAGACAGGAACTATACCCGTGGCCCCAGTCCATGATACAAGGTTTGTCTGAGCAGCATAATGTTATACTTTTTCTTGGTGTTAATGTACTTTGGTGGGGGATCCTACAGATTACCAGGTAACCACCACTCTCTCCCTGAAGTCCTAAGCTGGACTCAGACTCATCTTACATTTATGGTTACTTGGCTGGCTCCAATGTGAATTTCCAACTTCAACTAGCATCTATAAAGAACAACAAACGGTTTGGGTTTCACCTCAAGTGTGATGAGAGGACACTGAAAGGTTCTAAGCTGGGGAGTGGTATGATGTGATCCCTATACCTAAAGTCCACTCTAACCTCTGTACAGAGAATAGGTCTCAGGGAGGTCAGATGGAGGAAGGGAAGCCAAAGGAAGTTTTACAGGAGTGAGGGCTTTTTGGTACTAAAGATTGTGTTCATCAGGACTGGGGCTGTGGCTCAGCTGTAGAGTGTTCGCCTAGCATGTGCAAGGCGCTGGGTTTGATTCTCAGTACCTCATAAAAAATAAATGAATAAGCAAAATAAAGGTATTGTGTCCAACTAAAACTAAAACAAAAATTTTAAAAAATTGTGTTTATCACTGATCTGAAGATGGGAGAAGTCAGCAGGCAGAGAAGACCAACTTCTCAAAAAATACTGCCTCACCCAGCCTTTCCATTAGAACATCATTTACATTATAACCTGCTATTTTTGAAAATGGAGTCTTTTTCCCTAGACATAAGTATTAGGCAGGTTCTCAGTGGTCTGGAAGAGATTCAGCGGTCAAAACTATTTTCATGGGGCTGGGGTTGTAGTTCAGCAGTAGAGCACTCACCTAGCATGTTTAAGGCCCTGGTTCAATCCTTAGAACCACATAAAAATAAATAAATAAAATAAAGGTATTGTGACCACCTACAACCAAAAACTCTTTTCATAATAATACTAAGAGGTTTCCTTTGTCTGCTTGAGTTAGGACCAAATACCATATACTGGGTGTCTTAAACAATAGAAATTTCTCATAGGTCTGTAGGCTGTGAAGTCCAAGCTTGCCACTTAGGTCCTAGAGGGGCTCTCCTCCTGGCTTGCAGATATCTGCCTTCTTGCTGTGGTCTCACATGTCAGAGACCAAGCTATCCATTTCTAAGCCTATATGAACATTAAACCTTTGGGATCAGGACTGCACCAAAATGACCTTATTTAAGCTTAATTACTTTTTTACACAAATACAGCCACACTGGGGGTTAGAGCTTCAACACATTAATTTTGGGGAAGGAGAAGGGCACCATTCAGTCCACAGTAGATGTATTGCCATCCTCATTCTCTCAGAAGAATACAGCAGAGTCTTCCAGTGACTACATAATAATGTGTTAGCAACAAATTGAACAGCAGAAAGAAATCTGATAAGTGAGCAGTCCTCTACTAAACCAAACATTAAAACAATTTGCAAAAGTGCAAACTATTACCACTCTTTTAAGTACAGTTTTGGTACTGTTGAACGTAATGGAGTTTTCTTTTTAAATGAATTAAATCTGTTGCATTTTCTGTAAGGTAAATATGGATATAAATAACCTATTACACGCACATTTCTCACTCATTCCTTCGTGGGATGAAGGAACCCTAAATCCAAAGCGTCTAGGTCATTGTCAGGTGAACTATCTCAGTCATCACTGCCCCTGACTGCACAGGTCTCACAGCTCTGTAAAGTTGGATCCTCCCCTTCCTTCTTCTCAGGCTGTTCCCTGGCTCCCACATCTCGGGCCAACCTGCATCCCCACAAGCCAACGCAACTCATGGCCAGCTCTCCACTCCACTGCACTCTGGATCCCGCACCACCACCGTCCCTCGCTACCCTTGGCCTCCAGTGCATCGCGGCGCACAGACGTCCAGCAGCCGGCCCGGCAGCCGCCGGCTCCCCTCGGCTGCCCGGACCGCGGCGCCTACCGGCCAGGCAGGCGGTGGTGTCAATCCACTTGAGCAGCTGCCCGGCACTCAGCTCGCCGCGGGCGTTGGCGTGCGCCGGCTGGATGGCCTGGCTCATGCGCACCTCGCCCGGCGCCGCCAGCCGCTCCATGTCCAGGCCGAGAGAGGGGAGCCCCGGGCCCGGGGCGCCTGGCCTGGAGGTGTCCGCCCGCCGGGCCCGCCCCCGTTCCAAAGGGCGCCGCCCGCCCTAGTTGCGAACTCCACTCCCACTCCCCCGCAGCCAGGTGCTTCGGGAGGTGAGAGTTCAGGTGCTGGCAGTGTTGTCCCCGACCAGCCAGGAGGGCGAAGGAGCAGGCTCTTCTGCCTAGGAAGAAGCCGGGGAACCGTCCGATCTCTCCGGAGAGAAAAGTGCTTCTCTCTCTGAGAACCATGCATAGAATTTAGTGAGAGAGCGCGGGGAAGTGGGCACCTACCTGGCTAAAGGATTATAGGTATTTACTAAGCAAATAAATACAGTGGTCGTCTGTCTGCAGAACTTGACAGGCGAGGAGGCAATAAATAGTGATTAAATCCTCTCCAGAGAATGTAAAACGTTTGCTTTAGCCACTGATTTAAGAGTGCTTCACTTCCGTTATTTGTTTGGTTGGGTTTTGTTTGCTGCTTGCCAGGCCACATAGGCACTCACTGTTTAAGTCCTAGTTCAAAATCCACCTTCTGACTCTTAGGATATTATAGTGGATCCAAAGATCATTTGTTAGGAAATGGTTTCCTCTGCTAAACAAACCAAGTAAAAGGGGCGGGGGCTCAGGGAGGCTGAGGCTTGGAGGTGGATCAGAGTCACTTAAAAAGAAAAGGTTTGTTTTGGGTTTCATCTAGAGTTTAAAACTGGAGACTTCCCATCTTGTTAGGAATAGTCCCCACGCTTCCCAAAAGAATCTGAATCTTTTTTTTTTTTTTTTTTTTTAACCGGGGGATAAACCCCAGATGAGAGTTTTTCATGCTCAGCAACGAAAGTTGTTACACTTCGTAGAGCTGCAATCACTGATGTTACAGAGCAGTTCTCACAAGAGAAACCATGACCTCAGAAAACCTCCAGCATATACTAGATCTATGGATGTTTCATTGTTAGGGCAGGCTGTTATGGGGAGCATATTTAGTGATGAAGAAATGGATGTTTGGAGAAGGAGGCAAAGGGTCTGACATGCGGCTAAGCGGGTAGGACCGCCTGACTTCCTAGGGAGTTTACCAAGAAATCTAATGGCCTTTAATGACTAGAATGACTAGGTGGTGCTTTTTCATCCTCATATCTCTAGGCTGCCAAGCCCCAGCATGGAAAGAGCAAAATGGAGATTCTGATAATTGCACTTCATATATATATATATATATATATATATATATATATATATATATAAAATTCATTATATATATATACATATATATATAAAATTCATTATATATATATACATATATATATAATTTATATGTATATATATGAATGAGAGAAAATAAAGATACATTGACTCAATAGTTTTAGAATTTTCCTAGCCCTAATAAGCATAAATAAAAATGTGATGCATTCCATTAGGTAAGTATAAAGCTTGGCTTTTATAAAAAGCATAAAAATGACTATTTGGCATGAGTATGGGGGATGGGTTCTCCCGTATTACTCAGACTAGGCTCAAACTCATGATCTTCCCACCTCAGCCTCCTGAGTAGCTGGAATTACAATCTACTGTGCCCTGCTAAAAGTAACTCCTTAAAAAATAAAGGTGGCCTGGGTTGTGGCTCAGTGGTAGAGTACTTGCCAAGCATACATGAGCACTGGCTTCGATCCCGGCACCACATAAAAATAAAAATAAAAACAAGATAAAGGTATTGTGTCCATCTACAACTAAAAAAAAATATTAAAAAAATAAATTAAAGGGGTTGGGGTTGTAGTTCAATGGTAGAGTGTTTTTCTTGCTCTTGAATGTGTGAGGCCCTGGGTTCCATCTTCAGTACCACATAAAGATAAATAAACAAAATAAAGGTATTGTATCCATCTACAACTACAAAAACATATTTAAAAAAATAGATTAGAGGCTGGGGCTGGGGTTCAGCAGCAATGCACCTGCCTGGCGTGAGTGAGGCACTGGGTTTGATTCTTAGCACTGCATGTAAATAAATAAAATAAAGGTATATCAACAACTAAAAACATATTTTAAAATTAATAAATTAATTAATTAAAACTTCTGCATCCCAGATAGTCCTCTTTTGTAACTATACTCATTTCAATAATAATGTTATCATATTGTTAGTTTGTTTGGCAATTCTCTTGGAAAATCGGAAAATACCTGTGGAATTCTTAATACCTTTTTTTCAATATCTTCTGTATTGACAAATCAACGTGATTTAGGAATTGGTAGATTGGATTGTTGTTCATCACATAGTCCATCTACTGATAACTCCATAGGAGGAATTTATTGATGGTGGACTTGGCCAGGAGACTTACCCTGGACTGGAAGGTGGGGAGGTAACAGTGTATCAGTTCTCAGCCTTGCCCTTAGAGGAACCATGTATTTCTGTTCTCAGGAACATCTGACTTCTGCCATAAGAAGATTGTATACCTAATTAGTAGCCTGTTGGCATCTGACTGAATTCACATAGTGGTGAGCCATTCCAGTCGATCTGCAGATAGGTAGATTTATGAATGAGAGATAACTACAGTTGTGTGCCACTGTGATATTTAGGGTTGTCTGTTACACAGTAATAACTGACAGTTACACAAGTGAATTTTATTGTTTAATATTTTAAGAAATTTATTAAATTATTGGAAATAAAGCTTATGTTTAGGCTAAGTTGTATTATTATTTAGTAAAAAGTGATGACTGAAAAACTGAAGTGTATACTTCAATATTGAATTATGTGTATGCTGTTATACTTGATTTCTTAAAATTCAGAAATTTCAAAAATGTTTAAGCATAGGTGTAAGACGGTAGCTTTCCAAAGTGATTATTTGAAAGGGGATAGTATGTATCTGTATATGTGTGTCTAGAGATGACTGATTGATCAAAAAGCAGACCCAGTGTATACAAACTCATGATTATATTTTCTTATCTTTATTATCTTCTGTTTATATGTCTTTTGATTATAGCTTCATCTCTTTTGTTGGCTTCATACTGATTTTCATTTTAATAGCCCCTGCCAGAAACTACTGTTTTTGTATTTTTCTGAATGGTGTTTTTCTCCCTTTCACATGAAAATGTCATCTGCATGTGTGAACATTTGCTATCTCCACTTCTCTCTCATGTCAAGGATTTTTGTTATTATGTTGGAAGAAAAGGCCTCCATTTTCCATTTGTGTTCAGAGACATCTTTGAATGTGAGCAGAATGTGAAGCTAGCCTGATTTTAAAAGGTCATGCACAAGAGTAGGAAAACTTATCAAGCAGAGAAGCCAAAGTTCCATAATTGCTAAAATAATGAGGAAGTCTTCAGAGTGTTATAGTGGGAAAGGAAGCTGGACATCCTAAACCCTCATCCAAGTATGGGGAAATTGTGTCTGCCCTGGCTCAGCAGGTAGGGACGGGTCTTGTGAAAACTAAGAGCACAGAATACAAGAAGTGAGATAGGAAAACAACTCTTTCCAGATGCAGACTCCTGAATAAGAATTTGGGAACTAGCAGTTTATTCGAGGGGAACTTCAGAAGGTCCTGGTAGAGTCACCAAGTGAGGTCCCCAGGTTTGCAGCATGGGCATCACCTGGAAGCTTGTTGGAGATGCAGAAGCTGGGGTTTTTCCTCTGGCTTGAATCCCCCACTGATGAAGGGTTGCTCTCAGACACTTAAAGTCCCAGGACTTCTGCTGACTGCTGGGCAAGATCTAGCTCTCAGATGGCACTTCCCCTTGGCAGGGAAGGAGGATACTTTCAGCTTGTGCTTGGGCATGCAGTGGAGATTGCCAAAGCCTTGTGGACAGGCATGGAGAGCTGAATACTAACCCTGCCCTGAACTGAGCGGCAGCTGGGAGCCTTTTCATTGTAGGAGACAAATCCCATGCAGAGAGTTTGGTCGATCAGGGTATTTCATACAGTGATTAGCTTTATTAACAATCAGACTGTCTCCACCTTTGATATGAAAAGTACCAGGTCAATGTTTTCAAATACAATTTCATAAGAATATGATTCAAAGTTATAGAGAGCCCCTGAGTAAAAATTGCAGAACTTGTTTTCTTATGTTTGTGCCGCCAAATTCTTGATTAGAATGTCTCCTACTCTTCTCTACCCTGGACCCTGCTCAAGGGATGATGACTCTGACCTTGGAGCATGTGGGTGCCCTGCTTGCACTGTTTCATTTAGCACCTGGATCCTCAGGCTGACCTTTCTCCCATTTGACTCTGGACATTCAGACTCACCTAATGTGTGTGGAGTGTAATACTTTGTTTTGTTTGAACAAAAGCCATGTGTAACAGAGTTTAATTTTCTTTTTATCTCCTCAGATTTGCATGATCCCACAGGCCCTTGACCAATGCTCAGGGGAGTTCCCCTGACTGCCACCACTACTGCCATCATTGATTGTTTTCAAATACTATATCCCATTTTGTCATGACATATAGTTCTTTCATGTACTGCTGATTTCTACTTCCTAATATTTTGTTAAAGATTTTGACATCAACATTTTTGAGATATATTGGTCTGTAGATGTTCCCCATACCTCCCTGCCTGTCTCCCTCCCCCTCTCCCTCTCTCCCTCACCCTTTCTTTCCCTCCCTCCTTTGAACTGTCTTTGTATGGTTTTTGTGTCAGGTTCATAAAATGAGCTGGGAAGTGCTCCCCTCAGTATTCTGGAGGAGATTGTGTAGATTTGATATCCTTTAAACAACTGTCTGAACCCTGGAGATTTCATTTTTGGAAATTTTAAAATTATGGAATCATTTTTTAAAAAAATATTTATTGGGCTACTCAAATTATCTAGTTCAATCTGGGGTGATTCGTGGTCATGTCTGGTTTGGTCTGCTTTATATTAAGAAGGTGATTTGCTATAGGCAGAGCTGAGCTCAAGTCTGACTCGGTGCCATTCTCCCACTTGGCAGAGCAGTCTCATCTCAACTTGGTCCTGACAGCTCTCACTTCCTGCCCCTGATCTCTCTGGTCTCCAGACCACAGGTTTTCTTGCTTTCTAAACTGGTTTTCAAGATTCTCCAGCTATAACCCATAGTGAGTCATAAGCTCTGAGGGCAAGAACAATAGCCTAATTTACAAAACAGCCACCTGACTTGTTGTTCATTAGTGCGTAGGAACTGCTGTTATAGAATGTCTTTCTTTCATCAGAAGGATAAAGCATACCATGCAATTTTCCCCTAAATGCTTCAGATTAACAGGGGTCATTTAAGGACAGTGATGGGAGAGAAAAAGCCACAGTCTTGGGTCTGTAGAAGTGTGATTGTGTCTTAGTTGGCCTTTCTCATTGCTAGTGTTGTCCTTGAATTTATCTCTCAACTGATTTGTGCTACATTAGGCCTTTCTATGAGATGCTTTCCCTACTTTATAAGTTGTAATTAGATATGGTTATGATTAATAATAATCTTTGTTATTAAATGTCATCATGATAAACATGACTCATGTTTGTTGAACATTCTTACAACCATCCTGCAAGTAATGTTCTCCTTAGAGAGCTAAGAACTCAACCTAAATGATTAGCACTCATAATATGCCACACATCCCTTATGAATCTATGAACTATTAAAATTCACATTTTGTGGTTAAGAAAATGAAGGTCATTTACCCAAGACCACACAGCTAGGAAGTAGCAGAGTCAGGAGTTCAACAGAAAGTCTGGCTCTTGGCTCAGGCAGGTAGCTTGTGAGGCTGATGAAGTCGGAGGTAACAAATAGGAAAGTGGGAGAGAGAGGAATGTGCCCTGTTCTGTCCTACTCCAAGCTGCCTTGATTCATTCATTTGATCAGTTATTGAGGGCCTACGTTGTCCAGGGCATTGGATAAATGTTGCTGAGTAATATAAATATGATCTATGCCTTTATGAAGTTTGCAGTTGTGGAAAAGATAGCAGATTTGGAAAAGCTACAAAAATAATGGAAATTGTTCTAGTGAGGGTCAAATGGAGTGATAAACATGTTTGGAAATTATTTATCAGGCTTCTCAAGTGACATTCTGTCCCTGACTATCCACAGGCTTAAGGTCAGTCTTGATTTTTCTTTTCTTTTCTTTCTTTTTTTTTTTTTATTTGTGTGTGTGTGTGTTTAAACAACCACCATCAGAGAAACCTGGCAAGTGCTGTACAGAGAGCTTATTTGTGAAGCATTTGAAAGTAAATAGCCAAACAGATGACCCATTGCCCACAAATACTTCAACAGGACATTCTCTTACTTAGCTGTAATACATTGTCAAAATGAGGAAGTTAACATTAATACATTATAGCCAACTAATTCTCCAAACCCACTCATGTTTCAAGATTTGTCCCAATGATGTCTTATGTTACATTCAGTGTTCCCTCCTTAGTCACCCTCAGTCTAGAATGATTCTGAAGCCTTCCCTTGACTTTCATGACTTTGACACTTGTTAAGTTTACAGACCAGTTATTCTGTAAAATAATCTCAGTTTGGGTTGGTTGATGTCTCCCCATAGCCACATTGGGGTCATGCATCTTCGGCAGAGACATGAATAAGATCTGTCACGTTTTTCTTGGTGCACCTTATAGGTGGTGCTTGATAGCCATCTGTCTCGTTATTGATGTTGTTCATTTTGGTCATTGTATTAAGTGATGTTTTCCAGGCTTCTTTTCTGTAAATTTTCCCTTTGGTAATTAATAAATATTTTGTGTAGAGCTACTTTGAAACAATTTAAATATCTCATTCCTCGTGAAACTTTTTAATTTATTCATAAATTATTTATACCTGTATGGACTCATGGCTTCCTATTTTATTCAATAGATGTTACTTTGTTTTTATAACTACATATTTTCAAGCTCAAATTGTCCCTCATTGACCCTGAGGGAGCCCCTTCAAGCTGGCCTCTGTTTTTGTTGACTTGTACCCATTAATTTTTAAAAAAATATTTTTTAAGGCATCGATGGACCTTTATTTTGTTAATTTAATCATACGTGGTGCTGAGAATCGAACCCAGTGCCTCACACATTCCAGGCAAATGCTCTGCCTCTGAGCCACAGTCCCCCCAAAGACAAATCCTGTCTAAATCCACAGAACATGTGACTAAGACTTAATATGGCAAAAATGGGCCTAAGTATCTGAGAGTAGAAGCTTGCTTCTCTTGGGCTTTCTGAGTGTGTGCTGTGTTATCACACCTCTTAGAGGACAGACACTCAGGGAGAAGACCCACACAGGAAGAGAAGGAATTGTCCATGGAGACAGAATGCAGTGATGTGGGCACAAGCCAGAGAACACCTAGCCACGAGAAGCTGGATGAGGCAGAGAAGGACAAGCCCCTAGAGCTTTAGGAAGAAGCATGGCCTCCGTGATGCCTTGAGTCTAGCCTCCAGGACAGTGGAGTATCTCTAATGTTTCAGGCCACCTAGATTGTGTTCATTTGTTACAATAGCTCTAGGAATCTAATACACTATCTGCAGCATCAGGCACCCTGCCCTGCGGGGCTGGAATCAGGTGCACCCTGCAGAGGTCTAAGCCCACGTGTGTTCACAGGGTGCTGGGTTCAAGACTCAAATGAGAGAAACAAAGGAGCAAGAGTCTGAACCCCGGCAGCACCCCCACCCCCCCAGGACCCAGTGAGCATGTTGGTCAGCACTGGGTCCATAGAGCAGGGCTTCAAGGCTAAAGCCAGGCAGGCAGATTGAGACACTGCTTCATTTAGGAAGAGGGGTGCATGCTGAAGGTCAGAGACATTGCTGGGTATTAAAATGGACACAATTTATGCCCTATTAGGTAGAGTCAATCTGTCCTGAAGAAGACTTCTGATAAAATTTTAGGAATGAAACAAGATTAGTGCTGATAAGTATCTAGATCCGAGAAGAATGCAGGGTGACTTCCTATAAAGTAGCCTAGAAATTTGCTTCATAGCACTTTGTAGAGAACTCTTATTATTTGTGCTTTTGAAATTTTTGCCCAGGTCTGAAGTTCCAGGGGGAATATCCACCTGATCAAGCTTAAGTCATATGTGACCCTAGGACTAGGGAAGGGAAGGGCACAGGGAGAGGTGAAATTTGTTGCCCTCAGTTTCAGTTGAGATTAGACAGGTGTACTTCTTAAAGAAGTTAAACCAGAGAGGGAGTAGCTGTTCTCTAAAAGGAAATTGATCTCTGATTAAGTATGGATTTTGGGCAAAAGTTTTTAAATCTTCAGTGATTCTTACAAGATCATTCAGAAATGGAGAAGAATATGAGTAAAGTCAAATATTTAGTAATATTATTGACTCTGGATCAAGCTTCACCTGAAATCAACAGATCTTGGAAACTTCTAGTGACATGAACAGATAAGTTTCCTTGTGCCTGCCCTCCCTTTATAGCTCTAAGTTCATTTGGGTTTGGTTATCTTTCATGTGTAACCAAAATATTTCCAACTGATATATCCCCACAATGCTCTTACAAAATTGTAGGCAGAACTTTATTTTCTTTTTATTTCTCATAAAATCATTCATTTCAATTCATTTTAAAATATGAGTGACATTTGTGTTGCTCATTTATAGCTCATATCAGATGATTTATCCTGCCTATAATATCACATTTTAAAGTAATTTCTGTCAGATAGGTGGTATACTTTTATAATGATGTTTGAATACCTTTTTTTATAGTGTCCTAATAAAACAAAGATGACATTACATTGGAAAAGTTCTCTTTTTTTGTATAGCAATTTTGAAATCAAATTTTCAACTGTGGAATTGATTGTGGTAAAAATGCAGAAACTCTAGATTCAGCATGTCCTTATATCAGTCAGGACAGTCAGCTACCTTATCACTTTTGCAAGTCCTTCTTGGGTTCTATTATGGTTTTGATCTTGAAGAGCATGTGTGGAAAGCACGATCCCCAATGTAGCAAGGTTCAGATGTGGGACTTTTAGCCAGGGATTAGGGCTCTGACCTCATCAGCAGATCAACCCACTTGCTGGATAAACACATTGATAGCTCATGGATTACAGGATGCTAATTCTAGGCAGATGGGGTATGCCTGAGGAAGCTGGTCACTGGGGACATGGTCTTGAAGACTATATCAGCCCCTGACCCCTTCCTGACTCTCTCTTTCTCTGCTTCCTGGCCACCATGAGCTACATGCTCTTCTGCCATGTTCCTCTGCCTCACTTCAAGTCCAGAACAATGGAGTCCCCCAGCCATGTACTGAATCTCTGAAACTATGAGCAAAGACATAAATTTTTCCTCCTCTAAGTTGTTCTTGTCAGGTATTTCAGTCACAGTAGTGAAAAGCTAACCAGGTGCTGAGGGGAACACAAGACAGCATTACCCAGAGGCCAATCAGTTCCTATCCTTGTGGAAAACTAAGAAATGTAACCAAAGTTTTTATAGTAGCACATTATCCTAAGGGACTTCAGGATAATTTATTAACTCATAAGACATTCTACACAGGGTGGAGTTTTCTATTTACTACGATTTTTAGATAAGAAAACTAAGATTCAGAAATTCACTTCATTATCCACCTAATTAATAAATAAATATGAATTCCTGAGTTGCTTTTCTTTGTGATTAACATGCCCAGAGAACTCACAACACTTGCCATTTGCAACAATATGAAGGTAAAATAACATAAATGTTTGTTAATACTCTAATAATCCTCACAAAGCATTTGAAAAGAAAATAGACATTTTCCATATTGTAGATATTGACATCTTGGAGTTTTTCTTAAAAGGATTTTTTTTTTCTCAGTTTGATCATATGCAGAGAAAATAGAAGAGGAAAAAATGTGAGAAAGTCACCTAATGCCAACCCAGAGCAATTTATCAGAATCATTGCCCATCATTTATCGTGGTAAGTAGCATGCTAAACTATGATTGTGATTGATATAATTTTAATGTCTTAGGAATCACTTTCTACAATGTATTTCCCTTAATGCATTTTAACTATTCATATTTGATTTAAAATAACTTTAATTAGAAATTTGTTGTTAGGATAGAAAAATGTCAGAACCAATAATGACAAACATTGTAATAAATCTTAGAACAATTTGTTTAGTACCTTTTGGAATTGTGACTCACCTGGATGGCTTCTCCAATGTAGAATTACACATAAAGACTCAGATATCAAAGGGCTATAAAAATGGACTTCCATTTCATTTTTATTTTGTCCCTATTCTCATCAGTTAAACTAGGTCAGAAGTTTGGAGACAAATGACAACCATAAATTAATCTTTCAAAATCCTAATGTGAGCAGGAGTAGGAATTCAAATAGGTCCTGAATATTCCCTCAGCATGTATTGGGGGCTTAACCTTTGATGGCTGTGCTCTGGGGCTGGGAAGACAGCAGTGACCAGAATAGGCAAAGTGACCTTTCTCAAAGGTCTGACATTCCATTGGGGTGGGAGTGATCAATACAATACTCAGTGTGTGTGTGTGTGTGTGTGTGTGTGTGTGTGTGTGTGTGTTGGGGGGATATGCTATGGAGAAAAATAAAGTAAAAGAAGGATGAGAGGACAAGCATTACTGCAGCCTTAAACAGAATGATCAGGAAAGATCCCACTGAGAATATTTGAGCAAAGTGTTTGAAGAAAGTATGAGAGTGAGTTCTGAGGCCTGTGGGGAGCCACGCACAGAGGTCTTTAGGGCTGTTCGCTGGTGTTCCTGTCCTCCTCCTTCTCCTCTGGCCACATGGTGGGATGGCTTCTCCTGTCCCAGGAAGAGAAATTGTTTTGGTTTATGAAAAAATAAAAAAGAATTGGAACTGCTTTTTGTTAATGAATGCCAAGGTGGGTGAAGGGCTAAGGACCTGGGCAGGACTTGCCAGCCTCCTTCTCCTCAAGTGAGTTAAATCCAGTTGGAGAGGCTGATGGACTTTGTTGCTTGAACCCTGAGGTTTGGGGGTGGCTTGCTGCAATGTAACCTATTCTGATCTGACAGTGCCGTGGCAGGTGGCAGAATGTGGGATGTGTTTGTGGAATAGCAAGGAGGCTGCAGCAGCAGGTGGGCAGGTTCCTGAGACAAGGTCAGAAAAGTAAGGGAGGGAGGGATAAGTTGGATGAGCACTTGAAAGCCAATGTTGCTACCCTCTGTTGGTGCTGGGTTCCTTATCTCTGCTCAGCAAACAATTGAAGAACAGGACACAGAGATAGCAAGCAAGCAGCAGATAGTTGCAAAAGGGACAGAGAAGGGCCCCAGAGCTGGGAATCCAGTGGGGAATTTTGGCTTGTTCTTTTTATGGTTCTCTGGAATTTCCTCCTTTCCTTATCTCCTCCTCTTTCCACGTTCTCCTCACTATTATTGATCAGTGCCCTCTCTGTCCACGTGTCTGTTTTAGTGTTTATATTGGATCCCCTGCTTAGGAGCATGAGTGTGGAAGTGTGTTTGATTGGGTCCCGGCTTGTGTGAATGATCATTTTCATCAAACAGTTAAGTTGACCTCGTGAGAAGACCCTCTCCATGCTCCTTTGTTTTGGTCCTCTCCCTGGCCTCCTCACTCGCCATCTTGCCCTGGCAGCCTAAGCCCTTCTAAATCTCCCTCACTGTGAGGCCTTGGGGTTTTATTCTCAGTGAAATGAATGGGAACATCCTAAAAGATTTCTGAGAAGAAATCTTTGCTAACTCCAGCTGCTTCCTGGAGTTAGGGCACATATAGTTCATTATACTTGCCCCTATACTGTGGCCCTCACAGATTCAAACAGGGTCTGGGGTAAACTTGCTCAGGGTGACTTCCAGTGACCTGCTTGGGAAATGTGTGAGTCAGGACCTGCCACCATGGGCTTTGCAGTTTCAGATCTCCTGGCTCCCAAAGGGGGACACTTCTCGATATCCAGCATAAGTCCTAGTCACTTCAGGCTTCTGGTGGGTGCTAAGAGGTCAGCAGGAGGAAAGGTGTTGCCACCCTGCACAGAAACTGACCTAATCTCTGGGACTTCCAGGGAAAAACAAAAACACATTTGGCACGCAGAGACTCCTGGGGCATCTCATGATTCCTCCTTGTCCAGATTTGGTGATGATAAATCGGCCTGTGCAGCAGCCATGACCTGTGAAGTGTACCATGAGCAGGGGCTGAGCTCCTGAAGGAATGAGGGTCTGATTCACCTCACCAGCTCAGTCACCTAAACCAGGAGAGTGTCCACCTGAGCCAATTTGGAATGGGCAGTTAAGGAGGGAGAAGATCAGTGTCACTCTGTCCTGAAACCATCTGTAGTAGCAGGGGCTATAGTTGGTCCCCACTAAATTCCCTTCTGTAAGCCTCTCTGGGGAAAGAAATTAACTAGAATCTTGGAGCAGCTATTCTAAGATGGTGTGACTTGCTCTGCATTGCCAGCCGATTTGAGCTGTGCACAGAGTGGCTTTAGTGGATTTTGTGGTTTGTGCCCCAAAGCTCATTCCCTCAGCTGTCAAGAGAGTCTCACCCTTAGGTCACAAGAGCTGGATGCTACTTCAGGAGAAGGGAACATCCAGTCATGTTCTTGTCTTCTCCCTGGTATATTCAAAATCATTGATTGTCAACTTGGGCAATATAAAGCTCGGGCTCCTCGCTTCAATCTGGAACACCTTTGGAGCACATCAAGATGCCTATAGGATCAGCTGAGGTCTCTGCTGCAACTGCAACACAATTTGACTTCCTCTTCTGCACAGGCTTTCTCCTTCCCTCCTGTTGGCAGACAGAATAACGGCCTCCAAAGATGATCACATCTTATTCCCCAGAACCTGTGGCTGTGTTATCTGACATGGTCAAAGGAAATTTGCAGATATGATGACGTTAAAGATCTTGGGTCACAGCATTCCACTGAGCAAATTTATTGTTCCATAGTTTTGTTTTGTTTTTCTTTTTGTTCGGGCACTTTACCCAGGGGTACTTTACCACTGAGCTGCACCTCCAGCCCTTTTTATTTTGAGACAGTCTAAGTTGTTTAGAGCCTTGCCACATAGTTGAGGCTATCCTCGAATTTGTAATCCTCCTGCCTTAGCCTCTCAAGCTGCTGGGATTACAGGTGTACATGACCACACCTGGCTCCAGGTAGGCGAATTTAATCAGAAGGGTCCTTATCAGAAAGAGGTGGGAGGTCAGAAGTAAGGAGGAGACCAGGCTGATGATTTTGGAAATAGAAGAAAGAGCCAGGAGCAAGGGGTGAAGGTGGTTTCTTGAAGAGGAAAAAGACAAGAAAACAGCTTCTCCCTAGGATCCTCCAGGAGGAGCAAAGCCCAGTCCACTCAGTTCCCACTTCTGACTCTAGAACTGTAATATGATAAATTGTGCTGCACCAAGTCCCCAGGTTTGTGGCAACTCATTGCAGCAGCATGGGAGACAAATACTCCTTCCTTTCAGGTATTGTTTGGGAAAGCACACCCTTATCAATTTTCATCAGGAACCTGGCTTGGAATCCTGGGGAACCAAATCAAACTTAGTTGTCTAGAGTGTAGGCTTCCTCTGGATGAGTGAAACTGAGCCATAACTCACATTCGGTAGAGCCTTACTCTCAGCTCCATTTAAAAATCCATATCATAACTTTTTGTTGTCTTATACTCCAAGCTCCACATCAAGAGCAGATTCTCCAGAAGTTTTATCACTTCCAGTTTTTTAAAACTTACTTTTGTTTTTAGATTTCATTTTATTTATTTATTTTTTATGTGGTGCTGAGGATCGAACCCAGTGCCTCATATGTGTGAGGCAAGTGCTCTACCATCGAGCCACAACCCCAGCCCCACGCCAGGCTTTTTGGAATTAGAAACAGTCCCCAGATCCACTGTGTGTTAGACCCAGGATGAGAGGTAGAAGAATTGTGGGAGGACATTAGAATTTTTAGCCTCCTCTTGCTTTTTGATGGGACTTTGACCAGAGAGTATTCCTGTGTCACACAGGGTAATTTGTTACTCCTGAAAAGTCTCTGAGGGTACTGCTGCAGAGTTGTCTGCAACCTGAAGAGGATTATGATGGTGTTAAAACATGCTTACAATTCCTTGACACTCCTCTGATCGAAAGGTGGGATTTCTGTGTACTCCTCTTGAATCTGGACAGGCTTGTGCCTGCTTTCACCAATGAAATGCCAATAAAGTGATGCTAAGTCACTTCTAAGAGCTGGTCATAAAAGACCTTGAGTTCTTTTCTGGTTCTCTTGGGCTCTCTCCCTCTTCCCTATAAGAAATTACCCTGAGCACCCCACGCTGAAGTGACATGGGGGAGGCCTGTGGTCAATAGTCCCAGCTGAGTTCCCAGTGGACAGCCAGGCCCACTGTGGCCATCTGAGTGAGCCTTCTTAGACAACTGAAATCTGCCTGCAAATGCACAAAAGGCTCTGAATGAGAACTGTCCAGACCAGCTGGTCATATGTTATTATCATGATTCAATGGTGTCTGGAAGGTGCTGACTTTGGTGATAAATTATTATGTAGTCAAAGTAACAAGGCCAGGGATCCAGTACAAGAAATATTCTTGTTACTGTAGGTCTGTCTCTAGAAATTGTGGATTCTAGAACAAGAATCCAAAAGGGGGCCCACATACTATATGTCTAAATATTTAAAATTATAAACCAAGTGAGCAAATTGATAAATAAAATATGTTCTTTTATCTCATCTTTAAAAATGTACATTCTTGGTGACAAAATAGAAAGTTGGCAAAATATAAAATGTAGTTGAATTTAATGAGTATTACACATGTCTGTTTTGTGGATGGGGTGATGGTATTTGGATGAGTAGTTGTTTTATCTTATAGAAAGTGGCATCCACTAAGTGCCACTATTGCAAATACATCCCTAATTCCAGAGTACCTCATGAACCAGGAACTGGAACATGAAGAAAAGAAAGGAAAAGAATGGGAAAGAAAGAAAAGACGAAAAAAGACCCTCAGAACTCCTGGAAGCACTTTGCATGCCGGAGAACCTTCTGTGTATGTGGTTCATTGAACAGCACAACTTGCCAAGTGAATTCATTTCTCTTTTCCCTTACCTGACAGCCACTCTCATCTAAATACTCCCCACAGTTCCAAGCAGTGTTATCCCTGACACAACAAACCACAACCTGTTAATCAAGTAGACACTATCTTGTGTTGACTGGGGACACAGGATGAGGGAGGTGGAGAGGCGTTTCTGGGGACCTGAGCAGTTCCCCATCAGAGTGGGAATTTAGGATTAAGGACAGTGCCATATTAGTGCCCAGTGACAGATCCAGGAGCCTCAGTACACCGGATGAGTTTAATGTGTCAGGGTGTGTGTACCTGTGATATGCGGAGCCCCTTACAGCATGGACCTTACTGTCAGCATTGCCAATTCAGAGTTCCATACACAGGGCCCCATGTCTGGAAAACTGTGATGGGCTCTAACTACCTAGCGTTTATCCACGTCCAACTCCCAAATTGCCAACCACAAGGAGTAATGAAGAGGCTGCAGGCCGGCTGTTTCTGTGACTCACTTTGAGCCACTGTCCCATTCAGTCACTCGTTCATTCTGCCCTTACTGTGTGGAGGTACCGCTGTGGGCAGAGTGAGCAAGGCAGACGGTTCTGTCCTCACAGAGCAGAGAGAGAAGACTAAAGGTACATATAATCAAACCAGTCAGTAAGAGAGTTTAATAGAGGGATAAATTTTAAGAAGACAACAAAGCAGAAAACGGATTGGGGTGGGGAACTTTGGCTAAGGGTGGGGAGGTGACCTTTTGGCTGAACCCCGTTGCACCATCGGAGGTAACTGTACACATACTGGGTGGATTAGCTAGCTGGATTTCCTGATATTAGAGGGTTAAGCAGAACCACTTCTCAAAGTTCAACTTGATGACCATCTTTCTGAAGTAATTTCAGGTGCATTTTCTTAGCAAAGTGAATAGTGTAACCAATATAAACTTCTTCATACTTCTGGATATTCCAGCTGCTTGATGGTTAATGCACAAAAGATATAGAATATGTTGTGATTAGGCCCAAATTGGCCTGAATCCAGAATTCATCCTACAAAAAGTGTTATATTAGCAGAATTTTATATCAGCTAGTTTTCTACTTCTCTCTTTTTAATACCAATAAAGTAATAGAAAATTAAAAATCCCTGAGACTTTGGTAAAATAACATTCTTCTATAACTGATTTTAATATGAAAGACTTGATTAACCAGGTAATTTTTTTGCCATCTGGGGATTGAATGTAGGGTGAGTGCAACACAAGTGATCTACCAATGAGGTACATTTCCAACCCTTTTTATTTTACTTTGAAATAAATAAAACAAAACAGGGTCTTGCTAAGTTGCTGAGGCTGACCTTGAACTCACCATTGTCCTACCTCAGCAGTTGAGATTACAGACATGAGCCACCATGTTCAGTTTAATCAGGCAAGTTTTTAAAAAGCAAAATTAGTATAGAATGTGATTTTTGGAAAATGTTTTTAAAATTCCAGTCCTGTATATGCCATGAGATTTTTAATAAAAGAATCCCTAAAGTTATAACTTCTTAGTCAGCCAATGTATCCTATAGGCTGATATATAGAACAACAACTTATTTTTTTTTCAATTTAGAAAAGGGAAATTTACTAGTTGGTTTTAAGAGAAATATGCATACATAATATGGTATTTTTTTCTAACTCATAAGTATTTTATTCATAGAAATGAATCAGTCTAAACTGGGCATAATCCCAGTAGCTCAGGAGGCTAAGGTAGGAGGATTACAAGTTCAAAGCCAACCTCAGCAACTATTCAAAGCCCTAAGCAACTTTGTGAGACCCTGTCTCAAAAAAAAAAAGTAGAAGCAGGCTGGGGATGTGGCTCAGTGGTTAAGCACCTCCTGGGTTCCCTCTCTGGAAAAAAAAAAGTCTTTCAATATTTTCTAAATATGAAAGAGAAGAGAATCATTAGGCTTTGTTGTTGTTATGGTTTAGATATTAGGTGTCCCCCCAAAACTTATGAGAGACAATGCAAGAAGTTTTAGAAGAGAAATGATTGAATTCTGAGAGCCTTAACCCAATCAGTGAATTAATCCCCTGATGGGGATTAACTGAGTGGTAATTGAAAGTGAGTAGGGTGTAGCTGGAGAAGGTGGGTCATGGGGGTGTGACTTTGGGGTATATATTTTGTATCTGGTCAGTGGAGCCTCTCTCTGCTTCCTGATCATCATGTGAGCCACTTCCTCTGCTACTCTCTTCTGCCATGATGTTCTACTTGACCTCAAGCCCTGAGGAATGGAGCTGGCTATTTATGAACTGAGACCTCTGAAACTGTGAGCCCTCAAATAAACTTTTCCTGCTCTACAATTTTTCTGGTCAGGTCTTTTAGTCACAGAAGCAAAAAAAAAAAAAAAAAAAAAAAAAAAAAACTGACTAAAACAGTTATTAATAATTAAAACCACATTAATTGTGTAAATAATATACAAAGTGATTTGTATATTAATAATATACTTTCATATTATTATATTATATATTATACAAATATATTTGTATATTAATAATAATATGCATCAGTTCATGTAATTATACAATACCTCTGTGGATTGGTGTGGGGTATTATTAGTAATTCTGATTTTATATTTGGGAAAGTAAACACAGAAAACATAAGTACCATGTCCAAAGCCACATAGTGGGAAATGGGGGAGCTGGGAGCTGAACCTGTGTGGTCAGTCAATGCTTGAGATTTTGACAATAATCTTCTAGATATTTAGTACTGTTTTATTTTTTTTTCTTTATAATACTTAGCTATCATGATTACATTCTTATTTTCAAAATTAATCTGAACTGTATTTCATCTTTCAGTTTTCAAATATAGCTTTAACTGCAAAAATTCAGCATAGTTTATAAAATACTTTTTGTAAAATGAAATTTTATTCTAAAATGTGTGCAAAATTACAAGACACTGGGCTGGGATTGTGGCTCAGTGGTAGAGTGCTTACCATCTCATGTGTGAGGAACTGAGTTCGATCCTCAGCACCATATAAAAATAAATAAATAAAATAAAGATATTATGTCCACCTACAACTAAAAATAAAAAATTATAAGACACAAATACCATTAAAACAGATAAATGTGTACGTGTTTGTGTGCATGTGTGTGTGTGTATGTGTGTGTGTGTGTGTGTGTGTGTGTGTGTATATATATATAGAGAGAGAGGGAATGATGAAACAAAGAATATGATTTTAGCCTTTTTCAGGAGACTTCATCAATAAAACCCAATTTAAAATATATTTTTTTCAAACAATTTAGACAATGTAAACAAATTTTCTCTCACATGTATATGTGAACTCTAGCATGATTTAGAAAACAGTCAAAAGTAAAATATAAAACTATACAAAATGAGTTAAAATACAATATATATGTGTGTATATATATACATATATATATGATTATGATAAATTGCAGATACAGAGTACATTAAATTAACTAGAATTTCTGAACAAATTGCACAACCAAGTAATGACAAATATCCATAACAAATCATAGACCGGCAAAGATATTGCAAAATGATTGTTGAGGGATTTAGTGCCAGAATCTTCCATTTAATCTGAAATTGCCTCTTCCTCCTTTTCCTTCTATTCTAACTCCAAAATAAATGAGGTTCTGTGAAACCTGATGTTAAACCATCAAATGGCTGATTGTGCTTTTGGTATTTTAATGAATATCTTTGCATTAAATTCACTTTCTAGGACATCTTTTTTTCTTCTTTTTCTAAACTCATCTTCTCAACATCTCAGGTACAAAATCCCATTACTACATCAGGGTATTGTTAGGGTGGCTTTCCTCCTTCAAGCGGACATTGAAAGTTCTCTCAACAAATAAAAACAGAGAACAAATTGAAGATGGCGGCGGGAAGTGAGTAAGCCGCTCTGTGCCCCGCGCCGCCGCGTCTGAAAAGATGAGGTAAAGATCATTAAAGGAGATCTGTCGACAAAAACCCAGCACCGTGTCAAGAAAGGGGCCTAGGTGGAGTGAATCCGCCACTAATCCAGCCAAGGTGAAGGGAGTCCATCACGACTTCAACGCGAGCAGTAAGGCTGCAGCCCCAGCTGCACGGCTCTATCGGCCCCATCTCCTTCCCCTCTCTGCCTCTCCGCCTCGCTTCTTTCTCCCCAGCTGTCTCTCCTCCCAAGCTCAGTCTCTAAATTTAGATCTCAATTTCTTTCCCCCACCCCGCCCGCTCTCCTGCGTGTCCGGCACCCGGACCGCGAGGCCCTGAGGTGCCGCCTCCCCTCCCCCAACCCGTACCCCCTCCCCGGGGGTCCCGAAGGCCGCTGCTGACGCCACCGCAGTCGCCGCCACCTCCCGAGGAGCACCATAGAGCAGACTCTTCACCGCGCGAATGAGCTGCCGAATTATATGAAACAGCTGATAAGATGAGTGACAATTTAAAATCCAAGTGATCCGAGAACACGCACTGAGCTCTGACCCGCTGAATTCAAACTCCCGGTCACCTGCTTCCCGCAGACAAACAGCTATGACTCGGCATTAATTCATCCGGCTGAAACAACTGGTCAGCCCTTCTCATCATACGAAGGTAAATGCCTACCGAGCCTTCATAAGTAGTGGCCACAGGTTTGAAACGGGGCTTGGGAGAGAAGGACCCACCCGTTGAATTGGTCGCCCGGCAAAGGGAAATGACGTCATCAAACTGCTGCGGAGGAGATAACTTCGGGGAAACAGGTGTGTGATCCCATAGCCTTGCCTCTCCACACATCGGGAAAACCTTAAGGGCCCCTCCCAGCTCTCCCATAAGGGCCCCTCCCAGCTCTCCCGTGAGTGCTACAGCCAGCCGGAGGGAATCAGAGGTGGTGCGGGACCCGCGGAGCGGAACTACCACTCCCACCAGGACTGACTGCTGATGTCTCTTGCACCAGCTACGGGGAAGTGGATACCGGAGGGCAAGTAAAATCCGCTGAGGATTCTCAGCCCCAAACTCTACAAACTTAGGGTCTGAGGGAATGGCAAACTGGAAGAGTGTGCCCAGTCGTTCATGAAAACAGGGCTCCTGGGAGCAGCAGACTTGGCATGTAGCCAGTATTGTGGTGAGAGGGGCCTGGATAGAGAAAAAGTGGGAAGTGACTAGACACAAGAGGAGGCCCTAGACACTCAGGATTGGAGACTCGCCCAGTCTGGGAGGAGCTGCTGCACAGTGATTGGTTCCCGCGTATTGACAGGAGAAACTTGACCTGGTGGGCACAGCGCCATCTACTTCTCATCTGGAAGAGAAGTTAATCAAACTCTAAGATGGCATTTAATAGGTTTTTTTTTTTAAATTTTTTTTAAATTTTTTTCTCTCTTTTTCTTTTCTTTTTCTTTTCTCTTTTTTTTTGATTTGGGTTTTTCTTTCATTTTCATTTTTTTCTCTCTTGTTGTTTTATTAATTTTTAAATTTTTTTTTACAAAATATTTTTTTTTAATTTTTTTTCTACTGATTTCAATTTAAAATTTTTTAATTATTATTATTATTTTATTTTTTTAAAAATTTTTTTCTTTTTTAGTTCCTATTCTTTTTCTTCTTTAGTCTTTTCATTTTTCTTATCCCCCCCTTTTTCCTTGAATTCTAGCTGCCTACTCTCATTCTCTTTAGAGACTTCTTCCCTTCCCTTCAAATACCTTTCCTCCCAAGCATCAAATTAATCTATAGGAGTAAACAGTAACTCAGCAGTCAAACAGAACATGAAGCAACATGAGCAGCTTCAAAAAACAAGGAAGAAAAGGAGTACAAACAATGCAGGACAGCCTAAATATTCAGGAGGACCTAGAGTCATCAGAAAAATGGTCATATAAAGAACTCAAGGAACACCTAAGACAGATGGAATGGAACCTTAAAGAGGATACAAGACAGCAAATTCAAGCAGCGAAAGAACACATTGAGAATGCATTTCATAAACAGATAAAAGAAGAAGTTAAGCATCTTTATCAGGAGATAGAGATTATAAAAAATAATCAAACAATAATTCTAGAAATGAAGGAAACGATAAACCAAATTAAAAACTCAATTGAGAGTATCACTAACAGAGTGGAGCAAGTAGAAACCAGAACGTCAGATAATGAAGACAAAATATACCATCTTGAAAAGAGTCTAGCCAACTCAGAAAGGCTGGTAAAAAATCATGAGAAAAACATCCAAGAGTTATGGGATAACATGAAGAAACCAAACTTACGAGTCATCGGGATAGAAGAAGGTACAGAGATTCAAACCAAGGGAATGAGAAGCCTGCTGAATGAAATAATTACAGAAAACTTTCCAGAAATAAAAAAGGAAACAGATATACAAATTGAAGATGCATACAGGACACCGAGCACACAAAATCACAGTAGACCAACGCCAAGACACATGGTTATGAAGATATCCAATATACAGAACAAAGAGAAAATATTAAAAGCTACAAGAGAAAGGAGACAGATTACATTTAGGGGTAAACCAATACGGTTAACCATGGATTTTTCATCACAGACACTGAAAGCAAGAAGGTCATGGAACAATGTATTTCAAACACTGAAAGACAATGGATGCCAACCAAGAATTCTGTATCCAGCAAAATTAAGCTTCAGGTATGACAACGAAATAAAAATCTTTCATGATAAACAAAAGTTAAAAGAATTTGCAGCCAGAAAACCAGCATTGCAAAGCATTTTGAGCAAAACACTACAAGAAGAAGAAATGAAAAACAATAACCAAAACCATCAGTGGGAAGTGCCTCAGTAAAGACAGAGGGCGAGGGGAAAGACAATCATGGAGAAACAAACAAAAAATTTTTTTTAAAAAGGATAAACAATCAAACATGGATGGAAGTTCAAACCACATATCAATAGTAACTCTGAATGTTAATGGCTTAAACTCTCCAATAAAGCGACATAGGCTGGTATCATGGATTAAAAAAACAAATCCAACAATATGCTGCCTCCAGGAGACACATCTGATTGGAAAAGACATACACAGGCTGAAGGTGAAAGGATGGGAAAAAATATACCACGCACACGGTCCTCGCAAGCAAGCAGGGGTGGCCATCCTGATATCGAATAAAATCGACTTCAAGACTAAGTAAATAAAAAGGGATAAAGAAGGTCATTATATACTGTTAAAAGGAACCATTCACCAACAAGACATAACAATTATCAATATTTACGCACCAAATAATGGTGCTGCAACATTCATAAAACAAATTCTCCTCAAATTCAAGAATCAAATAGACCACAACACAATAATTATGGGAGACTTCAACACACCTCTCTCACCATTGGACAGATCCTCCAAACAAAAGTTAAATAAAGAAACTATAGAACTCAATACCACAATCAATAACCTAGACTTAACTGACTTATATAGAATATATCAACCATCATCAAATGGATATACTTTTTTCTCAGCAGCACATGGATCCTTCTTAAAAATAGACCATATATTATGCCATAGGGCAACCCTCAGTAAATATAAAGGGGTGGAGATAATACCATGCATTTTATCTGATCATAATGGAATGAAACTGGAAATCAATGATAAAAGAAGGAAGGAAAAATCCTACATCACATGGAAAATGAACAATATGCTACTGAATGATCAATGGGTTACAGAAGACATAAAGGAGGAAATCAAAAAATTCTTAGAGATAAACGAAAATACAGACACAACATATCGGAATCTATGGGACACAATGAAAGCAGTTTTAAGAGGAAAGTTCATCGCCTGGTGGTCATTCCTCAAAAAAAGAAGAAACCAACAAATAAATGAGCTCACACTCCAACTCAAAGCCCTAGAAAAGGAAGAGCAAAACAACAGCAAATGTAGCAGAAGGCTAGAAATAATTAAAATCGGAGCGGAAATTAATGAAATTGAAACAAAAGAAACTATTGAAAAAATTAACAAAACTAAAAGTTGGTTCTTCGAAAAAATAAATAAGATTGACAGACCTTTAGCCATGCTAACGAAGAGAAGAAGAGAGAGAACTCAAATTACTAACATACGGGATGAAAAAGGCAATATCACAACAGATGCTACAGAAATACAGAAGACAATTAGAAATTATTTTGAAAACCTATATTCCAATAAAATAGAGGATAGTGAAGACATCGATAAATTTCTTAAGTCATATGATTTGCCCAGACTGAGTCAGGAGGATACACACAATCTGAACAGACCAATATCAATGGATGAAATTGAAGAAGCCATCAAAAGACTACCAACCAAGAAAAGCCCAGGACTGGATGGGTATACAGCGGAGTTTTACAAAACCTTTAAAGAAGAATTAATACCAATACTTTTCAAGTTATTTCAGGAAATAGAAAAAGAGGGAGCTCTTCCAAATTCATTCTATGAGGCCAACATCACCCTGATCCCGAAACCAGACAAAGACACCTCAAAGAAAGAAAACTACAGACCAATATCTCTAATGAACCTAGATGCAAAAATCCTCAATAAAATTCTGGCGAATCGAATACAAAAACACATCAAAAAAATAGTGCACCATGATCAAGTAGGATTCATCCCTGGGATGCAAGGATGGTTCAACATACGGAAATCAATAAATGTTATTCACCACATCAATAGACTTAAAGATAAGAACCATATGATCATCTCGATAGATGCAGAGAAAGCATTCGACAAAGTACAGCATGCCTTTATGTTCAAAACATTAGAAAAACTAGGGATAACAGGAACTTACCTTGACATTGTAAAAGCTATCTATGCTAAGCCTCAGGCTAGCATCATTCTGAATGGACAAAAGTTGAAGGCATTCCCTCTAAAATCCGGAACAAGACAGGGATACCCTCTATCTCCACTTCTATTCAATATAGTTCTCGAAACACTGGCCAGAGCAATTAGACAGACGAAAGAAATTAAAGGCATAAAAATTGGAAAAGAAGAACTTAAATTATCACTATTTGCAGATGACATGATTCTATACCTAGAAGACCCAAAAGGGTCTACAAAGAAACTACTAGAACTAATAAATGAATTCAGCAAAGTGGCAGGATATAAAATCAACACGCATAAATCAAAGGCATTTCTGTATATCAGCGACAAAACTTCTGAAATGGAAATGAGGGAAAACACTCCATTCACAATATCCTCAAAAAAAATAAAATACTTGGGAATCAACCTAACAAAAGAGGTGGAAGATTTATACAATGAAAACTACAGAACCCTAAAGAGAGAAGTAGAAGAAGATCTTAGAAGATGGAAAAATATACCCTGTTCATGGATAGGCAGAACTAACATCATCAAAATGGCGATACTACCAAAAGTTCTCTATAGATTTAATGCAATGCCAATCAAAATCCCAAAGGCATTTCTTGTAGAAATAGATAAAGCAATCATGAAATTCATATGGAAAAATAAAAGACCCAGAATAGCAAAAGCAATTCTAAGCAGAAAGTGTGAATCAGGCGGTATAGCGATACCAGATTTCAAACTATATTACAGAGCAATAGTGACAAAAACAGCATGGTACTGGTACCAAAACAGGCGGGTGGACCAATGGTATAAAATAGAGGATACAGAGACTAATCCACAAAGTTACAACTATCTTATATTTGATAAAGGGGCTATAAGCATGCAATGGAGGAAGGATAGCATCTTCAACAAATGGTGTTGGGAAAACTGGAAATCCATATGCAACAAAATGAAACTGAATCCCTTTCTCTCACCATGCACAAAAGTTAACTCAAAATGGATCAAGGAGCTTGATATCAAATCAGAAACTCTGCGTCTGATAGAAGATAAAGTTGGCTCCGAGCTACAGATTGTGGGGTCGGGCTCCAAATTCCTTAATAGGACACCCATAGCACAAGAGTTAACAACTAGAATCAACAAATGGGACTTAATTAAACTTAAAAGTTTTTTCTCAGCAAAAGAAACAATAAGAGAGGTAAATAGGGAGCCTACATCCTGGGAACAAATTTTTAAGCCTCACACTTCAGATAGAGCCCTAATATCCAGAGTATCCAAAGAACTCAAAAAATTAAACAATAAGATAACAAATAACCCAATCAACAAATGGGCCAAGGACCTGAACAGACACTTCTCAGAGGAGGATATACAATCAATCAACAAGTACATGAAAAAATGCTCTCCATCTCTAGCAGTCAGAGAAATGCAAATCAAAACCACCCTAAGATACCATCTCATTCCAGTAAGATTGGCAGCCATTATGAAGTCAAACAACAACAAGTGCTGTGGAGGATGTGGAGAAAAGGGTACACTTGTACATTGCTGGTGGGACTGCAAATTGGTGCGGCCAATTTGGAAAGCAGTTTGGAGATTCGTAGGAAAGCTGGGAATGGAACCACCATTTGACCCTGCTATTGCCCTTCTCGGACTATTCCCTGAAGACCTTAAAAGAGCATGCTACAGGGACACTGCCACATCGATGTTCATAGCACCACAATTCACAATAGTTAGACTGTGGAACCAACCCAGATGCCCTTCAATAGATGAATGGATAAAGAAAATGTGGCATCTATACACAATGGAGTACTATGCAGCAATAAAAAATGACAAAATCATAGAATTTGCAGGGAAATGGATGGCACTAGAGCAGATTATGCTTAGTGAAGCTAGCCAAACCCTAAAAAACAAATACCAAATGTCTTCTTTGATATAATGAGAGCAACTATGAACAGAGCAGGGAGGAAGAGTAAGAAGAAAAGATTAACATTAAACAGAGACTTGAGATGGGAGGGAAAGGGAGAGAAAAGGGAAATTGCATGGAAATGAAGGGAGACCCTCATTGCTAAACAAAATTACATATAAGAGGTTGTGAGGGGAATGGGAAAATAAACAAAGAGAGAAATGAATTACAGTAGATGGGGTAGAGAGAGAAGTTGGGAGGGGAGGGGAGGGGGGATAGTAGGGGATAGGAAAGGTAGCAGAATACAACAATTACTATTAGGGCATTATGTAAAATTGTGGATGTGTAACCGATGTGATTCTGCAATCTGCATTTGGGGTAAAAATTGGGAGTTCATAACCCACATCAATCTAATGTATGAAATATGATATGTCAAGAGCTTTGTAATGTTGTGAACAACCAATAAAAAAAAATAAAAAAAATAAATTAAAAAAAAAGAAAAAAAAACAAATAAAAACAAAAAGCAGAACATCTCCACAAGAATAAAATGACTTCATAAAAACATATTTTTTTATATTTTAATATTTCTTTTCTTAAAATACTATGAACAACTCACCAGTTCAGAGGTTTTAGAGACTGGACAAAATATTTTTATTTTACTTGATGTAGTAAAGCTCAGAATGTAGTCAAGATGACAAAACTTTGTTCTATACAGACATTGGCATTTAAAAGAAAATTCTAGTTCAATATTATTTGGTTATGTCAATGAAGGTTCATCAATTGAAACAAATGTAGCATTTTAGTGAAGGATGTTGAAACTGATTAAGGGACAGGCTGTATATCTGTAGGGACAGGACATTTATGGGATGTCCCTGTACCTTCCGCTCAATTTTACAATGAACTTAAATTGTTCTAAGAGAACAATGTGGGGTGAGGGGTGGGGTGTAGCTCAATAGTAGAGCACTTGCCTAGCAAGCAGGAGACCTTGGGTTCAATCTCCGGCACCATTAAGAACAAAACAAAACAAAACAAAGCAGACAAACACTAAAAGATGAAGACTGTTTTCAATAGGACACCCATAGCACAAGAGTTAAAAACAAGAATCAACAAATGGGACTTACTCAAACTAAAAAGTTTCTTCTCAGCAAGAGAAACAATAAGAGAGGTAAATAGGGAGCCTACATCCTGGGAACAAATCTTTTTTTTTTAAAGAGAGAGAGAGGAGAGAGAGAGAGAGAGAGAGAGAGAGAGAGAGAAAATTTTTTTTTAATATTTAAATTTTAGTTTTCGGTGGACACAACATCTTTGTTGGTATGTGGTGCTGAGGATCAAACCCGGGCCGCACGAATGCCAGGCAAGCGCGCTACCGCTTGAGCCACATCCCCAGCCCGGAACAAATCTTTACTCCTCACACTTCAGATAGAGCCCTAATATCCAGAGTATACAAAGAACTAAAAAAATTAAACAATAAGAAAACGAATAACCCAATCAACAAATGGGCCAAGGACCTGAACAGACACTTCTCAGAGGAGGACATACAATCAATCAACAAGAACATGAAAAAATGCTCACCATCTCTAGCAGTCAGAGAAATGCAAATCAAAACCACCCTAAGATACCATCTCACTCCAGTAAGATTGGCAGCCATTATGAAGTCAAACAACAACAAGTGCTGGCGAGGATGTGGGGAAAAGGGTACACTTGTACATTGCTGGTGGGACTGCAAATTGGTGCAGCCAATTTGGAAAGCAGTATGGAGATTCCTGGGAAAGCTGGGAATGGAACCACCATTTGACCCTGCTATTGCCCTTCTCGGACTATTCTCTGAAGACCTTAAAAGAGCGTACTACAGGGATACTGCCACATCGATGTTCATAGCAGCCCAATTCCCAATAGCTAGACTGTGGAACCAACCCAGATGCCCTTCAATAGATGAATGGATAAAAAAATGTGGCATTTATACACCATGGAGTATTACTCAGCACTAAAAAAATGACAAAATCATGGCATTTGCAGGGAAATGGATGGAATTAGAGCAGATTATGCTAAGTGAAGCTAGCCAATCCCTAAAAAACAAATGCCAAATGTCTTCTTTGATATAAGGAGAGCAACTAAGAACAGAGCAGGGAGGAAGAGCAGGAGGAAAAGACTAACATTAAATAAGGACAGGAGGTGGGAGGGAAAGGGAGAGAGAAGGGAAATTGCATGGAAATGGAAGGAGACCCTCATTGTTATACAAAATTACATATAAGAGGAAGTGAGGGGAAAGGGGAAAAAAAAACAAGGGAGAGAAATGAATTACAGTGGATGGGGTAGAGAGAGAAGATGGGAGGGGAGGGGAGTGGGGATAATAGAGGATAGGAAAGGTAGCAAAATACACAGTCACTAGTATTGCAATATGTAAAACAGTGGATGTGTAACCGATGTGATTCTGCAATCTGTATATGGGGTAAAAAATGGGAGTTCATAACCCACTTGAATAAAATGTATGAAATATGATATGTCAAGAGCTTTGTAATGTTTCAAACAACCAATAATAAAAAAAGCAAAATAAATAAATAAAACTTTTAAGAGGGCTTAATCCACTGAGTAAAACACCTATTTAATTACATAGCTCCTGACTACCATCACCTTTTGGTTGCTTCTTCAGGAACCTGGAGTTTTCTGTGAAAACTGATATTTAAAACAAAAATTCTATGGCATTTTCAGAAAAAATAGGCCCCCAAACTTGTTATTATTAGCAGAAAAGTTCTAAAAAACATATTTTTTTTCAGAATGTCTACAATACAACCATTTTCCAGGCATTTATAAGATCTCATCTTGACATCAGGTGTCAAATATAGCATGGTTATTACTATTATCAAAATGTGATAGGATTAAGAAGAGAAATTTTATCTACTACTTCCATGAGAAGGTTTTGGTTCTTAGATAACCTCCCACCTCACTTTTCCATCTCAGTCTTTGAGCATACTTATGAATCATTTGGAACAGTAAAATCAAAGTATTTTAATCAGCAGGCTTACTAGTTAATTCAACTTACCTCCTTATGGGGGAGCTAGTTTTATGTCTGACATGTAATAGCTGTTAATTATTGTAAACCATCATCAAATACATAGGTTTGAGAAATACTATCATTTGTTTTCCTTAACTAATTGCTTACTATTTTAATTTTTGAAAGCCACGTAATTTATCAGTTACAACGGAATATGATTGCCTCCCCACCAACCCATGTGGTCCCCACCTGACTGTTAGATGTTGAAGTAACTGAATGAACATGTTTGGATGAGAAAATGCTGCCTTGCTACGTTTGGATACATTATGTTTACAGAAAAAAAAACCTCATAGGTGTAATAAAAATGCAAGCTAAAATAGAATTCTATTACTTATGTTTACTGATTTTTAGAAGTCTTAGATACGCAGATATACTTAATGTGAACTGTATTTTAGAACTATTGGCCAGGCACGGTGCCACATTCTTGTAATTCACAACAATTTGGGAGGCTGAGGCAGGAGGATCACAAGTTCAAAGCCAGCCTCAGCAACATAGTGAGATCCTGTCTTAAAATAAAATATAAAAGGGCTGAGGATGTAGCTCAGTGGTTTAAGCACTCCTGGGTTCCAAAACAAAAACAAAAACAAAAAACAAAATCAGAGACCAAAAAAATATTGATTGAAGAGGTGGACAATAAAACCATGAGGTCTACTTCATCCACGTGAAGGAACAATAATTTGGCAGGCTCTTTTCCTCTTCCCCCTCTTCTATTGTTACAAAACATTAAATATTTAAAAGTATTTGTCTAAAAACATTACTACACATGTATATTTTAAAAAGTTAACATACATAAGATTAGTAGGCATTTGTCTTAGTGTTATAATGTGCCTTGTAGCATAAAAAAGCTGAGCAAACTCAGGGCTGACAAGGATCATATATATGCCTACCTAATATTACATGCCTAACGCTTATCACTAGAAACCAGTTAATACGTTTAATTGAAATATCATCAGTTCATTGACGAATTATCATTTTTTATCCATCACTGAACTTTTTTATTGCCTTTAAAACTGCTAAAACCCAGACAAGAATTTTTTTAAAAAAGCTGACAACATAAACTATAGAATACCTCATAATATGTTGATAAAAAAATTAGAGATTGGAAGTAAAGTTTACAATAGCTGAAAGTTTCATGGGCCCCTATAGAAACCAAGGAGACTCAGCGCAGGCGGAGCACAGTGGTGGTTTGTTCACTCTGAGGAACTGCTAAGGACCTGGTACTGACTGAAGGAACCACCAGCAGCCCATTCAGTGACAAGTGTTTACTAACACTATTTCTATAATAGGACTCCAGGGACCAGTGGGGAGGGATACCAGTAAGAGCAGATTGAGAAGAACTGCTGTCAACTTGCCTTGAATGGGTTTTGTGGTAGAGATGAGGAATATGGTTAGCCCTAAAGCAAACATCTTGAAAGATTGCCTAATGGAGAAGTGGAATTCTTTTTGTTGAATGTAATGATTCATTACAGAAAAGATTATGGTGATTGTGAATTGCTATTATCATCTGCCATAGCAGTTAAATATTTGTATTGATTTGGCTTTTAGTTAACTATTTGTAATGGAGTCTTTTTTGTCCCCCCCCAAAAAAAATCAGACCTTACTCACCAGTGCCTATGTTACTCCCCAAGGAATAAAGGAGGGGGGGGTTTCAAGAGCCACCCAAATCCTTTTAAGCTAATAGCTACTTACGAAGTTCCTTCTATAAGTCTATAGAGTACCTCTTCTATGAGACTAATTGCAGATACTAGGTGAACAGTATGAGGAGATGAGATGAGATGACAGAGAGGGTAGGAGAGAGAATTTGCACTCACAAAAGGTACTGAGAAGTTTCTTACTGAGAAGTTAAGACTTTAGTTATTCAAGATAACATGATTGGATGTCTAATTAGTCTCTTCACTGACTGGTAAGAGTATTTCCTATGTAACGTAACGTTCTCACTGTAAAAAGAAAATGAAACATTTTGGTCCCCTTTTTGGCATTTCCAACCCATCCAACCACATTCACCCTATTTCCTTTAATATGAGTTAAATTTGTGAAATAAGAAAGAATTTAAAGGGCTTGGAAGTTGAAATATATTAATAAATCACTAAACATATATACTCTGTCTCTCCAAAGCTAAACTTATTTTTTTTTGCAATTTATTCTAACTTTCTCAACTTTGTTTATTTCTGTGTATAGGTTTACCTTCCAGGAATAGATTTGTAATGTTTTAATTGTTACCATTTATATCTGAAAATATTTAAAAACATGTAGCTTACTTTAGCAAGCAAAATCAAGATCCTCACAGGAGAAATTCCCCTAATGTAGGTTAGGAATTTGCTGTATGCATTTAACTTCCGAACCGGAAGTTTATGTGGCCGTTTGGTGATCAATCATTAATCTGTGTCAATGTCAATTTTCTACTCATGAGGAGTAAGAACATCTATTTTTGCAACTTGAATGGGAAAGATTTCTGATTTAATCATTTGCCTGCTCTAAAACTTCTCTTTAGCTGAATAAGTTTATTCATTTTCAGTACCGTTTTAATTCACATGTGAGGTGAAAAGAATATTAATCTTTGAAACCCAATGCAAGAGCTCAGGTCATGAAAAACTTGATGAATCAATACTTCCAAGTAAACCAAAAAGATATTTTATTGTATTTATTTTAAACAAATGTCAAATGAACATTAACGTTTTCTGGAACATACACTTTTGTAATCTGTATTTCATGTTATCTGAAGTATCTACTACCAGGGCAAAACAGCAAAATATTTCTAATTACTTGAAGGAAAATATTTGCTATTCATTTTTAAAAATGCACAGTTCAGTCTAAGTCTCTTACACAGAAACATTATGCAAATCTTTCTATCTAGAACTTGAAAATATAGTAGGTAAATATACCTTTTCAAACAAGAGTTTAAATAACCGTGAAGTAAAGGAACCAGAGTCAGCTTGTCAGCTTGTCTTTTGTTCAACCCATACGTCCCTCTGGAATGATTTAAGAGGCTCATTACAGAAATAGTCATAGCATACAAGTTCTGCAGAGGTTTGGACCTTCAGTATTTTATATTCTGCACTGAACTTCATTGAACCATGCCATTTTTGCAACTAAATATCTTTCAGTAAGATTATAATTATTAAGAAGAATCTGAAATTTTTGTGCAGCCTATTTTAAATGGGATTTTTGCTAAATGTATTGAATTTTAAACTCAAGTGACTCAATATTTGGAGTTTGGTTATGGTCTGGTTTTATGGAGATCTCAGAGATTCTGACTGAATTTACTAATCTACCCTTTATGCAGTTGGATAGGGCTCTTACGTTGATTTTATTTGGTTCAACCATATTTCCTCTTATCAATAATTGTTATACTGAGCATCTTAATTTTGAATTTAGGCATTCATTTGAGAACTTGCATAGTGAGATGGATATCTTGGGATAGTGCTTCTGTTTTCATCTAACATTTTCATATATGGCTAATATTTTCAAAGTATTTATTGGACTATCTTTTCTTTTTTAATGGACGTATGCTCAATTCTCTGAAGGTTTTTCATTGAATCAGAAAATGTGCCTAGATTAAGTACCACTTAAATATGAAGAACATATGTGAAAATGTGGCTAGTAACTCTTTAAAATGGCATCTGAGTTCTCAAAATTAAAATTAATGTCAGTTTCAATGACTGATACATATATTGTTAAAGTAATTTTGAGACCATTAGATATGTGTGATAGCCCTTCAGTCATAAGTGAAATGGATAACTTAATGACAAAATGCTGAGCACTGTGATAGAAAAGATGTCAAGAAACATTTTGTTTTGAATTTATAAGCCATTTCTTTCTCGGAAACAATATTTACGTAAGTAAGCAATGCTGAATTCATTTATGTAACTGATACTAGTTTACATAATACATATGATGCTGTTTTTGAAAACACATTTAAAGGTAATTTGTTTTCATGTAGTATAACTAGGTATCATATTACCAGCAAGAATTGTGGATTCTGAGATGGAAAGACAGTTTTGTGATAAGAATTTAAGGTTGTTGTTCACAGAGACACGCAGCTATAACCAAGTGGAGCCCAGCATTTACATAAAGGGAAACTTTGCAAACTGAATGAGACAACTAAACATTGATATGTACAATATCTTTTGGCCATAGGATTTTATTTAAGCAACACCATATTTTCATCAAAGTTGGGAGAATACAACTTCTAGAATTTCTTTTATTTAATTTTTATCCTTTTGATATCAAAGTATTTCTTCACTTTGAAGGGTATGTTGAACTATGAAAACAAACAATTACTTGTACTTCTGGAGGGCTAGGAATGCGGATACTTGTGTCCTTCTTTCCCTTCATGTTTGATTCTTTCACTCTTTATTATCTTATTCACCACAGGAGCTGAGGGAGAACTGAACTGATTCTGCTTTTATTTATCTGTGCAGTTCCTGGCCTGAACCTGCATAATGCTTCAACCACTAAAAACAACTTACAGGAAAGTCCTTGGTTCCATTTCTTCTACCTGTTTCAGAGGAAAGGATCTCTCTGTTGCCTTGCTACCAGTGCTCTGGCCAGCCCCCAGAATCCGGGCACCTTGCTAAAATCACCTGACAAACTACTTGTAGTAACCTTTGGCTCAGACTGTGTGGCCAGTGGGTTTTATAACATTTTTCTTTCAAGTCATTATGTATACATGTGCTGCATCACTGAACTAGAGGATTCCATTTGGATCAAAGCCATAATAAATAATGTGGACTAGTTTTAAAAAATTATTGAAAAAATGATTTATATATTTCCATTGATATCTAAGGATGAATACTTAATCCAATTATAGATCTTCTTCCTCATATATTCTCATTCATCTATACAACAGTATGCAGAATCTACTTCAAGATCTTTATTTGGGAAATGTTCCTGACAAACTTAGGCAACCATCTATCTGTATAGTCCTTCAGAAAGATGAAAGGATTTGAAGACATAGGAATGTATGAATTGCCTAAATAAATGCTTCAGATTTCCACATTATATGTAGTTCCACTTAGAATAAAATACCAAAACTTCATCCATTAATGAATATTGATTTGCTAATAATATTAGTCATTTTTTTGGCAAAGTTTAGTTATCTGACCACATAGAGCCTGACACTCATCGTAGCCTTTTCTTAAATGTGTATAAATTCTTTGATATTACAAACTCCTGGATTTTACATAAGGCATCATTTCTAATTCAATTATATACAAAGATGACCACATTAGTTATATTTTGACTTGTCATTCAGAAAACATTTATGCTGGCTTTATGGAAATAATTTACTTTTCCAATAACCACTGAAGTAGAGGATAGAAATGAAAGGGTAGAAACTGTAAATTAAAAGCTGTATTTTTATAAATTAAATGTGAAGACGTGCCAAATTAAGGGGCATTTATATACATCTTTATGGCAACTTTCCCATTACATGAACAACTCAAGTACTTTTACAAAAACATTAAGTAATAAACCTATTTGAGAATAAATGTAATATTGTGCACATGCACACACACACACACATACACACACGCACACATAAACAGATGCTAAATTTACAAAATGTGCCAGATAGCTGGTGGCCATTATTGAATTAAGAATAGTAGATTACTGAGTCATCCCAGATTCCAATTATAGTTATACATAAATTGTACACTTATAAAAACCTTACAAATAATTCTGCTTTTCCAGGAAGACATTATAGGTATAACAACTTAACATGTGCAGTAAGAAAACATCTTATTATATTCTTAAAACCACAGATTAATTAAACAATTCAATAAACTGAAGGCTATTATGAGTAAAGAATTCTACTTATAAAGACTTCTTCATATTTTCATGTCTGAAATAACAGCATTTTGTTTGTAAATACATATATTTTAAGTTTTTAATTGTCAACGCAAGGAAAGTAAAGCATTTTGAAATATGATCTGATAGAAAGCCAGACACACATTTAAATCAGTAGTTTATTTAAGAATATTTCTAAGGTATTGCAAAATTAAAGTAGATTTGCTGTCAAATTATGTGAACTGACAGATTATTTGAATTGTTTTCTAAAAAAATAAGTGGTTGATTACATTTAAATGAGCAATATTACAAAGAGATGATAGAAATTTAGTTGACAACATATTGTATTGTGTTCTGAGAATACTGTGAGGAATCCAAATTTCATTCTCAGGCAATGTACTGAGGCCACTTGGTACAAAAGAGAAAATGGATAAAGTTTTAATATTATTGTGAATAAATCCTTTATATCATTTTTTTTCTGGGAGAATACTTCCTTTGTCATGTTAATAGCATATCTCAAAAATGAAATGCTAAATATTTTAGGAGCAGATCATAATGTTTCAATGACTAAGATAATCAAAATGAGTCCAATTTTTATCCTGATAATGAGTAAATTTGCAAAGAGGAAAGAGACAAACTGAAATTGAATACATGAAAACACCTAGTCCCACTTTATATATATATAATCCACTACCCATATATAGTACTGTATTTCATTTTTAAAGATGTAGAAGTAAAAGTATTCACATTTAAACTTCTTATGGAAATTATTCTTCTACTTAGGAAAACCAATTATACTAAGTTAACATGGGAAACTTCGAAAAAATTCTCCTGGGAGACTTATTCAGCTGAGAATTTCTCTTTAGAATATAGTTTAGAAAAGTAATTAAAGAGGTCTCAGGTGTGTTTTCAACCTGCAGGTCAACCTTCTTAATCTGAATTACAGTTCATGGTTAAAGTTAATGCTTTTGGTGAAATAAATTAATAATGGCAATTCAATTTCTTAGATACAAATGTGTACATTAGAAAACTATAATTACTGCATGAATCTTGGCAAGATAGTGGAGTGATTGAAGATTAGTAACCATTCATGTCCTTATCTTTAGATACATTGCTCTCATAAGAAGGTCTCACCTGGACAAGCTAGCATGGGCATGTGAAGTCTGGACTTTGGAGACTCCATCTGCTCATGTGTTGTAAGTACTTTCTTTCCATCCCCAAACACTTCTATCATTGTTTTATCATTGAAATGAAAAGTCATCAAAGGAAAGAATCATGTTTATCAGTTGTATTAATGCAAATCACATTGGGCGTATTTTGTGAGCACACCTCATGCTACCATATCTGACCATGAAGACAGTACACACATTTAGTATGCAAAATGGACGTGTTCATGGTTCATCACTCTTCCTTTTCCAGTATCTCTTAAGGTATGGCTCATAGTCTGATGGAGACCCTTACAAATGCTTAAGATTGGGCACAGATGTTTTAAGAAAATACAGATTCCTGCTCCTCACAGCAAACAAGAAACTTATTCTGCCAGTAGGGAAAAATATAAATAAGTGATTAATTTGCTTTTTGGAAAATATTTGACAACTCTTCCCCCATGTTAGACTTCTCCTCATTACATTATCATTCACAGGCTATTTGTATCAACTGGTGTTTTCAAGGAAAGAGAATCACTTAAAACATAAAAAAAGGGATAACTAGTGTCAAAATACAATAATGTATTCCAATGTCAAGAAGCTATGATTTGTGGCACTGTTTGTAATTAAGTGATAATCAAGAAATGAAAATTCCAATTATTTCTCCTGGGAAAACTACTAATAATACTACGTGGAGATGAAAATCGTAGGGATGAGAAAGTAAAAATGTTCGTCTGTATCTTATCTCTACTGGAGGTTTCAGGGACTGGGAGGGAATAATGGACAAAGCCATGGGTAGAGCCAGTAGGACTTTAGGGAATTAAGGATTGTGGGGGAATGCCCCTGGTGAGGGACTGTTTTGAATGCTTTGTTGCACACCCCAGAATGACATGATGAAAAAGTGCAGGTAGATGGGCAGCTTCCTCATGCCCCAAATTGAACTTATTTATTTTCACTTGCTGTCTTTTAAACTAGAGTATTAACTGAATGACCCTATGAAATGCAGTGGAGTTTACATATCTTAGATAATCATAAAAAATAGAAGTTTTCTCTATTTTATTCCTAGAGGGAAAGGAGTTTGGGCACTTTTCCTGATAGAACAGGATTGACTTGTGAATATTTTGGCAATAGAGAAATCTTAACCTCATATTCTTGGCTGTAAAATTCCTATTCATCAGCAACAGAGTCCAAATTGGCACATTTTTAAAGGAGAGCTGGATTCACCGATTGAATACAGAGTTGTACAAGGTCAATAGCACCCCATAGTCTTTGTTCCCATGGGCAATTTAAGAGATAGCTGGTTAAGAATTATACATAACTTGGAAAGAATTACATGCATTATCAACTGGAGTGAGGCAGAATATAAAGCAGAGTAATAAGAATTAATGTTTTCATCAACTACTTATTTTCACATTTTACATGTGTATCACAATTTTAATGTAGGCAAGAATTGCTGATATAATTACTGTGAGGTGAAATGTGTAAAAATAATCCTACAAACAGGTAGTACATATCAACAGCAACACAAGTGCTTTGATGGAGATGGAAAACATAAGAGAAAAAGGCTAAATGTTCTTATTATAAGAAAAATAATAAGGTTTAAATGATTTAAAACCTAAAAAAATTAATATACAGATACTATCCTCCACTCAATACATGAGAAAATAATTTGGATATAAAAATGAAGCATTTTTATATTCTGGTTTTCTTAAAATACAATTTCTCCTCAAAAATAATATTTCAACTATTTCAGAAACTTTAAAATCAGAAATAGCTATTTTTAATCTGGGTTCCAAGAAAGAAAATGAAACAAATATTTATAACAAATTGGTTGCTATATCTTGGAAATAAATGAACAAAAATCAAATTTTACCTTTTTGATCAAACAGGTTAGAAATAATGGAGCTCATGATGCTGCTCATATTCTAGGAAAACCCACAAAATAAGGGCAAGTAAAATCCTGATTCTTTATGATAAGAAACAGTACCTTCTCAGAAGGCAAATAAAAGAAATCAAAGATCAGTGATAATGGAGAAGAGAGTAAACAAAATGTTTAAGAATTCTAGCACTGTAAGTTTAAGCTTAGGACTGTCAATTTTTGTACAATTTTCACATAAAGTAATACTTACAATTATTCTTGGTAATATGGATGTCTGTACAGTGTCATTTTCAGGTTACCTGGGTTTGAGGTAAGGACCTTTTGGTCTGAATTGTTCATTCAGGTTTCTGCAGTTTGAGAGCATGGGGCTGCTCTCCAGGGAGCAGTCTTGACACCTGACACTGGCTACTGTGTAATTAATTGGGATTCATTTTATTATAGCTTAAATCTGTAACATAAATTTAATTCTGCTTTTTTCCTCCTCCACAGTTCTGACCAGCACCCCTGACATGTACAGGCAAAAATCTTTATTTTCAGAAGAAACCAATCTATATGAACGCAAGAGAAATAAATTATCTGGGATCAAAATCTAACAAATATACTGCCAAATTTTTACTTAGAGACCACAAGCCTACAGAAAAGAGAAGACTCCTTAAAAGTGAGGTTAAATGATACTTTTCAAAGTCTGCGGAGTTTGTGTATACAGTTGGTGTTTATCAGTGGTTATTTGTGTCATGATTATAACACAAAGGATCACCAAATTATCTTTTAAAACCCAGAGTTCAAGTTCATATTTTTAAATTAATATTTGGTGTTTGCATGTATAATAAACACAAGTTGAAAGATCTGGAAAGTGTAACAGAGCAAGATGCTTTCACAAGGAAAATGACTTTTATTTTTAACATTTCCTCATTCTTTGCTAAACTGTCAGTTACAACATATATATTTATTCTACTGAAGACGATAGCCAGATTGATCTCTAATTAGTGTAACTGACTGATCAATCATCAATCAATGTTACTGTGGCCATTTTGTAAGCAAAGTGTTACTACAGATGATCTGCTTCAGAATCGAAGATCTCTGTACTGGAAATAGAGCAGGTGCTCTGCTGCTAGTGAGAAGGGACAGCAGAAGTGACTGATACCAGTCCATTCTGCTGATAACAAGCAAAACGCAGGCTCAAAAAGGTAGTGTTCCAGAAGTCCTCAGCTGTCCTAATAGCTCTTTTCTTCCTTGAGTTGAAATTCTCAATGTGTTTCCTTGCAAGGTCTATGTAGATATGTTCACAGGAAGTCTGAATAAAAACCAGATACCATTTCACACTAGTATGTTTTTAAAAATTTACCTCTAATATGTCTGGTGAGAAGTGACAAATCCAAGCAAATGGTCTTATTATTACTTCTGGGCTTTATCATGTTAAGGAGATATATGTTGCTAAAATATGACAACCCCTGTCACTTTATTGCTATGGTCTAGGTAATCTGAACTAATTAATGATTTCTGTATCATCTAACATCTTGACAAACAGATCAAGAACTCCCTTTAAAGCAGTTATTGCAGAAATATACTGTGTGAGGCCCCAGTTAAGCTTTTGTTGATTTGAAGTGTTTTTCTCAAATAAAAAAATACAAAAATACTTTTCACTGAATGTAACTGAGAAATTGTTTGATTTGACATAGGATGAAGACACACTTTCATTTCTTGAGACAGTACACTTTGGGATTCACAGGATAACTTGCATGACACACGATTTAATGAAAGCTCTCAAATAAGCAATTTTATTCCTATCCATGATTGCAGACATTTACAAAACCATAACATCTGAGTTCACCTTAAAAAATAACTTATATAAAGCAGTGATATACACAGCACAAAATAGTTCAGGGAAGGGGCAGGAGCAACTTTTAATAATTAAAATGTAAACGTGAAAAAAAGGATGGAATAAAAGTCCCTACTTATTTCTACTTAAGATGTCATATGATAATATTTTACAATGTCCCGTGGGTCAATGTATGTATGCGTATATGTCCATATAACATCCGCATATACGATACATTCTCTTTCCCACACATATACATACACAGATAGTTATTTGCAGTTCAGTTTAGGGCAATTCTGATGTGCCGCTCCGTACAGTTGTTTGGATCACTTTTGGACCTGCTTTCTTCACAAAATAGGGGAGAGAGCAGGAAATAAAAAGATTGGTTTGGTGTGGCCGAGATTCCTTTGTTTAACTGTACACTGTGATGAATAATTTTCTTCCGTAGTAGTTCTGTGAAGGGCTGACTCACTGTGGTTTTCATAAGGAGACTTGGTAATGGATCACACACTCATTGTCATGCTAGGGGAGTACTAGAAAGAAAGAAGAATCCATATTTTAATGGCAATTTTCTTATGTTCTTTCATGCTTAAGATTTTTACCCTATATGACATAAAAAGAAAAAGTTTATATAGACTTAATTCTAAAATTTTTATTATTTCCTCTGCAAAGCAATTGATCCAATTCTCTCCCAGACCCAGGAGGCTGATAATCCAGTCCCTCAGCCTTCTCCTTCCAGACAGATTTATGTTTTGCTGGCAATTGTAACAACCTGAGTAACCAGTCCAAGGTGGATCATAATGAAATAATTATGAGGACTTATCTTTGCTATCTATTCAGCAATGTGTACTGGAGAGTTACTTAACTCTCTCAACTTTAGTTTCCTCACCTGTAAAATGGATTTAATAATATTATCAAGGGGTTCTGAGAAGATTAAATAAATATAAAGTCCTTAAACTATGTATCTTATTGAATACTTAGAAAGTGCTCATTAATTCTAGGTGAATAGTGGAGATAAACCAAGCCAAACCAACTCCCAGCTGGCCCTAAGTTTTCATTAAAACATTTAAAATACCTTTAAGAGTCTGCTTTAGACTTTACCATATGAACCTCTTCCCCTAATATGACTCCAATCTCAATCCACAATCATTTGAGTGACAATAGGGTCACAGTTGTTACGTTTACTTGGCACTCTGATTCTCTAGACAAGGGATTCAAGATGAGGCTTTCAGAAATGTGCAAAAAGTGGCCTCAAAAATGATTTATAAAGGAAGAAGAGCAATTATTTTGTTTTATGCCAATCTAGCCTTCATGGTATTGAGGAGCAGACTGTGACCAAAAAAAAAAAAAAAAAAAAAAACTTTTAGAATAGCACTGTTCAGGAAAATTTCCTTCAGTGACAGACCTGTCTTACAATATGTGCTTCCAACACAGAAACCACTGGTCACATGTGGCTACTGAGCACAAGAAATGATGCCAGTGTAACTGAGAAATGAAAATTTTTAATGTTATTGAATTTTCATTTATTTAAATATCTACATGCAGCTAGTGGCCATCACTTTGAAAAACAGCCCTAAATTCTGAACTGTGAGAAGAGCCATCTAATCTCACATAGTAATGGTCTCTAGATAAAAAGGCTTCTAAATTAAAATGTAAATGTGGACCCTGAAATATTTTAAGTGCATTATTGAAAACCTGTGAGGACCTAGGCAAAAGGTGATTCTTTTCAACATGCAATTAATGGTTGTGCATTATGAAGAGGCAAATAAAGTCTAAGGGATTGGTCCAGGGCTGTTGGGGCTTAACCAGGAATAGTGAGGCTCCTGGGGAGAGAATACAACTTTTTAGAAAGGTGGCAGACAGAGAAGGGAATGAATAGATGGGTTGTTGAAACCAGTAAAGAGGTGTGAGGTGTGTACTGAGAAGAGGAGAACCAAGGGAAGGATTTCCCCTGGAGGGCAAAAGGTGATCATGGCTCAAGTGGAAGACTTCCGAACCAAAAGTCACAAGGGCTCAAATAAAAAGCAAGTTGTTCCTGAGTAAAGGTGAAGAATGAGGCTGGGAAAAGGGTCACTGGGCCATGGGGGAGAACTGTTAATCCTTCAAACATGGGCCACAACAAGGAAAATTTACTTGTTAATCATCTAATAGCCCAAAGTTTTGTTTCAGTACAAGAACTAAGTCACACAGTCAATTCACTCCAATGTTGGATAATAGGGTGATAAAAAGGGGATACTGCCAGAGAAGAGAAAGATTCAGTCAGATAGACAAACATCTCTCCCTTTATTCTCAATCATGGTAGCAAAAAGCAAAGCAAAGCAAAACCAAACCAATCATGGAAACATTCACAGACAGGGCAGCTGATGGAGCTCACCTGACCCTATGCTGGAATGGGAATATACCCCATTTCATTACAAGGTACCAGCATAGTTTTGCAAGACAAATTGTATACTTGAGCTTCAATGAGTTATACACAGCCTTTGACTAACAGAATTATATTTTGTAGTTTATTTTCAGGGGAAAGCATTAAACAATAATAAATGGATATCAAGGTTTTATTAGAAATAGAAAAAATCAAAAGTATATGGCAAAATGGGCACTGAGAAATTTTTTTAAACAATTAGTTTTAGGTGGACACAATATCTTTATTTTCATGTGGTGCTGAGGATCAAACCCAGGGCCTCGCATGAGCTAGGCGAGTGCTCCACTGCTGAGCCACAATCCCAGCCCCTGATAATTATTTTAAACTATAGTGTTTATTGAGTATACTATGCTAATAGTCTAAAACAGTGAGTTACTAAAGCATTTCAGAAAGACCTCAAAGGAAATCTTTTAAAAATTCCTGGATAAATCATAGGAATTTAAGTAATCAGGATTTTAAAAGTTCTTGAATCCTTTTACCATAGTACTACAGTTCATTTGTATATCATGTAACATTGGGAAATATTCTTAAAATATATAGTAGTCCTCACCCTAACAGACATTTTGTTAAGAGATGTACATATGTAAAGCTACACACATGCACATACACTGTTATCAAGTATTTTTTACTAGTTGCTACCATCCTGTAACACCAGTAATTGTTAACATTATCAACCTGTGATATTTCAAATATCTCCAGCAAATCTTATAGAAAAATGATAATTTGTTACTAATTCATTGGGAAATTAAAATAAATAGGTTTCCCAGGGAGGAAACTGAAAAAAAGGAGTATAATATTATAGAGAAAATAAGGAACACATTCAGTCAGAAAGGATGAAAGCATTAGCTCCAAGAAATAACACTCAGAAAAATTATCAAGCATCTAATAAAGTATATTTTTTGAGTAGTATGAATAACTATAGAAATGTTGTGCTAATTGTATTTGATACAGTAAGATAGGATGTTTTATGGCTGAGTGTCTACATAAACAATGTGCTATTTGTACTCCTAAGGCTGTAGACTGCTCATCTTTTAACTGCCTTTATTGAAACTGTTTCAACTAAATGAGATTAAGGGGGAATCACAAAATTTCTAGGAAAACTTACAGAATATGAAAGCAAAAAAGAGTTTTTCTATCGATTGCTATTCTTCAAGGTACTAGAGAAGTGGCTAATGTTTTTCCAGAAGAAAAGGAAGAGTAGGTGTTAAATGGGGTATCATATTTAGAGACATAAAACATTCATGGTATACTATACTGTGGCCAAACTTCAGTGTTTCTATTGTATTGCTGCATCAATATGTGATGGCAAATTGTAATGTCTGTATCAAAATGCTGTGATATCAGGTTGCCCTGTTTCAAAATATTCTGAGTATTCTTCTCCACAGAGGATAAAATGGTTCTTACAAAGCTGTGAACAACATTACCATTTGATTTAGCATATATCAACTTATTTTACCTGAACTATATTTTGAAATGGCATTCTTTGGCATGAACTTGTGATATTTTCATTGTTATATACATAGTTCATGTATCATTGCATCTATCAGAGATATTCACTAAATCTTTGAGCAATGTCAATACATTTCTGTTTATGTATTTCAAGATCTCACATTAGATCTTACTACATTCCTGTGTCTTAGTTTCTATATAATATTTTATTAATGAGAAGTAAAGAATAGTTCTGCAATTATCATATAAAATAAAGCAAAATGAATTTAGTGGTTATGTGACTACACCAAAAATTTGAGTTGTTGGGATTTCTGCACAGTAACAGAAACAGACAAAGGAGAGTATGTGCAGTAGGAGATGATCGACCACCTTCTTTATAATTTCTATTTGATACTAGGGTTTAATATCATGTGTCCTGAACTGACAAGGAAATATTTTTATTAATTAATTCAGAAGAGGAGACCTATTTATTGCTTTCTCCACTTGGAAATCATGAAAAACTTTTAAAAATTAAGCTTGTCATATTCTGTACCTTCAAAACCCAACACTTTACAGTTTGAACACTAGGGGGCATCTTTGCTTCTTGAAATAAGAACCTTGTTTGTGATTAAAAAAAAAAAAGAGGCTGAACAGTGAAATATTTTTTTGATTCTCATTTAGCTCTGTCAAGTATGTTGGCACTGAGAGGTTTATGACTTCCACTGGAAATTTTTGTTTCTATATTATTAAATGAAGTAGCATGTATGAAATGACTAGGAGAATACCCCATCTGTAATAAGCACTCGATAGGTGATTGCTCCCTTACCAAGTCTCTTTTGTGGTCAGAGTAAAATGTCTCAAGTCTTCAAAAGGCAGACTGCTAAAAAAATGTGCTTTTAGGATTATGTGCATTAAAAAGACTAGAATTTTAATATTCATTTTTTGGAAATGTTTTCTTTTTGCATTTATTAAACAGTTCTATTTTCCTTGATTATAATAAAAACAACTTATGGGAGATAACTAGTTATTTACTTCCTTAAACCCTTACATTTGCCAGCACTAAATCACTTTTTGTTCTTCTTCCTCTCTCCTCTCTTCTGCTTGATCTTACAAAAAAAAAAAGTCTAAACAAAAACATGTGGTAATGTGATAAAGAAAGCCACAGGTAACAGGGACACCATCCATTAAAAGCAGACAGACAAAAGGAGGGAACTGCTGCGTGGACCTGCTTTCTGGTTGTGCTACCCTCCAGGGTGTGGCACTGTGTCTTGATCCACCATCCAAATATTTTTTCCTTTGGGACCTTTCTGTTGGAGACATTGAACCTTCTTGGGTTCAGGGGCTGTGAGGCTGGGCCAGGGTCTGGGATGGGGGAAGACCTGCTCCACCTGCTGTCCTTTCTAAATGCAGATTTACAACAATCTGTGGCTTTACATGGAACATAGTCTCGGTTGGATTAAAGGGCGAGGGTGGTGTATAAAGAAATTCTTTAAATCCTATTTGATTCTCTGCTTCTCATGAAGAGTTTTCTGATGCCAATTTTGAATTGGTACTCCTCTTCTGACTGTTAACAGAGGAGCATTCATCAGTGACAAATATGGGAAGGAAGGAGAGGGAAGGGCTCCTCTTGTTTCTGCCCATAAAGTTAAAGTCATGTGGAATCATTTTACAGTTTTTTTTCCAACCCCAAATTAATCTATTTTCTTTATTTACATTTAAAACACCTCACTTATGTCTACTTACCACATTTATTTTTAAAATTTTACTTTTTAAATGGATATATAAAACTATATATATAAATGGAGTACTATATGACTTTTAAAAATATTTTTAGCTGTAGATTGACACGATATCTTTATTTTTTAAAGTTGTACTAAGAATCAAACCTAGTGCCTCACACATGCTATACAAGCACTCTACCACTGAGCCACAACCCCAGCCCCACTATAAGATTTTTTGATACATGTGTGCATTGTATAATGTTCAAATCTGGATAAATATATCCATCTTCTCAAATACTGCACTTCTTTGTGATAAAGACATTAAATGTTCTTCCTTCTAGTTTTTTTTTGAAATACATAGTGCATTTTTATTACCTATAGTCACTCTACTATGCAGTAGTACAACAGAACTCACTTCTAACTGTAACTCAGTCTTTCCCCATATTCTCCTCAGCTTTTGGTAATCAATATTCTATTCTCAAGTTCTAGGAAATCAACTTTTTTAGATTCTTACATTTGGGCAAGATCATGCCTGATTTGTCTTTCTGTATCTGTCTTCTTTTACTTTACATAATATCCTCCAGGACCATCCATGTCACAAAACAGAAAATTCCATTCATTTTTATGACTGAATAGTGTTCCATTACATGTATGTACCACATTTTCTTTATCTAATCATCAGTCAATGGACTCCATTTCTTAGCTCTTATGAATAGTGTGTTACAGCATTTATTAATTTGCCTTGTTTTAATTATGTAAACATCTGTTTTTCTTATTAGATTGTATTCTTTGAGGATGAGTATATATTTATCTCAGAAGACTTCATCTTTATCCTAGTTCTTTCCATTTAGCAAGCTCAATAAATTTTCAACTGCATTGATATCATATACCTCATTAGATCATACCATGTTACTGCAGGAAGAATTAAAAGAATAGGAAAGAAAAGGCCTTTAATTAGATAAAATGAACACAGGAAAATGACTCATTTATTCACAGTCCTGAAATAAACCAGTGAAAGAACCAGGATCTATAAAATAATTTCTATAATCCTGAGGCATTATGACTTAAACTGTTTCTCATATTTTTTCTGTATCCTCATCATGGAAAGCTAAGATTTTGATTTCTTTATATGAATTTATATATATATATATATATATATATATACACACACACACACACACACACACACATACACACACACACACACACACACACACACACACCTTCTTTGTTCTCACTAATTACATATGTCCTGTAAGTAAAACAAACTAAAAATCAGCACTCTTTTCTAATTTTAACAGAAATAAAACCCCAAAGCAGGGAAGTCTTGTCCCATGAGAGGCTATAGTTTAAGGTCAAGAAGTAAAAGAATCTACAGAACCTAAATCTTAGTTTCCCCGTGGGGAAGCAACCAGTCTGTGCAAAAGTAGACATGCTATTAGCCACCACTTCAAGTTCTTATGGTATTACCTCTGGTAAAGGCTAAATTGGGCAAAATGGGGGTAGCTGTCTCTTCTCATTCTGTCTGTAGTTGGCAGGACCTCCATAATAAATTTTAATGATAGTAATGCATATGTGGGGTAATGGATCATATAAAGACGAAATTCATTTAGGTTTTGAAATCTTTCATACTATATACCAATTTCATGATTCTTTGCAGAGAATACATATTAGCATCACTAACAAAGAGTTTTCATTATAGTATGCTCCAACTCACTTTTGGAAATTCTGATTCACTAAACCTAGGGAGGGTTTGGCAAGTTGTATTTAAAAAAAAAAACCCTGGAAATGGTTTTTCTCTTTTTTTTTTTATTTTCGTTACTGGGGATTAAACCTAGTGTCTTATATGTGCTAGGCAAGCACTTTACCAGTGAGGTACATTCCCAGTCCCCATCTAATGGGAAAGTTTGCTTTGTTTTGTTTGTTTATTGATTTGTTTTTGGATAGGGGTTCACTAGGTTGCCCAGGTTGGCCTCAAACACTCCTGCATCAGCCTCCAGAGTAGCTGGCGTTACAGATATGTGCCATGGCATCCAGCTTGAAATAATGGTTTAAAACTCCTTAAGAAAAAGCATCATCTTGTCTTGTTCTAGTACCTAGCATGTTGCCTTGGCACATGGTAAGTGATCAGAAATTGTCTGTTAAATGAACAAATGATTTTGATTACTTCACTTTTTGGTTCTGTCCACTTCTATGGAGATATGGAAGGATACTGCTTTTGTTTAACAATGTAATCACACTCAAAAATTGATGTAAGTATCCAGTTCAGGTTAACAGACCACCAATATGGCCTCCATTCTGGTGAGGTCTATTATATGAAGAAACAACACACTGACAGATTATTTTCACAACTATAAGGACAGCCCTGAGAATAGATTTATTTTTTTTTAGCAAACATTTTAGTAACATTTAAAGTTGTAAGACACATCAAATAAACAACCTGTTTCCATTTTCATTATTCGTAGTAAGTGTTCTCTATGAGAAAATTAGTATTATGGTTTTGTAACTATGTAGATAGAATAGGAATATAAGAGAAGAAGTTTATTTAAAAAATTTTAAAGAAATTTTACTTTAAAGTTTCCTGTAACTTTTTAAAGATCAACCTATTGAACTCTAGACAAACAAAAATAATAATGATTTTATGCATTTATTGTAATAGAAGAGCTTCAGAAATAAAATTTGTATATAATAATATAGTCAAGGGAATACTTACACTCTCACTCTGAAAAGGATTTAAGAAATTTCCCCCCATTTCACCATCATCCCTTGGAGTGCCCGGTTGATTACTCAGGCTCATATTATTGGGAGAATTCTGTAAACAAGATTTAGAAAACAAGGCATTGTTGAAGATTTTAATTTCCCTCTTGCATTGTACTGTTTCAAAAACTGAATCTACAGTAGCATCTCTAAGGACAAAGCAGACTTATAATTTTAATCTTAGACTTCTACCACGTATTCTAGTTCATTCTTTGTACCTTGGCAAGTACTAATACTCTTCCAAATGAAAATTTAAAAACAAACCAAAAAAATCCCCCAAATAACCTACAACAACTATTTTCTTAGCCCTAGAATCAATATTTATTCAACTTCCCATCCTCAGTTTATAGAGCTCCTAGAATTCTGCAGAGTTTAAAAAATTTTCCCAACAGGGGCACGGTGAAGAGAGAACCCTCACAGATAAGCATGGTGGAATGACAATTCCCTCAGCAATTTCATTAATCAAACTTTGAAAGGTTACTGCTGTAATAAACACATCCCTTTAATTCTATATGCAGTTTATAGATACTATTGCCAACTCTTTTTTATACAAACCATAAGGAAGCAAGGAAGATAGTTAAGAACAGTAGTTAAAAACAAGAAATATCCTTAAGATTTGAGAATTAATTGTGTGTCTTTAGAGAAAAAGAAGGCTGAAAAGTAAATTGCTTTAGAGGTTTTTTTTCCTCTCACTAGTTTAAAAGTAGATTTACTTTGAAACTTCCTTCTAAGATAAAATGGCTGCTATTAGCAATCTAATCAAACATGAAGTTAGCAGTGCACTGCTTCATATGCTATTTAAATTTGTTAGTTTCATTATTATTATGTAATTTGAGCTATGCAGGAATATCTGATACTCCACATCAATAGGAAATACAGAATGGCAATGGCATATAAATCATGTTTATTTGTTATTACAACTGTGACCCACAGGACTCTTTCCAAGGTGCAATTTATTAACTTATTAAAAAAAAAAACTTCAGTGTTAAACATTTTCATTGCTATTTCAAATGAAAAAACAATTTTAGATTTTTTTCCTTAGGCCACTGCCATTATACATTCTGTTTTGGAATAAGTTTTTATATTTTTTTTAAATAAAATTGCTCAGAGGATTTGATTTAACTAAAACAAGGTGTATTGCAAACATTAAAATTTCATGAATGAGTTATTCCCAGAAGAACAAGTGCTTTTTAAGAATATGGTTAAACTGTAAAGCAGAGGCAGGTAGATGAGCTGGTGGAAATACAACTTGTATCTTGTCTTGCTGTGCACCCCACAGGGAGGATCTGAGAACAAGGATCCTCTGAAGTCCATAGGAGTTCTATATACCAACGAACCCCAAGGGCTTGGCAACCGTACTTTTATAGCATAAAGAAGTTCTATTTTTGTTTTTTGACAATTTTTTTTTCTGAAAATGTTACTTACACAAGCATATATAAAGTTAACTGTACTTTGAATTCAATGTGGGTAATTTTAAAAATTTAAGTAAAATTTAACTAAGTGTATCATTTTAGAATCCATTAGTTATTAATCAAATAATACATTTACTTTGAAAACAGAAATATGTTGACTTAGCTCAAAAAGGAAACTAGACTCATATAAGTATTGTAAGATTTACCCCAAATCTATCTTTTTTTGGCAAACACATAGATTTCTGTCATTTTTTGAGAATTACAATTTGTTATATATGACAGCAGAATGCATTACATTTCATATTACACACATAGAGCACAATTTCTCATATCTCTGGCTGTACACAAAGTAGAGTCATATCCTTTGTGTCTTCATACATGTACCATAGCTCAGTTGATAGATTTTTGTCATTTTGTACATAATAGAGAAATTGCTAATATTAGAATAAAAATAATCTAACATATGAGAAAATTTAAGGATGCACCTGGAAGTTATACTTATACACATTGTCAAATAAATGTATAAAATGAGCAGTCTCAAGTCTTGTGTGACATCAGACTTCCAGCAGCACATTAGGTGCTCTAAGGGGATCAGTGCAGCCCTGATCAGTTGGGGTGCTTCAGGTCTCTGCTGTATTTTTGCCATACATCATTTCTTTATTTATAATTTGAAATTTAGCTAACTGCAATTATGATTCCTGAGTAAAAGTGCTGATTTTTAAATATTTAGAATTTGAAAGTAATATTGCATTTTTAATAGTTAAATACTTCCAAAATACTTCCAGCGTTGTTACTCCTGTTTTCCAGGCTCTCTTCAGATGACTCAGACTTACACTCTTTTATTTTGGAAAGGGGAGAGGGATGATACATAAGGATGTTGAGAGGAAGAATGAAAGGGCATAACCTATAAAACTAAGGTAATATAATTTCTGAAATGTATTTCTATTCAGCCCATTGGACCATATTTGAAAAACATTGAAGAAATAAGGACAAAATATTTTGTTTTGTTTTGACTTGAAGTGATTTTTGCAAAATGTTGTGAAAGCAACAAAAGCTTCTCAATGGGGAGTCTTAAGAAAACTGTGCTTGCTGTCCATGATCACTGAGTGACGTGATGAAGAGAGAGGCTCAAGAACACACTCACAATTGGCATCTGAGGAAGAGCTAAGACAGTGGTACTGAAACCCACCCTAAGACTGGTGGTAATAAACTGTGTGCCCACGTCATCTAACTGTGGCCATATTTGTGTCTCCAGTGGAGTTCATAATCAAGGTAAGGATATCATGCACAAAAGGAATTAGGTTGGTCAGGAAGGCAGTACAATCATTTGATAATATAATTAGAGAATAGGGAACACAAAAGAATACAGGTAAAGATTACTTTTAACTACAATATTCACATTAATTAAATTTCTTACTTCAGTTGATGTGTACTTTATTTTGTACTCATAGTCTAGAATTTAGCTTGAGAAAATATAGTCAGGATTTATTGATTCCATCTTCAAAACAATTTTATCACATTCTCATTTACCCTTTCTTTACTCTGGAGCTTTTCTCTTACATAAGCTGTGATGTAATAGAGAAATGTATATATGTGCATGATTTGCATAAGTAATATACCACACACACATTTTGGCTACCATTTTATCTTAGACTTTCTGATCTCTAAATTTACCTTGCAGTGTTTTTCATATCCTTTTAAAATAAGTTATTGTCCCTTCTTCCATCCTCAAAAATTGTTCTAAACCCTTTCAAACTCTTTAAAACTTTTTTTTTTTCAAGTCAAATGTAGATTTTTACAGAAACTTTGGCTATGTCTTTAGTTAGAATAAAATAATATTGACATTAAGGTCTTGGGAAGTCGATTTTCAGTTGATTTCTCACAGGTCAATAATGAGCTTTCAGAGTGTTGTTTTGACTCTGCTAGCCCCCAAAAGGAGAAACAGCCTGTTTTCCCAGTGGGTACAACTGAGCTAGAACTGGGGCCAGCATCCCATAGATGATGCTGAAAATCCTTCATCCAAGCCCATCTAGTTCTCATGTGTTCCCTCTAAATCGAACTCAGGTTCTTGAGGTCAGAAAACTACAGGTTCAAAAGACTACTTTAAACATTTATTAAACATGATATGATCAGATCTTTCCTTTTCATAGAATTTTTTTTCTTTAAACTCAAAAATATAAATGTGAAGTAGCTTAATGTGAGCCACAGATCTGTAGATGCTTTCCTTCTAAGAAAACAAATCACATGCTTATCTCCACCCCAATCCCTAAAACATCACCAAAGGAACATACTTTCTTTCAATTGATCAAATGGATGATTTTTTAGTTGCAGAAGGGATCAAAGGAATTTCACATTTCATTTAAAAAAGACTTCTAAATTTAAAACTAATTCTGCATTTTTGAGAAAGATTTATATGGATTTTGTAGGAAATATTCAACTGAGAAATAATTTGAAACTCTTCATGTAAAGCTTTGAATTCATTCTGACACTGAAACAGTGTTGTCAACCTGCAATTGACAGTGACTGTTTCTAGCCTTTCCCAAAAAGCAATGTATTAACTATTAAGAAGAAAGATATTTCATGTCCATATACTTCATAGCCCTTAGCATATGTTCACACTTGATCCTTGACAATTTTATGATATAGTCAGGGAATTAACTATAAACTTTATTTTATAGGTAAGGAAACTAAACTGGGAGAGATTAAGTAACACAGTCCCACCACATGGAAGTAGTAGAACCAGTTTTTATTTGGTACTTTTAATTTATCTCACATATAAAATAGATAAAATAGAACATATACAATTTAAAAACTAGAAAAAATGAACTAAAGTAATAATACAAGCAATGTTTTAATAGGAAGTAAGAGTTTTTTAAAAAAGCAATACTGGTGCTTCACAAAATCCAGATTTAACTGGAGAATTAACTGAGAGGAATTTTGAACAAAATTACTAGGCATTAATAATTGAGATTATCTTCTGAGTCACAAGTAATAGAGACTAGGAAAAGAGTAGGGTGTAAATCAATGAAACCAGGAAAAAAGAGGAAAGGAAAGAGAAAGCTTCTTAGCATAGATGTATATGTGTTAGAAAAGAAAGATGGGAAAAGTGGAGTTAATGATTGTTCATACTTCATAGTAAAAGACTGAAAAAAATTAGGCTGTGAGTGGACAGAAGTAGAGATAAAAACGATTGGCAGTGGGGAGTATACAGTATGCATGATGCTGCTTCTGAGACAAAAGTGACTAGAATGCCACAGACACTAGTGGTACTGTCACCCTGAGACAGCCAGCTCAGTGCCCATAGCCAGTGAACCTAGAGTAAGGGCAGTACAGAAATGAGCTGCTCGGGAATTCATTTGAAGGCAGATGCAAATAACTAGTCATTTCCAGAATATTCATAAGTGACATATTTTCTGTTTGACGGGTAATTCTAATGTTAAGTACGTATGAACTCCACTTGGTAAAAGTTTTTCCCAATCCTATTTGATCGCTCCAGTTACACTGAGCTTCTTGAGAGCAGAGACCATATCTTGGTTAGCTTTGGATTTTTACAGACCAGCAGAATGCCTTGGTGCTTTAACATTTATTGAATGAAAGAACTCTTGCCTAAGTATAAACCACTTGAGGACAGAAACCATGTTTGTGTTTGAAGAAGACTTTTATGTCTATGTCTCCCCAGAGTGCACAAGACAACACCAGTACAGAAAAGTACATAATGGAGGGCCAATCAGTGATGGGAGTATAAACAATATATCATTAGACAAGGGAATCTTAATCGCAATGGGCACAATATAGTGGAAAAACCTTGTATCTAGGAATAGGAATGGCAAAATAAGCACAGAAGGGGTGGTAATAGATCTGATATATGAGGGCAGATTAAATAGCATTGAATCCATCATTATGATGTTATTTAAAATTTTAAAGTGCTTTATAAATTATAAAGTACTTTCCATATAGAATTTTATTTATATTTACCTAATGTAAAAGTGTAGGGTTGTTAGTGGAAATTTTAGGAATATGGCCCATAGCAATCTGGGTGATGCTAATTTTGTATAATTAAGAGTATCTCTAGGGGCTGGGGATGTGGCTCAAGCAGTAGTGCATTCGCCTGGCATGCGTGTGGCCTGAGTTCGATCCTCAGCACCACATACAAACAAAGATGTTGTGTCCGCCGAAAACTAAAAAATAAATATTAAAAATTCTCTCTCTCTCTCTCTCTCTAGATAATTGCTTCTCAAATATGACATTAGAAATTTCACCATAAAGAACAATTCAGCTAACTTAATTGTTAGAATTACCTGAAATAGCCTAATATGCTTATGGTCACTTCACTTGCAAAGGTGCCTCTCAGAAAGAAGGCACTAATAAAATTATACAGGGAATATTATTTGAAAACAGGCTTTATGAATACTATTTCCCACAGAGATAAGCTAGTATACATTTCAAATATTTATCTATTTTTTTAAAGACCTTTTGGATTGTTTCTAAACACAGACACCCATTGTGCTTATAGAACTTGTGAGGCCAAGTAGCCAAATAGTACAGGTACAATGTCAAGATTACAATTTTAAATATTTTTGAGGATGAAGTCTTAATTCAAAATCTTTTGTAGATCAATCTTATTTTATATTCCTTGGCACTGGAAATTTTATATTATTACACATGAATATAAATTAGGAATAGAATTAAAAGCAAAGTCACCCTTTAATGAATTTTTCTATTTACTGATAAAAGCAGACTTCTAAGCAAGTCATTCTAGTGCTAGCAATAATTAGTTCTTATCAAGCATTCTAAATATATTTGACTCAGAGAGCTATTTTAAATTCATCATGACCTAAAAAGTATTTAGGCATTATTATTAAAAAAAAATTAAGGCATTTTAGTAAAGGATTAATTTAGATCCTCAGACTATTGAAGGAAGAAAAATGCAGACATATACACTTTCCTACTTGTAGTAATATAATTTTCCTCTAATTACTTTCTTATTCTATTTGGGGGACAAAAATAATGATTGCATATATCAACATTACCCAATGAGGGTTTGAAAAAGCAACTGAGTGTACAAAGGCAATGGCCTTCTAACATGTATAGCCACTTTTTCAAGTATTTTGAATTGATTTCTCACAGGCCAATAAGGAGCTTTCAGAGTATTGTTTTGACTCTGCTAGCACCCAAAAGGACAAACATATTGCTTTAAACACCTTTACATCATCAAAATATTATCTAAACACTGTCAGTTTACTTTATAAATAAGTAACATCATATTGTGATTAAATTGGTTATTACTGAGTGTAAATTAATCCTGTATAATATGCCTTATATATGAATCTTAGTCGTTTTAGAAACATGTCTAAAAGACTCATTTTACCTCTTCCCACAAATTATATAAATTCATATTTTTAACTGCCAATTAATCACACCTGGGACTTCTATTTTTAAACTTTTGTTTAGGAACAAAATTCAGTTACTCTAATAATCTTTGACTTCTATGTGGAATAAAATTCAGATAAAAACAACACAGAATGCATAGTACTCACCTTGGAAATACTGTCCATATCTCCTGAGCCTGAAGAAAAATATAAAAAGAAAGTCTTATTAGGTAAGAGATCATTTATAAATTAAACACTACTGTAAGGTGTATCAGCAATATGATGACAAATATAAGAAACTCTACCTCTAGTTCCCTATCATCTATATCTTTATTGCAGAATAAATAAAATCCCTATCATAGATTCCTGAAAATACAACATTAGAGAGACCATTTATGTATCTTATTCATGTTGGGCACAGTGGCACACACCTGCAATCCCAGCTACTTAGGAGGTTGAGACAGAAGAATATAAGTTTGAGGCCAGTCTGGGCAACTTAGTGAGACCCTGTCTCAAAATCAAAATAATTTTTAACAAAGAGGGGAAATGATATATTTGCCTAGTATGTGTGAGGCCCTGGTTTTGTTCTCTGGAAATGTAAAAAAAATTTTAAATAAATAGAATTTTTTTAAACTAAATATGTATATATGTATATATGATTTTTACCTAGTTTAAAACTTTAAAAAAATACATTATATATGTGTGTATGCACACACACACCTCTATATATGTTTTCTGAAACAAAATTGTTTTTGAACCATATTTTACTATAATAACAAAAAAGTATTCCTAATAAATATTTTAAAATTGACAGCATTCAACACTCATGGTCAAAACTTAAAATATTGTATTTGAAAATATATTAGTGCATTTTAATTTTGATTCTGAGAGAAATGAATAATAATATTGATTCTTACATAAGAAATGGAATCACTCATTAAATAACAAACAACAATTAGATCTTTGCCAAAATATTAGTTTTATTCTGAACTATTTTATTTTCATAATTTTCCTGGAATAAAAATATTATAACATTTTAATAGTATGGCATTTAATCAGCTTCACAAGTAGAGCTTAACATTATTGTAAATAAACAGGCATAACAAATTGCTACATATTTTATATTGAATACATGCAATCATATATATATGCAAATATGTAAAATAGTGTTCATTATAGAAAGTAATGAACCCAGTTGCCAAGTATATATAAAACTCTTTTGAAAATTTTATTCTAGCGAATAGTATAACAGAGTATTCTATGACCAAGTGTCATTTTTTTGTGACTAGTTCTATAAGTAAAAAGATTGAAAAGTGAATTGTTTTGAAATAAATTGGAAAACAAAATTCTGGAATAGCATTGTCTAGCTGGGTATGGTGGTACGCACCTTTAATCCCAGGCTCTTGGGAGACTGAGGCAGGAGGACTGCAAACTGGAGGCCAGCCTAGCTACAACTTGCCAACATCTTGTCTCAAAATAAAAATAAAAAGAAAGGGCTGGATATGTACTTAGGTGGTAGAGTATCCATGGGCCCAATCCAGGGTGGGGGGTGTAAATAATGCTGTCCAACAGAACTTGGTGTGATGATGAAAACATTTCTGTGTGACATCCATTATGGAAGCCATTAGCTATTACTGTGTCTGTTGTGCACATTGTATGTGGCAGTGTAACTGAATAAATGAATTTTAAATTTTATTTAACTTCATATTAAATAGTCATACATAGTAGCTACTGAAATTATATAGTGCATGTTAAAAATAATAATAGAACAAAGTCTGACTTTGAAATCAAGGCAAAATTAGCATGAATCCTATCAACTTGCTGCAATCTGCAAATAATTTCTGAAGTTACATAGTCTTTCAAGTATCACAGGAAAGCATTTCCTAACCTTGGGGTGAGGGAGTAAAATCTGTAGCTAGCTTAAATGGCTCATAGGTGTAGTTTGTCCAATTTAAATAAAAGACCCCCCCCACACTTTTGTGGTGTTGGAGATTGAAACCAGGGCCTTGTGCATACGAAGCAAGCACTCTACCGACTGAGCTATATCCCAACTCATAAAAGACTCTTCCTAAAAGAAAAAAAAATATTACAGTCTCTTACTTCCAATGTTGACTTTTAAATTAGTCTATGATTATGTCACTTAAATATAGACAGACATAAGATACATTTTTCTTTTGGTTTTGTATTTGTCTTGCCTACAATTATAATGTATTGTGCAATCTAGTCAACTTTGTACCATTCATCTCTACTTCTCACTATGTAAAAATTTTTATTCACCTTGTGGATATTTGGCTTCATTTGGTAAGAAGGCATCATATATGAAGCATGTTTTCATCTTTCAGTTACATACATGAAATCAGCTTTGTAATGAAGACAATGTAAGCAGTGTTATCTTACAAGGGAACCATTCAGATTATCTGGAATGTGATTACCAACTTTATTTTTAAAGGGAGACAAACATTAAAATATAAAAACAAAATTAAGAAATTCTTGCAGAGAACTGAAATTCTTCTGAGACTATGTCCACAGATTAGTGGAGAGAAAGAAACCAGTTGGGAGGATGATGTAGTCCTCTGAGTGAGGCATGCATGATAAATGCTCAAAGCAGCAATATTTCCTTTGTCATAAACCACTTAGATTTTCACAGATTAAAGTAAATGTCTAAGATTATGAGCAAGGGAAGAACAACTCTTACATTTCTTGTTTTCAAGTGATTTCGAGTTATCATAACCAATATATTGTAGATTGAAGTATCATTCTGAGGTAAAAGTTGAAGTATCTCAAAATAAGTATCTGGACAGAAAATTTCTGCAAACCATAGAATCCACTACATAGAATTAAGGTTTTGTTTTGAATTTATTCTATACTTATAAAATCCTTACCTAAAGAGCCATTCATGTGATGTGACTCCATTCCTCCTAATCCACCCATGGGACCATCTGACCCAGGACCCATTGGAAACTATATTAAAAATGAAGAAAATGATTGTGATCATATTGAAACAAATTTTATCTTAGTGTTATAACATCTACCTTTAACATTACAAGACATTGCCACAATTTATTTTCATTTTTAAGTTATAGAGAGTTTTTACTTGATTTTTTTTCAGCCTTATAGATTCTCTCATTAAACTGTCCCAACCCTCTCAGTTCATCTTCTCTATGCTCTGGATGTGCAGGATAATGTTCATTTATATTCAAAATTTTTTTCTTAGATATCCCCAACTAGACAGCCATGCAAATGATAAGTATTTTCTCCTATGATCCCGACAAACTTTCTATTATAAATCAAAGATAGTTCTTAAGAAGCTGTTAAATGTATTGGCTTATTAAGAAGAACATGTCAACATCATTATGACAACATTAATATATTTTTTTAGCAGGCCATTTGTTCAAATGGACATACTAAATAATTTCATCTTACAGGTTAAATACATTTAGTTCCTGAGGGATAGCTGAACATAGCTAATTCTTGGCAGTCTCAACTTTGTCAGTTCAATGACAGTCACATATTCTATAGCAGTTCTAGTTAACGTATTTTAAAGCAGTGGAATTCTCCTTCTTTCCAAGTAACATCTTAAATATTAGAAGTCTGGTACAAAACAGTTGTGAAAAGATGTGTTATAGTAGAGTTGGTAATGGAAAGTCAATAGCTTGCCCACTGTCTTCCCCTCATCTCCCTAGAATACTTCTGAGGAAACTTGGAGTCCAGTGTGAAGCCAAGTTATCTTATGCTTAGAGCTAAGACAATCTGCTGAAAATATTTTTTTTCTTCAAAGTTACCATGACTAAAGCAATCCTTCTATGGTATATGGTGCAGAATACTGAATGTGGAGTGTGTTCATGTGTATATGGAAGGGGCAATGGTAGTTACCAATCATAAAGGTTTTTGGAAGAAAAAAAATTCAGTACATAAACCCAAATACTACCATGACTGTGTGGAAATATGGGGGATTTTTACCACTGTGAGCACACAAACCACATGCTTTCAAGTTTTCCCAGGAGAATAATAATTTTGCTACCTAAAATTAATTATCTAAAAGCCCATTGAATTTTTAGTAAAATGACATGTAATATATATGCTCCCTGATAAGTCAAAGATTGACTTTGAACATACTGTTACTATTCAGCTTTTATTAAAAGCATAGTTTAGATCTGAACTGAGCAACTAGAGCCAGAAAACTCAATAGCCTGTGAATTTATTAAGTTTGGCCCTTTTATCTGGCCCCCACAGTGTTTTAAAAGACAACAACACATAAATACATGTTTGGTTAGTTTAACACAAAACAAATGTACTTCTGATTTTTCTCCAGTTTCAGCTATACGCTATATATTTATATATACATGTATGTGTAGCATAATGTTTTATGCATAGTCTTAGCGATATTGTTATATACATTGTTATATGTTATAATAAATATTAGTTTAATTTATTTAATTATATGTTATATTACATTTATTTATTTAGATTATATTTACAACTATAATCTGTTGTAAATTTTGTGTTAACATGTAGGCCTGATATAATAGATAAATATTTTCCTATACACTTTTTACAGGAAAGATCACGACCATATTCTTCTTGTAAAACTGTCTCAGTTCCATATTTAAACCCTAGATTTCATAATCTAAAGAAAAATGTGCATGTGCAAATTCCTAATTTATTTTCAAGTTCAGGAGGATTAGAAAAATCACAATGAAAAAATTAAATAGTGCTAAAAATGATATAAACATAAATGATTATAAACAATTTGTCATTTTAAATAGTATTAATCATTCAGTATTTCAGAAAAATTGAGAGGTCAGCATTTATAGTTAGGTTCACTTTTATATTTATATAAGAACCTATGCATTCTATGCTGTTTTTTCTTCAATCTAAAGTCTAGAAAGAATTTTTCTGATATCCAATAGTCTCTTGGATAATAAAATACAAAGCTTAAACAATACTCAGGAAATAGAATGTATTGAGTTTGAAAGTCTTAAAATATATCCCCCCAAGGAAAAAATCATATTTACATTAGGTCTGTTAGGTCCAGGAGGTACTGCATTCATTAAAGTATACATGTTGTCTCCAGAATTAGTTGAATCTGAAACAAAATATTACTTAATTGATATCTTACTTTATAATCATACAAAAGACATCACAAAACAACAAAGATGATCTGGATACACATAGGTATTGAGAGCTGTGACACCTGAGATAGCTATTACTACTATTTGGAAACAAGTATCTGGGAGTCTGACCCCAAAACTGTCATTCTACCTATGATGGTATGATAGGTATATGATAAGAGAAATAGTCACTTCAGTAATTCAGGTCAAAGAATTATTACTTCAACAATCTAAAAGGTTACAGTAAAATTTTTTGTTTTTTAAAAACGTGGATATTTTTGACTTCTCTAAGCAATCACATGTATGCATACAATAAAAATCTCTTAAAATTCACATTTATTATCTTTTCAACTTTCATTATTTCCTTAGGTTACTATCTAAAAATTCTAAAGATAAATCATTTTAGCTATTAATTAGTAAGAGCAGGTAGAATATCCTGGCTTAATTTAAAAAGAAAGAGATTAGAACCAGATTATGTAATTGGAATAAAAAACTCTCTTGCTTTAAAGTAAAAGCCAGATTCCTCCACCCAACAGTTTTTTTAATAAAATTCTTCTTGCTCATTTTTTTCTTGATTCATTATTATAAAATAAGTGTAGTATATAACCCATACAAATCTGTAACATTTTAGAGTGTTTAAAAAATTTACATGTCTCTTAGTTAATTCCTACAATTAAAATAGATTCTACATTGATTACTACATAGTCCCTCAGGCTGACCCCTACTTGTTTATACTAAGTGAGGTCTCAATCTATTTTTGTGGCTTTAATGATTTTCATGTTGTTATATACCTAGGCTATTGGTTCTTTCCTGCTTATGACCAAATTTTCCCATCTTTGAATTTTTGTTTTCTTTTCCTCCAAGCATCTTTTCCCCAGTTCCCACCTACTGAAATTCAAGACTTATTTCAAATGTTACCTATTCCATGAAGTATTTTTTCCTGATATTTCCAAGTAAACAAGGGTTCCCCCACCAAGAAATTCTGCCTTGAATAACAGTCTACATATTGTCTTATTTTTGTCTTCTACTTTCACTTAGGCTATAATAATCTCATTGAGATTACATGCCTCCGAAAATAAATATTGGTTAACTTGGATTTAACTAATGGAATAAACTATGACATGCAAAGTTCTCTTTCAGAAAATCTTAGATTATCTTTTAAATACATACAACTTTCAAATGGGTTTTCAACTGAATTATTGTTAGTCTTGGTGAAAGGAAAAATGAGCTATATATTTTAACTATGCAGAAAGGACATGAATTTATCATTTTTAAGACCAATAGAGAATATAATTTCACCTGATAAAGAATAAAAAGGAATAGGGTGTCCTTTTCTAGAAATTGTCTGACTTTTTTAATTAATAGAAGAAATTTACAGTAAAGTGAATTTTTGTCACCTATTTTGGGGGCTAAGGGGTGTTGACTTAATATTAGAGGAGTGATTGTGATAAAGAATGAATATATAATGAGTATATAAGAATGCCTGGAAGATATGCTGGTTGCAATTTCTGACTTTAAAGTTAGAAGTGGTAAAATTACTGATCACTTGCAATGTTTAGAGTTGCTTCAATTTTCTTTAGTCTTGTGGTTAAAGTGTTTCTTAATCACATGTTCCCTTCATAAATTAAACATTGACTCCATGATACAAGAATGTAAATGTAGGGGAGATGACCTGTTCATATAATTCTATCTTCAATGAATTTTATTAATAGTGAATATGCTTTGAGGATAGAGAGTATAAAATATTTACGAGTGCAGTATAAAGAGTTAGTGAAGTAAAGTCAAATTTTGTATTGTCAAACTGGTTTTATTGAAATTTGAAAGTTGAAAATTTAAAAACTTATTTTTGAGGATCATTAATGACATGAATTTTAAGTTTCTATTTATCTCAAACTTCAACAAACCAGTTAAAATATGAATCAACAATGAAACAATTAAAAATTATTTCTAGTTATAAAAATTTCCTATTTTATTACCTAGAAGTAATTCCAACAGTTTCTTTTTCCCTACTTTTTAGATTTTTGATATATATAACATATATATATATATGTATATGCATTTATATGTATACTTATGATCATATTGTGTTGAATCATGAGCATTTATTTTCTCATTAAAAATTCTTTGAAAATAACTTTAATGAAATTTCCATTATATTCCATCATGTTATACAAATTAATTCAATAACTTCACGAAAAGTGGATTAAGAGTGAAAATTATGTTGACTATTTCACTATTGACTATGACAAATGAACATCCTTGTGCATAAATCTTGGATTGTATCTTTAATCATTTCTAGTGTTGGTATTATAGTTAAATGGTATGAACTTTTTCACTGCTTTTGATATATGTTACCAGAGTACTTTTTAAAACTGTACTCATTTAAACTCCAATCAGTAGAGTCTCCAAACACATCTAATAGTCTGTATTAAAGTCACAAGAAAAAAGGGTAAAGCTATTTGAAATAACTATGTAAAATGCATATGGGTATATTGAAGTAACATTTCAACTTAGAAGACTCAAAAAACTTTTCCCACTCTGGTAAATTTACTAATAAATAAATTTCTATAAATAGGGTAATTAAAACTGTGAGCACATGTATATCCATCTTAGCAAGATGACAGATGTGGTGGCTCTGATTTGTTATTTTAAATCTAATAGATCTGTTTCATTAATGTTATACAGATTTTTTTCTAAGATATGAGCTATGGATCTTTTTCTCATTTCAAGGAATCATTAAGTTTGATAAATTATTGGGCAATTCATACCAATGAACAGTTTTCATGCTAAATCAGTTACCCACACAACAAAAATATTCTAAAGTTGATGTAACTTAACAGTAGTTATTTTACAACTCTGTTTCTTCCTACTTGCTACCTCTATTCTACTTCTTTAACCATGAGATAATGACTACTTTTTTATTTCATAAAACAATTTTTTGAATAAACAATTTTCTAAATTTTGTGATTTTATTCTAGTAATCAAAAGCCCATGTGGCTAGTTTAATTACAATACCTGCTGGACTAGGCATGATGGGTGTTCCTGGTGGCCCTCCACCTCCTGGAGGACCCTAAATTATACAAAATTTCAGTAAAAATAAGGCATTTAATTAAACAATGTAAGGAAAACAAAGATTTATCTCTATAATAATCCAATTTGAAAATAACAGAGGAAATATATTTCTTCATAATTTATTTTCTTTGAATGCACCATCATTTCAATATTATGCAAAACACAATTTAGCTTAACTATGTTGAGATTGTTTTGACAAGTTTCCAAAAACAATGAGCCTGTAGCACTGATTTATTATTCATGACTTAATCACATCAGGTATAATGAGGTTAAGGAGAAACCACTTAACGGTGCTTTTACAAATCCATAAAATAGAAATAATTCATGTGCACTTGTGATTTAGTTTACTATAATTTTATTACATTTTGTATCACTGTTCTTTAAAATAGGAAGCAAAAAAGATATTCACTTAAGAGAATATCTTTAAAAACCAAAGAAACTCAGATACATTCTGCTATTTCTTTTTTCAGCATCAACTGCAACAGTTCTGGAGTAGAATACATTCAGTTATCAATAACATCAATTAGAAATGAGATACAATGCTGCCTAATGCTGTGGGTTATTAAGACTACAGCTACACACTCATACTGAAGTAGAGATTAGGATGTTCTGAAGTTAATTCAGGCAATCAAAATGGATAATTCAGACAATGGGTTTCAGAATTTTTCAGATGTCCCATGTACATTAACTCTTACATGGCTAAATTTTCATTTCATTCTTAGTGTGTAGATATAGCCTACCAATTATTTCAAATAATATATGTATTTGGTATTTAATAAACAACTTAAATTTCCCTTCAAATAAATCTATATTTTCACTAAACTCTGTATGAGGCTTATTAAATGATTTTTAAAATAGTTTTACCCCAATTTTCTTACTTACAATTTTTTTCATACAAAATGTGAAGGAAATTAAACTTCCTTAGTTTATATAGCTTGTAGGAACATTAAGCACTAAGTTCACAGGTCCAATGGAATGTGTACTTTTCACTATGTTAATAAACACTATTTCTAAGGCAGGCACAATGCTCGTTGATTTTCTTCTCATGTACTCCTTTAATTTCTATTCCAGTTGACCCCAACCTCTGAACATTTCCTTAGGAAAATTTCCCTTTTTATCATTTTATTCTTTCTTCTCTATTTGCATTTCCCCCTAAATTATAACAAATTATCCTTTATGGTGGCCTTGAGATGTATCAAGAATCAAATTTGATTATGGTTAAAAAGTCATTTGTGAGTTCAAGAGTTTATATAAAACCTGCAATTTTAACTTCAGGACTATATGAATTACTAGAAAAAAATTTACCATGTATTAAAAAACAATGAGAAAAAGTTGGTGTTTTCAGTTTTTAAGAATAACAAAAAACTAGAAGATATTTGCAAACTACTAGGCATTATTCTGCTGTCTGATTCACTTTGTGATTGGGAGAAAGTTTAACATCTTCTTAGATGTTAAACTTTATGTGTGGTGAGTGGGTTGGGGAGGGGGCGTACATTATTCTCCTGGAGAACTGCAAATTCAAGCATATCATTGTTTAACTGAGGATGGCTCTCTTTGTGATTGGACAGAGAGCATTGTACTGGTTTCCAGGAACATATGCTGAAGTAAAACACAGTACTTAGGGCAATTCTAACCAGATTGATAACTGTTTCACTAATGAACATCAACATATGTACTGAGGTTGGCAGATGAAACAACTCAAGATGTTCACTTCTTGGCCAATACACAGGGGCTCTTCTTAACATCTGGACAACTATTTCATTGCTCAAATAAAACGTAACATCAATTCTTATGAGCAAACAAACCCAAATGTACTTACTACATAATTCCCAGGAGATGCTGAGGAGTATGGTATCTAGAACATGAACAGGACAAAAACAAATATTTTGATTCATGTGGCAACATGGGATTGACCTAAATGAATCAATATCCTAACTTCTATTAAATTTTAAACTGTATCCCAAAGGACAGTAAAAGATGAAGGAATGTATGTCTGTTAAGTGTCAGAAATATGAATAACTACAATACTATCTTCAATTTACAAGAAAAAATGTACATTTTAGTCAGGAGGAATTTACACAGAATTACAGATTCGAGCTATATTGGTTTCAAGTCAGCTGTACACGTTGCTTAATTTAATGATTTATTCTGTAAATAGAAATTACAGAATTTTTTTCAAATTAGTAGCTTCACAGATATTATTTCTAAGCTATGTGCTTTTAAAAAAGATTGCTCACTGTATTCATGCAGCATGGATCAACATTTGAACTCACCTTTCCCTTTGCCTATACAATTAGCTATTATAAAATAATATAACAAATGCAAAAGAACTTATTAATATTCATCTTCAAAATTATTAATTTGTGGGCATCATATATGGGTTATATATTCCCTCTTTCTCTTCAATCAAACTCTTCCCCCCACTTGTTTTTTTTTTGTATCCAGGATTGACCTCAGAGGTGCTTAACCACTGAGCCATATCCTCAGCCCTTTTTTAATAGTTTGTTTGGAGACAGGGTCTTGCGAAGTTGCTGAGGCTGGCTTTGAATTCATGATCCTCCTGCCTCAGCCTCCAGAGCCATTGGGATTACAGATGTGCACCACAATACCTGGCTTAAATCAAGCTCTTAAACAAGCTCTTTTCTAGTGATTAGAAATTATTAATCCCACATTACTCTGATAATTTAAGAAATGAAAAAGTAAAAAGTTTCCATTTAAAAATAAGGAAAGTTAAATCCAAATATTTTATTTTAAATACAAGCTCACTTACTCACTTGCATGAAGACACACTGTATATTCCATGAGATATTTTTGCTTTACTCTAATAAAATTGAATAAATTACTGTTTACCTGGAGTCAGTCAGCCAGCACCAGAATAGAACTTTTAAAGAAGTGAAAAAATTGTGGTACGTGAACCCTAATCTGTCTCTCCACCTCAATACCTGCCACATAATTAAACATAATAATATGAAATCATAAAGTAAGAATAAGGAAGTATAACACTTTTGATTTTTTTCTTGAATAAATCTTTGGTGCTTTTTTGGAATTGTTTAATATTAAGTTATATGAAAAGCTTTTCTCCTTGTTTTTTGTTATCCTTATTAAACACAGAGCACATGTCCCTGGGGCTCCTGCTTGTCTCCCTATAGGTATTGAGCATTGCAGATAACAATGGCTGGAGAGCCCAGAATCACTATTGATAAGTATTACTTGCGCTACTAGTACCTCAGTATTCTATGGTATTTGACATTAACTTAATTGGGTGAATGAATACAATTTTGTTTTCTTCAGCCACTTTCAGTTTATGACATATCACTCATCCTCTGATATACATTAAACATCTAACCACCTTTGAGATCTTCAGAATTTATAGTTCATTGCCTTCCTTTACAACCCACTGCCCACTTTTTCATTTGTCAGTTCTCTGAATGCTTTGTACAGAGATCCAAATAATTCCCTTGCCTAATATATTTATTATTTCTTATGACATTCACAAAATTATTATATATTCCAACCAGAATATTTCCCTACAATTCCTCCATGTTTACTTAGATATTTCTCTATTATTTTATGACTAAATTACTCTGCCCTTCCCCATGCCACTGTCATCATTTCATTTCTTTCTCCAATACCTTAAATTATCTGAAAGCCTAATATAATAATTCCCATCTCTTTGACTACCCCTTTGCTAAAATTTCTGTTTTATAGTAGAGATTTCCTGGAGGGAAACATAAATTAAGGTTGACAACTTCCACAATATAACCATGTTCTCCAACTTCCACTTCGTCTTCATCATTTGGAAGTATTCTGGCTTACCCTTCATGAAAACCAGAAGCCTGTACACCCATTAAACATTGCACCTGGGTGTGGGATGGGGGGGTGTATGATTCTGATTTGTAGCATTTTCCAATTTCTGTGGCATAATTATTCTGTATGGGAAATTTGAAGTTACCAATGCTTTAACAAGTAGCTCAGGAAATTCCTGAAAACTTAGCAGTTGACTTGTGAGCTGACCCTCATGGTGATTATACCATCCTGAGTGTACTTTGTCCTTCTGGCTTACAGGAAAGTCATCAAGTTCTTGCTATGCCTTCATTTTCAGCCCAATACTCTATTGTTTACAGATTTATATTTTCACCTGTTCTTCAGAAGTAGGAAAAAAAGAAATTTCTTCTTGTTTTCAAAGCTAGCTCCTTCCAACCATTCCATTCTCTCAAGTTCCTGTTCTTTTAAATTTTTCTTTCTCAAGATCCTTCATACATACATATATATATATATATATATATATATATATATATATATATATATATATATAAAATAAAGCCTACCTTAAGCAATGGTTAACCAGACTGAATATAGCTATAGGAAATAATTCATAGGTTTACAGAGACAAGTTCAAATTTATGTTTAAGGAAGATAATTCTATAGGAACATGAATTCAAATTTGAAGACTGTTGCAAAAAGTCCTGGCAAGAGATGGTAAAAAGAGTTGTAGGTAGTGCTGAAGGAGTAAGAGAATTTGATAATCATTCATTTCACAAATTACTTCACAGGGGTGGTGACAGTGTGACAGACAAGAGAAGGACAAAATTGAGGTAATTCCTGTTTCCAACTTGGTGACAGTGGATGATGATGCTACTCATTTATATATAAGGAACTCAGGAACTAGCAGGCTTAAGGAAATGTCTGATATGTTGAATCTGAAGGTACTAGTAGACATTAAGTTAGACCTGAGCTATAAACACTATAAATATAGGTAAAGATTTATTAGAGATCAAGACTACAGATATAGCTTCAATTGAATGAATTTTCATTTTGTGCTGGTCATAATACCTGATTTAGAATTTTATAAGATTTTATGATGGTTAAAACCACATGAGGACTAGGGTTGTAGCTCAGTGGTAGAGCGCTTGCCTAGCATGTATGAGGAGCTGGGTTTGATTCTCAGCACTGCATATAAATAAATAAAATAAAGGTCCATTGACAACTAAAAAATATATTAAAAAACCATGAAAACATTAAAATGGGGGAAAAACAAGATAAGAAAGCCAGGAATGTAATTAGAAAATTCTACCAATTGAGAAAAGGCAGTAAATGTGATTGGATAAAAATTGGAAGAAAATATTTAAAAAAATCAAGCAAGTTAGACTTTTAAGAAGCAGCAAGTAGGTGCAGGTTGACTAGAAAATATCTAAATTGCTGGGTGAAGCTTAAGCCTTTTAGCTTTCTGAGACATTGCTAAAAATAAATAATAAAAGGATACTTTAATAACAATATGGAAAAATAAAGAAACATTAAAATCACAAATGAAAAATTAATAGACATTTAAAACAAAACTAAGCAGTCAGATATTTCAGAGATCAGGTATGATGAAGACAGAAAAGAAAGCTTTCTTATTTGGTTGGTAAATAGTAACCTTCAGAATGGGACTTTCACAGAATTTGAAATGGGTTGAAAAGTTGGTTGGGAAGTCAATTCAATATGCCTTAATTTATCTCCTATGAGGTTTCAGGCCCTGCACTACTGTGCAATGATCAAAGACGGGAAACCCTAGGAATCCACCCTCCAGGAGATAGTGGCAAAGGAGTCACAGTGTGAGAGAAATGGATGGTTGTTTGGGATTTAAAAGGGCTGACAGGACCTTTCTATCAGCTATCTCCTGCCAGTTCCACAGGAGAAGAGGACAAGAGGTTTAAGCTTGTGTAAATATTTTGCTCACTGGTATTACATTCCAAGAAAATTCCAGTCAAAGGAAATGGATAGGCCAAAGAAAAATTCGTTTGGAGGAGGGAATGGGCAGCATATGCAAAAAAGTAACAAGAGGTAGAATAAAGAGAATAGACAGAAGGATAAGTATTGAAAAGAAAGACCATTTCTATTTCCAAGATAAGAAGAAAGAAATATGACTAAAGGTGTAATGATATTGCTGGTGAAACTTAGAATCTGAAGAAATTTGAGTCTAATGGTCTTTATTTTTTTTTCTTTCCTCTGTAAAATATGAGACAATTTTAATTGACAGGGAAGGGACCAAGATAATGCAGGGGACACAAAGAGAATAATAAACTACTGTACCAGTCTCTGAGGAAAGCAGAAGTAGCTGACTAAGGAAGAAGAGTAGTTCAAGCATCAGTGAGGACTCAGCTGAGGTTCAGCATTACAGATTTAAAATATACTGTAATGTGTTAAGTGTAATTATAGGAATACCTGTTAAACATGATGGAAGAACTAAAGATGCTGTTCTATAAATACTTCAAATATAACATTTTAAAAAATTCCACAAAGCAAAAACAAAACCTTGTTATCTACCCTCTAAATCTTTTTTCCTACATTCCTAACTCAGTTGTGTTATTACTATTCTCCCAAATGCCTGGATTCAAAGACTTGAAAACACTTTTAACTTTCTCATTCTCTTTATCCCTAAATCCTCCCTCTAATACTACCCTATGCTTCATACAAGATGTCCACTAAGATAAAAACAAAGGATAAAAATGAATATGTAGAAGACAGACAAAATCACAGAACTGGAAGGTCAGAATCACAGAATAAGAATCCGTCATTTGACAGATGAGAAAATTAAGGGCTCAGAAAATTGCCTAAGTTAGATAATTCAAGAGTTCTGATAAGAATGCAAATTTGTAAATTATTCTGAATCCTAATACCCACGATTGTGGTATTAGGATTCTAGTTAATTCTCTGGCCCCTACCTACTAGGGGCCAGAGAATTAACTAGAGGGCTTCTTTTTGTTTATTTTTTAAAATTATCAGTAACATTTTAAGTACCTTTCTTTACAGATAAAGTACGTTTCTTTATCCGTAAAGCTTACCTTGTAGCACTGGTTAACTAGAAATTAGGGAGGGCAACATCAAGACATCAGAACTGGTAGAAAAGTTAAAAATATTTTTAGTGCTCTTTTCAAATAATGAGCTTCTGTTGGTATAAAGCAGAGCCTATTTGAAATAATATATTTTTATTTTCTTTTGTTTTAATTACTATAATAGATCCTCACTTTTTTTCCTTTCTCTTTTTCTTGGAAACCTAGTGAGCTGATAAGTATAAAATTGTACTGAACCCTTTTTAAATTTTTTTTCCTATCCTCTCTTCTTCTGCTGCTAAAAATTCCTTTAATTTTCCTTGGTAACCCCAGAGTTTTCTCTACACAGTTTGAGTTAGGCTTAGGGAATAGGCACGTAACCTAGACATAGCAGAAAAAATATTATATCCCTGTCTATAACTGTTTTATGAATGAACATATGACCCCAGCTAAGCAAGTTCAGTTCGGTTATTTTCAGTTTCTTTGTTAAACCGATAAGGAGTTGTATTCTTTTGCCCTGAACTGGAAGCTGTGAGGATATGAATCTGAAACTTTACACAGCCTCCTTGCTATGAAAAAGGAAACAAAGGCAAGAAACTAAGAGACTAGGTCCTGATGAGGTTCTTTGAATTCTTGGAACCAAATATGCCCAAGGTCAAATTTAAATCTGAACTTTTCAGATACATGATGTAGTAATATTCTCCCTCAGTATGAATTTAGTTTGGTTGGTCTCTATATATTGTGACCCCAAATAGTTCATCTTTAATAAAAATGCTTGCTAATTAAGTGATCCAACCTTATTATGCATCTAAGCCAAAGCATACAGTTCTTTGTAAAAAAGATAAATAAGGAAAAACTAGAATTGGTAGATTATAAACAATATTCCAAACAAGAATCTGAGGTAAAAACTATAATGCTTAGGGTCAAAGAAGTTCAAAACGAAAATCATACTTTCATTCTGAATTAAAAACAAGAATTTGTCCTTAAAAATGTTTCTCCTACCGTCATGTATGAGTGTCATAAAATATTTTTGATCAAAATACTTTTATAGGATGAAATTGTGGACAAAGATTATGAATAGATACATATATCATGGATAATGGTAGGCAGGTTTCACACTTTCAGAGAAGTTGGTTATAACCATGAAAAGCAGAAAGGCTAGAATGAATTCTGTAGTAATGGACTGAAAAATTGAAGCCTTAGCTGCACTTGTGTTGTTGATATATAGCGATAAAGAGAGATATAGATACATGTGATATGTAGACACAGAGACATCTATCTTCTGGTTCTGTTGGTTGGAGGCATAGAAGCTATATTACTCTAATGAGCTTTAAATACCACTTTCCACTGAAAAGACCCAGGACTCATTAAAGAAATGGCTGTTTCCAGGGTTAAGGTTGGGGAAATACGAGATAAGCTTCTGAGTGCTCAAACAATAATGGGCCATTTTAAAAGCAGAAATGAGGCTGGAGATGTAGCTCAGTAGTAGAGTGTCTGCCTAGCATGTGTGAGGCCCTAGGTTTGAAGCTCAGTACCACAAAAGAAATCTCTAAAAGTAGAAATGATCCAGCTTGAAGAGATTCCCACTGGCCAAATTTAGGACAATTTTCACAAGCTAAACCCACTGAGTATTTAATCCATCAGTATATATGAGCATAAATGAACATGAATGGGAAAGAAAGAATAGCCTTTTTGTTCTAGTAGAAAGACATGTAATATATGGAAAAGGAAAGACAGAATTAAAAGATATCCATATGGCAACCAACAAAGTAAGAAATTCAAATAAGAATCATCGATGAATGCCAAAAATAGCTGCTGAAGGTATAAGGAGGAAGGGCTTATTTACTATAGCTTCAAAGTTCTGTCTCCAAGTTAAAGTTACAAAAGGAAAAATAATAATTTCCATTTATAGAAATATTCTGATAAGAAACACCTTAACCAAATGATCAAAATTAACATTAACAGTAATAGTACAAATAACCATATGTGCCTCCTGAAATGACATACTGAGAAAAACACAAAACTCCTGGGGTATTCTTACCAAACATATGAACTCCCAAGTCTAATCATGAGGAAATATCAAATGAAACCAAATTGTGAGATGCTCTAAATAATAACTGGCTTCCATTTCACACAAGTGCAAGAATGAGAAAGACAAAGAAAAGCTGGGGAACTGTTCTAGATTAAAAGAGACAAGACATGATAGAAAAAGAGAACCAGGTTTCCTTTTGTTATAAAAGATATTATTGGGACAACTGGAGAAATCTAAATAAGACCTGTAGATTAAAAATTAGCATTAAGTCAATGTTAATGCTCTTATTTTGATCATTATTTTGGAGTTAAGAAATGTATTAGGTTTTAGGGAAAGCACACTGAAGTACTTAGGGATAAAGTTTCAGGAAACTTAAATGGTTCAGGAAAAATATGTTTATGTATAGAGAGGAAACCATAAAGCAAATGTGGAAAAACATTAACATTGGGCAATTTGGGTGAAAGGTACATGGCAATTCTTAGTACTATTCTTGTAAGCTTTCTGTAAGGGTGCAGTTACTTCAAAATAGTGAAAAAAAACAGTCAGCAAAGCATATTTGAAAACAGCAAAAATAAAAACAACACTTTAGGGTGCTTCCCCCTAAGGAGTCACAGACTTACGGAATTAATATAAACTAATTGTTTGTAATATTAAATAAATACAGGAAATGTAAGGAACTTTGTGTTCAAAATAATATAGATGAGTTGTCATTAAAAAATAATTTGGGTAAAAAAAGTTCACCTTTTATACCTTTTACTTCTGTTTCATAGAATCCCTAGTTTCTACTACAAAGTTACCAGTTCTCTATACTTTCTTTCTTGTTCTCATAAGAAATCATTTTCCGGAGAATGTTTTTCTTTTTCCTGCTCAAGATGATGACCATTTCTCTTCAGAAGAGAAAACCTGCCCTCCTCCCACTTCTTTCCCATTTGCATACTTAGAATGAGAACAGATGCCTCCACATGTGGTGTTTATTAACCAAGGAGACTGCTTTCAGGTCTCTTACTTGCCTACATTTGTGCTGGTCAAATACCCATTTCAGATTGATCATTGGACATCAGTATGATGTTCACCTCCTGCAAAAGTTCTTAGTTCTAAACAGGGTCTAAAATAATGCAGAAATAATGATCTGATATAGTCATTCTCCTACCCCTAGTGCTCAGCTCTAAGAAATGCTAAGAGATGGGGTCTCTAAGAATCATCAGAATGCAGTGATCTCTTCTTTTCTTTGCCTCTATCTAATCCTCTTCACTTAGATAATATACTCCCGGTAAGTACAACGCACCGTCCTCAATATCAACTGCCTGAATGCTGCCCATCAGTGGTTTGTAGGAGATATAATCTCTGGACAAGTATATAGAAAAATTGGGAGTGAAGAAGATGGATAGTTTGACCTGTCCTCTGGCTGCTTGCAATGAGCAGTTGGGATGGTTAACTGAACTAAGAGTGAGAACGGAGGGAAAGGGTCTTCTTGCTTCTAGGTGGAAAGGCTTACCCACCTTAGTTAAGGTGGGATGTGGTTGTGTTTTAAAATCTGGCCTCATTAAACATGCAAATAATATAAATTCATTTCAGATTCTGGCACTAGGAAGATTGTCAGTTTTTTCATTATGAATTTTTTTTTAGCATCCTTATGGGCATTTCAATAGGAAGTTGCAAGAAGTGTATTTTGAGCGGCAAGCCAGATGCCATTTTAAAGTGAAATCTTGAATTAATTAGTTAAGGCAGATAGCAAGAAGCAAACAAAAACATAAACTCCTCTACAGCACATAAGCAAACTGAAAGAATTTTGGAGCAGCGAAGTTATTCACATTTCAACAATCTGACAAAAGAGTATCAAGATTTGTTGAATAGTTCATTGAAGACCCAAAAAAGAAGCAACATCATATTTTCTACCTCAAATAACTTCATTTAATCAGTAAACACCATAGATATTAAAACTAAGAAAACTGGGTAATGTAAATTAATACCTTTTCTCTTTATATGATAGTTATTTACCTGAGAAGGAAGTGACTTTTGCTTTAGAATAGCAACGGACTTACAATGATTTTTCTGTTATTAAACACACTTCATTTTTAACTTCAAGTTTAAATAAACATTATACATTAGATAAGTTTCATGTTTATTTAGCATTAAGGCCACTGATAGAGAATGAAGCCATCCCTTCTGGGTAGCTGTGCACATAGACTTGTCAAGTGGAATAGAGGCCAAGTCCCCACTGACTCCTTTGACTTAAGAGCCTGTGTACTGTGCACACACTGTACAAATTCACACAGCAGGCCTTTCTTATGTATTGAAGAACTAAAGATTTCAAAGACAAGGAGAAAAAACATCACTAGGATCGTGAAATTAAGATCATATTAATTTTGTGTTCGATAGCTTAATTTTCAACCCGTTCATATATTTATACACATTACTAAGAAAGAAAAACATCCATAGTCAATCACTGCCACAATAATAAAAGGAAAATTCCTAGAATGTTAGGTACATAAATGTGAGAGAAAGGCAATTTAGCTAACAAGCACAAAGAAAATGTGTACTTGCTTTCTGAGGCAGCAAGACAGAAAAGCCTATGTGTAATTAATACAAGTACAATCATAATAATTTAGTTTCCTCTAATTGAGATTGATCATATCTGACAACTTAGTTGATTATTATATCTATTACAGAGGATCAAACCATTTTATGACTAATATAAACTACTACATAAGATATTGAAGTATATTTAAATCACACCATTTTTAATTATCTTTGAAAATATGTTAACTGATGTAGAATGCATATTTACAATTAGCTCTTGAAGTGAAAAAATTACATAATTTTAAGATTGGGTATTTTTCTAAAAAACATACACAAAACCTTTTTGAATGATTATTCATAGGATGGATTGCAAAGCTTTCATAAACAGCATATTTTTGTTTTTGTCAAATGTTACAAAGCACAAGCGTAAAAAATTTAAAAGGTGTATATGTATGTATGTATGTATGAATGTATGAATGCATATATATATATATACTCACTGAATTGGCATTTGTTGGGTTTGGCCAAGGTCTACCACCACCTGGACCCCTATAAAACAATATGATAAATGAAATTTTAACCTATGCTTTGAATGTTTCACAATAAGTAACAAATCATAAAATATTAGTATTTACAATTAATTTACCATGCAATTCTGAAATTACTCTCTTTATGTTTATTTTATTGGCTTTATTATTTCTTAAAAAAACTTTTATCATTTCATGAAACAGTTTCTTCCCAAATTAAATTACTTCTAGTAAGGCCAGTTTTATTTTAATATTCTCTTTATTTTTATAAACAAATAATGGTAATTCATACATGTATCTAAATCATTATAACATTTTTGGAGCAAAAGTCACTGATTATGGAATAAAAAAACACTATAATCTTGTGACATCAATATAAGAGCCATATGTATCTCATTTAAAGTGAAATTATTTGTAAAATATAAGTAGTATTAATTGTTGCTCTAATTATTAAGCTATCAATAAATATAAAAAAGGTAACACGAGATATCTCCTTTACCAAAAATCAAAGTATATATATATGTATATATATGTTACTTTATATGTCTACATACTATATACAAAATCTATATTTCAGTGCCATTGATGATTTAGTTAGTAGTAATGAGGAAATTACTTTCTTATTTTCATATTTTTAGTTCAAGGTAGTGGCCAGAGTAAATATTGGAAAAATAAGAGGTAACCTATGTGAATGCATGATAATATATTACTTTATTTTAGAGTGGAGGAGAATGTTGTATATTCCATACCTTATAAGGGCATACATTTTTTAAAACAAACTTATATCCAGTTAATTAAATCAAAAAGGTCCCATTCTCATATTGTAGTACTTAGTGAGTAAATGCTGTCTTGTGAAAAGGAGACTATTATCAGCTATTCTTTTGTAATTAATACTATTCAAAAATTCCCTTTCCCAGGCTGGGATTGTGTAGTTCAGTGGTGGAGCATTTGCCTAGCACATGTGGGGCACTGGATTTGATCCTCAGCACCACATAAAAATAAATAAAATAAAATAAAATAAAATAAAGGTATTATGTCCATCCACAACTAAAAAAAGATATTTTAAACAATTCCCTTTCCCTCCAGTCACTAGGAGTGTGAAACTTTTTTTTTTTTTTGAGAGAGAGAGAGAGAGAGAGAGAGAATTTTTTAATATTTATTTTTTAGTTTTCGGTGGACACAACATCTTTATTTTATTTTTATGTGGTGCTGAGGATCCAACCTAGTGCCCCGCGCATGCCAGGCAAGCGCACTACCGCTTGAGCCACATCCCCAGCCCAGGAGTGTGAAACTTTTTAATTAAAAAAAAAAAAAGGTTCCCTGATTCTATAGACCTTAAACGTAAAGTACTAGGCATTAAATAAAGATGCTGTCCAAGTTAGTTATGGTATTACTCATATTTAGCTGGAATATTTAGATCTGTTTTTAGTTTTGTTTTGGGATTATCCGGGGTATAAGGGCAGGAAAGAGTGAATGTAGACCCTTCAAGAATATCACATTGTTAGGGTCTACATGTTTTTCTCAGTTTGATTTGAAGAATAGAAGAGTAAAGTAAGATACTAAAAGGAAACTTGATTAAAGTCTTGTCGATAGGTAAAAAAGATGAGGAGCACTTGCACTATCTCAGGAAGTTGTTGCCTTTATAAGATGATGATGAGATGATGATGATGAAGAGGAGGAGAAATTTACAATTAATTACTGACTTTAGAAAGATGATTCTACATATAAGATTCCTGGTCCTAATGGGAAGAAAATAAGGTAAAATGTACTATGTGTATTGATCAAGTAAAACATTTGGGTAGTAAGACCTAGCCAAATGACTTGTTTAATGTTAGATAAAAATGTAGTTAAAAAACTGGGAAATATCTACCTTTACACAACATTAAAATAAATCATATCCAAATCATGGAAAAATTTATATGATTATATATAATGACCTCATAATTTTTAAATATTATATCTAAATAATGCTATATAAATAAGACATGTTAAACATATTTTCTTTTAAAATCTAATATTAAAATAACATGTAAATGTTAAATTATAAACATACTGTTATAAATAATATAAAATATCTTTTGTTCATTTTAAGTGTTTGATAAATACTTATCTATTTCCAGCATATTATGTATTTATATTAAACTTTATTTTAATATTATAAAAGATTATGCTTTGATAATTCATATAAAAAATGTAAATTTCACAAACACATACAGTGGGGGTACAATGAGTAGTTCTAATAGAAAAATTACTTAAACTCAGTAATTCCCACTCCTTTTGGAAGTCATCAGTATCATCAAGAAAGTAAGCTATAAATTATAGAAGACATTATTTTGAATGAAAATTTCTGTATAAGTGTATATAGAATCAGGCTGGTCTGTTAGAGGTATTTTAATACTGAATCTTAAATTTTTTTGAAATCTGTGAAAATATAGTTTTTATTTAGAAATGTACCACTAAGTTTCCTTTAAAAAAATAATCTACAATGCGTTTGAAAACATTTGGTCATAGTTTGTAAATTCGACCTTAAGTTACTTAAATTAATATTTGGTTTTTACTTCTATACCTGTAACACTGCTTGTATAAACACTGAAAATAAGCTTTTAATTTTAAATGGCACTTTGTACAATTTATCCTGAGTTAAGAGCATGGAAATGTAAATCTATCAATGTAATTATTTTTTTTTTGGAGGTAGCCAATTTTTTTAAACAACAAAGTTATCAAAATTTTATTCTAAATGGAGTATTCTATAATAAAGGGATACGGTTGTCAGAGTACATTATTTAATTTTTTTAGTGGCCAAATTTGGGTATTTTTCATTTTTATTATATTCTCATGTCAATTAAGAAAGAATGACAAGGTAAAGAAAAATCATCCAGATATGATTTTCTGGCAGGTTTCTCCTTCCCAAGTCATAGATATTTTAAGTAGTTAAGTAGTTTGAAGATACAGTTAAAAAAAAAACACCATTTTTTTTCTTTCATTTTTAAGTAACCCAACATTTAAAAAAGATGACCAGAAGACAGCTACAAATATCAGTTAGGAAAACTTGTTTGCCATTACCCAGACTTACTTTGTTTTAAAGATAATAAATAATGAAGTGAATTTCAATTAATCTTACTCTTTTAAGTGCAATGGAGGTAAAACGTATTTTTATGTCTCTTTAAACTTATTTTACTTTGTTGGGACCATATCAATAAAATAATTATTCTCTACAATTTCCATACTGGAGAAGTTTCTCTGTCAGAAGAAAACATTTAGAAGTATATAAGTATTTACATTTTCGTTGTCTTTGAAGGAATCTAAATTTGTAGAAAATGGAAAATAGAATAAAACTCCAAAAAGAAATAGTAACAGAGCTGGGGCTGCAGCTCAGTGTAGAGTTGCCTAGCACACAGATCCTCAGCATCACATATAAATGAATGAATGAATGAATGAATGAATGAATGAATGAATGTATTGTGTCTATCTACAACTAGAAATGTTTAAAAAAAGGAAAATAAATAGTAACAAATAATAGAAATTGAAATCTGTAACACTTAGAAAGTTTTGTGTGTGTGTGTGTGGGTGTGTGTGTATGTATGTGTGTGGGGGGTGTTATTGGGGAACAAAACCCAGGGTCACTCTACCACTGAGCTACATCCTCAGCCCTTTTTCTTCTTATTTTAACAAGGCTTCCTAAGTTGCAGAGGCTGGCTTTGATCTTGCAATCCTCCTGCCTTGGCCTCTTGGAGTAGTTGGGGTTTACAGACATGCACCACCATGTCCAGCCAAAAATTTGAAATTCTTTAAGAACTAGAAATTACATTAATAGTAAAATACTACATAACAGAAAATATTTTAAAGTATCTAGAATACTTAAATAAGAAACCCCAACCCAAATATCAACATAAATTATAAAATTAAAGTCCTATGCATATAGTTAGACCTTATAGTCTAAGTACTTAAATGTGCCACTCTAAAGTATACACTTAAATATATTTATGTGAAAGGAACTAGATAATCTTAAGCAGCTATTTGAGTATCTCAATGGTCACATGAAATTTTTTCTCTTACTATCCAAAACAGGTTAAACTAAAGTTGACAGTGTACAAAATAATATTAGATAATTCATGGTTTATAAGAGTATTCAAAATAATACTCCTTAAAATCTATTGCATTTTAAATTGAGAATCTCAGGTAGGCAACTTTTATATATTTCTCCATTCTTCTATTTAAGCTTTTGAGATAAGCACAAATATCATTCACTCCCTTTCGGAGTGACCATTAATAAAAGTCTTTAAGGAACTCAAGAAGAGTCAGACTTCCTATCTATTCATTTTTATTTTAAAAGTGAGAAGATATGATGGGAAAATATGACCTCCTCCCTGCACCCTGTTCTGTTAAATTTTAAGTCTGGGTAGTGTCCACCTATTAATCTATTTTCAATTTTAGCAAAATCACATTTCTGTAAATGGTTTCAGAAATATAAAAGAACTCTACATACTTCAAAAGTGCATGTTTCACAGTCTATCTATCTTCAATACCATTAAGTTATGGCAAAATTGTTCAATTTGATATGTAAGTAACTAAAACATGGAATGATGGACAATATATTTGAGGAGACACTTACCGACTACATAGAACATTCCAATTATTTCTAATTTAAACACTTTATTCAGGCCACATCATGGAATTAATCCTTTGATGAATTAAAGAAAGTCACTAGTAAGTACCTGATATATATAGAACTTTGGGTGCAAGGTGGACAATGAAAGATAAATAAAAATTAAGTAACAAACTGCATTACATTTGGATGTTAGAAATATATTCCTTTGTTCGGTTAGAAAAGTCTTTCTAGTTAAAAGAAAAAAAAAAGACCTTTAGTGTACTCTCGACTGAAGTGCATCTTGATTTTTCAAAAGAAAATTCATTCTATGCCCTGGAAAGTTATTTAATATAGAAAATATTACCAGAGGGAATGCTTCTTGTGCTTAGAGTAGTCCCAACAAAGCAAAAGTAAAGACACATAAATATTTGTAAAATTTAAAAACTTCACTCTTAGTAATCACTATCATTAAAATGAGGTAAGTGATATTCAGTTATCTACTTTTATAAAGTCATCCTAGTGTTGGCATCTCTTTATACTTTTGTATAGATTCTACAAGGAAACTGCAAAAAGAAACAGGCTAAAGGTTGTTATTTATGGCATCTGAAAATGGAGGGGGGTAAAAACTAATAGTTTCAAGGCAAGGAAAAATAAAGGAGATTATGTTGTGAAAACTGAAGCACACTGCAGATCATGTTTACTTCATTTTGGTACTACACCAAGACTGAAGTGCTCAAATTGCTTTAGAAACCAGTGTCAAGTTAGAAGACAGAAAAATAGAATACTTTGCTAAACATAAAAGTATAGCATTTTGCTTACATGTTCATTCCAGGCATTCCGGGACCACCTAAAGCATTCAGTGGGGGTCTCATTGCACCTCCATAGTTCTGTAATGATAACCAAGGGTCAGACTACCACAAAACAAAAAAACAAAACCAAAGAGGAGGGGGGAAAGAAAGGAGAGCAGGTTAATGATTTCCCTATATAACTTCTGATTGGATAAGGCCTGTGTAATTCATTCTTTGTGGAGTCCACTCTTGTATTTTTGCTTCTAGTTTAACAATTACTTTGGTTTGTGTCTTTTAAAAACGATACGAATATGGAATATCATTGGAGCATATTAAGTGATTAGGGTATGGTTCAATTACAATACTCAAACTTTATTAATTTCCTACTATCTCTACCTTGGGGAGCTTTTTCAAATAAAACCTTTCATAAATTCAACATTCTGTTATTAAAGAAAATATTTATTCAACAGGTTTGAAATTGTCAGACCCAAAACAATTACATAAAGTGTGAAAAAAAAATCAGAAAAACTCAACTCAAGGAAGTTGAATATAAATTTTTGTTCACAGAACAACATATCTAACATGGAAATGCTCTAATATTTACAAATATACAAAACACAGAAAACTATACTCAAAATATACATGCATGAATTATATGACTCAATAAACTTTATTTAATACTTATTACATGGATTTAAATATGAAGCCCATTGTACTGTTTTAACACATGTATCATATTAGCTTAGTTTAGCTGCCATAGGGACCAAAGGTTAATTTTATCACTGTCATGTTATTATATTTTGATACTATCAATGACTTTCACAGTTGGCTTTCTGATACTATTATACTTATTCCTCCTATTCTTTAGAGTAATATTTTTCAATTTCTTCTGCTGGCTCTTTTTATTTTGCTAACTCTTTACATGTTGCTTTTCCCCAAATTCTAGCTACAGTATTTTCTTATATAAACATACACTTATGGGTAATCTTATCTGCTATCATTTGTTCATCAACTTTTTTATATTAGGAATTCCAAATCTTTGTATTTTATCATTATATCTTGCTAGGCTCCTAGATAATCCAAATGTTGAACTTCATAAAGGCTGTTTGCCTGTGGATACTACTACCTCATACTTAACATATCTAAAAGTAAACTCATTTTTACTTTCTGATGACAAAGTTCTTTACATTGCCTTCCTTTATTCTGTGGTGTCATCTTCCACACAACTGTCTAAGCTAAGAGTTTTCAGGAGCACTCTGATATTGCTTTTTTTCACTCAATTCCCGTATTTAGTCAGTAACCAAAGTTTACTGATTCTACCTATGAAATAGGAAAAAAAAATTACTATCTCAAGAGCTATCAGTAATCTTTGTCATGTACTGAAACTATTGCACTATCTTAATCAGTTTCTGATTTATTTTCTTCCTTTCCCAATATATTTTATATTCCCTCAAGAATTATCTTTCTAAAACTCAGTATTAAATTCATGTCACTGAAAAGTTATGATGACCCAGACTACCTATCAAATAGGTCTAAACCTCTCAGCATGGCTCTATATGGTTATTCAGAGTTCAGCCTATCTTTCCGCCTTCATTTCCTGTAATTTTCATTTTCATTCCTTATTCCTAACCATATTCTCCAGCCTACTAGATTTCTTGAAAATTTAGAACACACATTTCTATACTCATGTTCTCATTTTCCTTGATTTTTTTACTTAGAAGGTGCTAAGATGACAAGGAAATAAATCAATAAGAGAAGGTCCATAACTTCAGCAGGAAAGACATACTTAATAAATTAAATTACTTAATTGCATACTATTCTTATTTGTATTAGATTGTACTTCAAGGAAATCTTATTTAAATATTTCAATTTGTGGGCTATGGGATAGTGGGATGGTTTCAATCTGCATTTGAGTCACTGGTTAAAAGGATAGCTATTTCCCTTAACCTGTGGAGCAAACACAGTGATGGCAGCAGCAGTATTTGCAAGAGCTTTCTGAGAAAACAAACAAACAAACAAACAAAAAAAGCTAGTCACTGGAACAAAATATAAATGGTAAAGTAAACTAGAAATGTTTTACAAGAAATGTGTTCTCTTATTTTTTGGTCTCCAGGGATCTGTTTTATTTTATATTAAAAAAAAAAACTTCCTTATAGCTCTGGGGAAAAAAAAAAATCCACACATATTTCTTTAAATCTCCTGCCACAGGTCAATGTCCTCTGCCCCTCTTTTATGTGTGAAATTAGGCCAAGTATTCTCCCAGTGATTTCCCATCCTTAATTTCCTTATCTGCAAAGTGGTATATTATTATCCTTATAGATTTGATAGAAATAAATGAAATATAAAGTACATATCATAATGCTTGATGAATTAAAAGCAACACAGAACTTGGTACTCAAAAATTGTAGCTGTTCTTGTGACTGCTAATAAAACTTATAAATGAGCCTTCTTTTCATCAGCTTGCTATGAATCCTTAACAGAATTACTAGCTTGTTTATGTGTGACTTCTTGAATTATTACATAAAGAGTATGTACATTTCTCTTTTAACCTTTTTCTATTATGTAATAATTTTTCTAGATGTATCTACATATCCTGCTAGATATAAATAACATGAAGGAAGAGTATCTGTTTTACTCATCTTTGTATACTCAATGCTTAAGTATGATGTCTGGCACATAGAAAGCCTTCAAAAATTTAATTTAACTGAATTGCCACAGGAAATGTGTAAGAAATCATTCAATATAATACACACTTGGTAGATTTATAAAATATTTTTTATTTTGTGAATAATATAAAGCAAAAAGAAATTAAGAAGAAAAGGAAGACTAACAACTGGCTTTCCAAGTGGTATCAACAAAGACAGAATGGGAAGAGCTAATTTAGAATCACTGAATTTTAAAGCTGATAGCAACTATACAATTCCATCTGTTTAATCCCTCTTCCAATGCAATGTTCCTGACAAAATGGCTGTTCAGACTCTGATTAGAAAGTTTATAAAAAGTCTTTCCATGATTGGACAGTTTAATTTCCAGGAAGTTTTTCCCTGTATGGAGTTGAATGCTACCTACTATGATAGATTTGAAAATACAGAACCAGTTTACTCTCTTCTTATGTGACAGCCTATCATATATTTTCATCTCACTATCTCTCCATCTAGTTTGCAATCCCTACTTGAATTAACTTATTTATACTTCAGATTTCTAGAGGAACTAGACATAGATGGGCAATTTTGGTGATTTTTTCTATTTAACCATATGAGCTTAAAAATGCAGTTAGCTAGGTATATATTATTAAAAAATCAAGTAGAAAAATGCAATACAGTTCTAGGAAAGATATTTTCTTCATTAAATAAATAATCTTGCTTTTTTTATCAAAAGGATATTAATACCAGTTTAACAATCATGTACTGTTACTACACTTAGATCTAAAATACATTGAGGAATAGGGAAAACATGCCTGAATTTGGGACACACTGTTATTTCTTCATCCATGCAAAAAGTGTTTATTACACACTTACCATGTTTTGTGTGTGCAATTTGCCTAAATCGGCATTATTCAAGAATCACTAGACTATACATATATATATTTCTTTGCTTAGGACTTAAATTGTTCTAATAAATAACTATTGTCCTCCTTTATCAGACTGCTCTAAAATTATGGAAATAATATTTATGAAAAATAGGTGATTTTTGTTTGTGATAAAGTTAGAGGCAAAGTGCCAGAGACTGCTTCTATAATACAACTAAATAAAGGCAGACATTCTGTTCTTGGGAGTCATCTATATGACATCTGCTGTTACAGTTATTTTCACCTTATCATTCAAGAAACACACCTAACATCACAAATTTCATAGTCTGTAATATGCATAATTTACATGGCAATTGTTATGAAGATAAATATTTTATAAGATTCCTCCCATTCCAAATGATTTGACTTTTTTCTTTTTGTGGCATTTATACGAACGTGACTCAAGTTTTTATTTAAGTCTCTGATATTTAAAAAAATAAATGTCTGGTTATACAAGTGACTTCCTTTAACCCTTTTACATTTGTAATGTGATTTTAAAAAGTCATTGTAATAGGGGCTGGGTTGTGGCTCAGTGGTATAGCACTTGCCTAGCATGTGTGAGGCACTGCGTTCGATCCTCAGTACCACATAAAAGTAAATAAATAAATAAAGGTTTTAAATAAATAAAGGTTTTTGAAAAAAGCCACTGTAGAAATTTCTGGTTTCTGAGGTACACTAATAACAAACTACTTTATTACTCTCATACACAAATAGGTAGCAAGGATACTACTAATCCAAATGGGAGAAATAAACTGTTGTCTTCGATTTTAAAGATTCAAAGAAAGTATTCAAATTTACATAATAAACTTAGTTATTAAAACTCATCAATAAGAAGATTACTCACCAGAAATGGGATTTTATTATCTGTTGCAATTTACTTATAACATAAAACATATAGCTGTTTATAACATAAAGCATAGAGACCAATAAGCTTTTTATATCTGCATTTTCAAATGAGATCAAGCTTACATATCACTTGTACACCTCTTCAAACACTGCAAAAGTGACTCATTTTAGATTACAATTTTTAGAATATGAAAAACTAATACTAATAATAGTCTGAGAATGCCAAAAGCTTGAAGAGCAGCTAGCTGAAAAACACGTGGACACAATGAAGTATGACAACTATATTAAAGGCAAGAAGTTTATGATGCTTATTTTCAATGAATCAATTAAGAAAATCTTTTGGAAAAGATCCCTTAAGTTCTGTATAGACACATTGGTTGGTACAGTTTTAAAGACTAAAAGTACCTTTTGTCAATGAAATATCCTATAGTTCTTATAAATTTTAACTGCTCTTAGTAGCCTAACAATGACAGGTTAACATAAATCATCATTTCTAATATAAGTAGAAATAGAAATAAGCAATTTAAACATCTAAATGAAAGTTTTATAAAATCTTAAGAAAATACTTAGGTAAGAACTGACCTAGATGAAATTGGTTTCTTCTGGATTGGGGGCTACCACATACATTTACAGAATGAGTTTTTTTTCCCCTCAATGTAATATGGCATCTCTGAGAAATATGGTTTTATGAGCTTTGTGTTTTAATATAGTTTATATTATTGTTGTTTAGGAACTCCTAAGTCTTAGTCACATTATCTGGGTTTTGGGCTCTTAATTCTTTGACTCAATTTAATTCTTTAAAAATAGATACAATGAAGCAAATTCCCCAAACTGTCATTTATAATACCTGCAAAAGCTAGCTTTATGATGTGCTAACTTCTGACCCATGAGATACACATTTGAAAGTCTGAATTGTCGGTTAGTTTCTTTAAAATACAATATCATAAAATTAATTTCTTCCACAAGAAAAATTTCCAGGACAAAACAAGGGTGTTTCAGCTCTAATAAACAATATCATGAAATCTGCTGAACACATTACCCACAGTTAGGACAGGTTGAACCTCAGTGTGTTCTTTTGGCAAGTTTTGGTAGAGCAGTCAAGTGACATCTGATATATACCAAAGTATTATCCTTGTTTAATAATACACACTATAATGTTTGTTTCTAAATAGTTTTCTAATGTAATGAAGAAATATGATTGTATATAATAAATTGTTAATTACATTCTTTAAAAGGTTTTATATTTTACACTTATTCCATTCAATATATTAAATTAACTGGGCTTTATATAGCTCAACTATTTCCTTATCATGCTAAGCAAAAGGGTACTAGTTATCTTTTTGTAATAAAGACTATAATATATTTCTATGCAGTATATTTTCCTGAGTAAACTAAAAACACATATGATAGCACCTTGTTAAAATATTGTCTGGTGTTATATCAATTTTGAAATATTACAAATATTATATCCTCAAGAGCCTGACAACTATGTATATGAAGACTTTTGTGTGTGTACATGTGCTGAGGATTGAAGTTAGAGTCTAATGCATGCTCTATCCTATACTCCCAGCCCCAAAGTATATCATAATTTAATGCATACACTAAAAACTAGCAAATAAGAGTCTGTTATATAAGATAAAGGCAAAAAAGCTCTGCATCGAGTTTTCTGCACTGATGGTTTACCTGTGGTCCTAAGGGCACCATTCCTCTTGGAGGAGTCATTCTCTGCATTGGCCCACCCATATTTGGATGTCCTAGAAAAAGTATGAAGATATTAGAAATGTAATGGTCATGAGTGCTAAACTGGCAGCTAGCCTCCTTCCTTCTAGGTGTATCTGTATCTTATTTACCAAGTGTCTGATGACCTCTTATTTTGGTTTCTGTGGTCAGTTTCTGTGGTCACTATTTTACCTCTGTCACCTACTGACATTCTCCCTTAATGTCCTGGTTGAAAATTTCTTCCTACTCTAGGTGGAGTAGAAAGAAATGCTTCTTTCCTAGCATTTGTTCCTCTTTCTAAAAATAGTACAACTGAGCTTTAAATATCTGTAGATATTTAAATATCTTTCGACATCTCTATGGAAGGACTTGATTATTGGGAATGTTAAACCAATGAAGTCATTACTTAGCATCCTCTTTGCTTCTGCCATCTTTCAGGTGGATTAACTTCTCTATCTGAAAAAGGCAGAGGAAATCATAAATGATATAATAATTTAGCTTCCTACTTGTTAGAAATTGTGTAAAGTATTTTAGAAGTTATTAATTAAAATACAGAATTTTGGACATTTATGTGTTCTGTTTTTTATTATTACCACACTTACTATTGTACATAACTAAAAGCTAGTTGAAAACATAAATCATTCAGCCATATTACTTGAAATTAAAACTGGTAAAATTATGGAAGGCTTAATAAATAAAAATTTCATTAACAATAAAGAATTTCTCTTTGGTTCATTTTCATTTCTACATTAGTCACCTTGTTGTCGCGTTGGGTCCATTCCACTGGGGAGTAATGGCTGACTTCCTGGGACACCTCCAAGTGCCTAACAATTTAGTAAACAAAATAAAAATTAAATATTGTAAAGATTTGTAAACAAGTGCTTTTAATATCATTTAATTCCTATAACTACATAATGCATTTAAGTATTTCTCAATATTTTTATATTTCACAGTAATCTATAAATTTCATAGTTCTATATACTTAATATAAGTTCTTGGCTCTAAAAAGATTCTCCTTTGCCCAATTTTGTGGCAAACAAAATAAGCATTTTAGGGAAAAGAAAAGTCTACACAAAAGCCATCCTATTTCTTCCTCAGAAGTATAATGATTTTTCTAAAATTTAATTTGCTAAAGTTACTGAAATAACTAATTTAGCTTCCAAATAAGTTATTTGGGTGGCTGGGGTTGTGGCTCAGTGGTCGAGTGCTTGCCTAGCATGGGTGAGGCACTGGGTTTGATCCCCAGCACCACATAAAAAAAAAAAAAAACTAAACAAAATAAAGGTATTGTGTCCATCTACAACTAAAAATATATATATTTTAAAAACAGTAAGTTATTTTTACAGAATATTTTACTTATTTGTTTTTTCAATAGAAACAGGACTAAAATGCCAACAGACCAATGTATTTTTTATTTTAGTCACATTTGACCTAAGAAATGATTAAGAAAAATATTCCTATTAAGCTCAAACAATTTGGTTATTTATTTATTTATTTTTTAAAATAGATGAATGGATAAAAAAATGTGGCATTTATACACCATAGAGTATTACGTAGCACTAAAAAATGACAAAATAATGGAATTTGCAGGGAAATGGATGGCATTAGAGCAGATTATGCTTAGTGAAGCTAGCCAATCCCTAAAAAACAAATACCAAATGTCTTCTTTGATATAATGAGAGCAACTAAGAACAGAGCAGGGAGGAAGAGCAGGAAGAAAAGATTAACATTAAACAGAGACATGAGGTGGGAGGGAAAGGGAGAGAAAAGGGAAATTGCATGGAAATGGAGGGAGACCCTCATTGTTATACAAAATTACATATAAGAGGTTGTGAGGGGAATGGGAAAATAAACAAGGAGAGAAATGAATTACAGTAGATGGGGTAGAGAGAGAAGATGGGAGGGGAGGGGAGGGAGGATAGTAGAGGATAGGAAAGGTAGCAGAATACAACAGTTACTAATAGGGCATTATGTAAAAATGTGGATGTGTAACCGATGTGATTCTGCAATCTGTATTTGGGGTAAAAATGGGTGTTCATAACCCACTTGAATCTAATGTATGAAATATGATATGTCAAGAGCTTTCTAATGTTTTGAACAACCAATAAAAAAAAAGAAAAAAATCAAACAATTTGGTTAGACAGGAAAAGGAAACTAGAACTGAAAAAGATTAAGATTAATAAGGATTGTTTTACGCTGGAATACAAAATAGATAAGGTTTGCTTTATGCTGGGATACATACTAAACACAAGTTTCTAACAGTTGTCTGAGCTGCATGTAGAAGTGAATCCACCTATTAGAGCTTTAAATTTGCTGATGCTATAAGTATCCACACATCACAATGAGAACTTCTATAAAGATTTGCTGATTTAACTTAAAATTAGAAAATCTTATTTAGTTAAATATTCAAATATTTCAGAGAGATTTAACATTGATAAACTTACAGAACCAGATAAGAACTGTTTCCTTAATTGTTATCATTTGCAATGCAGTAAAGAATAGTAATTTCTTAATCCACTTTCATAATTCTTTTAATTTTTTGTTTACAAGCACACCCAATATATATCTATTATAGAGTTCCAATTATGAGCTTTTCCTTGCTTACTTCTCTAGGCTAATGTTTTGTCACTGGCACATTCACATTCTAATCTTCACCTATACAAATTTCCTTTTCTCCTATTCATGTTTTCATCAATAATATCCAAATGTCAACCATTAGAACAAAGACAAATGCACCAATTTTCTTAAAAAGGAAAGAAAAATAAGACAAAATACAAATCAAACTTAAAAATCTTTCCTCAGAATGCTCAAAGTGGCCAGTGTTGACATCTTTTAGATCTCAGCGTTGGGATCACTTTCTAACAAATTGTCTACTACAGCCCCAGCCTGAGGGTTTAGTCCTCCATATATATATATGTGTGTGTGTGTGTGTGTGTGTGTGTGTGTGTGTGTGTGTTTTTAAAATTTCAAACTTACGAAAAATTGACTGAACAGTACATAAAATCACCATATAATTTGACCCAGTTCCCCAGTTGTTAATATTTCATCACATTTGTCTTATTTCCACCCTTTTTCTCATTATCCATTTCTGTTTGTTCCTGTCTGCTGTCTGTCTATCCATCCATCCATCTACATGTGTGTATATGTGTACACATGCATGCACCCACACACACATACACACATACCTGTATTTCAGATAGCCATTAGGCATCAATATCTGGATTATCAGAGTATTCTTATTAATTGGACACACCACTTTTAGACCCTCTCAATAAACAATGAGTTTGAAAATCTAAGTATGTGTACAGGTACAAACATATGCATACTCATGTATATCTATGACTAATTTTTATCTCTATTTGTGTATGTATATGGCATATCTGTATGCCATAAATTCAGTAATACAATAAATCCATAATCTCTAGTTGAAATCAGATACCTCAAGATTATTGTCAGCCCTCTTCCTTTCTCATTTGTAAATATCTAACACTGGAAAACCTGGCTTTCATTATTCTCAATATGTTTTCTTATTTACTAATCAGTGTATATAATATAAATCACATCATAACCACAATGGCTACTTCCTATCTTTTCATAGCCTCTTTCTTGCTCCTGGATTTCCTAGCATGGAGGGAAGGCACAGACTTTTTTTAATGTGTTCTTAGAAGATATACCTCACTTTTACAGAACCTGTATACCACCATAACTTATTTTCTTCTCTATTATCTCCAGACTGTAACCTCTGTAAGCATGGGGCCCTATCTGTTCCAACTAGCACAGAATGATAAATAATTATTTAAGGAATAAAATTTAGATTAGATAATTTTAGAAATAATTAGTGATACAACTGTAAGCCTAGAACTAACTTCAAAGAATGAAGACAAAAGTAGAATATTTAATTCTTAACTGGGTATGGTGGTTCAAGTTTGTAATTCCAGCAACTCAGGAGACTTAGGTTGGAGGATCACAAGTTTGAGGCCAGCTCCAGCAAGATTTTGTCTTGAAGTTAAAAACAAAACAAAACAAAACAGCTGGGTATGTAGCTCAGTATTAGGGTATCAATGGGTTCAATCCCCAATATGAGGAGAGGTATGGTGGAGGTGGGAGGGGAGATTTGATTCTTTAAAAGCACCAAAAGTAGTAAGAAAGGAAACTAAAACTGAATAGGTATAAAACTAGGAAGACAACCAAAATCAGTATCTCCATAGAATACATGAGAGTTTCAAGAAGAAAAAAGGAGCCAATACCATTAATAGTTATAAAGAAATGAGGGAAGAGGAGAATTAGAAATATATGACTAATCAACATTATTTTCAATTGTAAACTTGAAGTTCTTGCTTTTTTAAGTTTTCTCATACTTAAGAACTTTGACACTTAATTCCAAGTTTCATTGTAGACAATGATGTTTTTTTGCTGGTAATGGTTTTCTTCAAAATTTTACTTTTTCTAATTTATCTTAGAATAGCAGAACAATTGAAAAGTCTTTGTTGTTTCTACTCATCACTTAATAATGTAGCATAATCTTATAAAAATCTTGAGCAATGTAAAGTTGTCTTTCAAAACGAGTCTCTATAAATTCTTGAGCCATTAATGTTTATCTTTCAGAATAAGTCAAATTTCTATCTTTTAAAATACCTTTTATCAGTCCTGAGATAACCAGATGACAGCTTTGTTCATCAATGGGAATAACTGATGTGTTCCTTAAACCCTTAATATCAGAACAAATAAACTTATGCATCTTGTGGTTGAGATGTTTGCCATAATTGTAACATGTTAAATGTATTACATTCAGACCTGTTCAACTAGTTGGAATTTTGGCACATGTTGTTTGTTCTATAAAAGATCTTTACTTTCATAGAAAAATAACACTAATTATGAGGATATGTAAAAACAGCATAGTATCAATGATAATAAACACTTGTGAGCCAGTGTATCTGAATTATGCCAAATTCCTTATATTTATTATTTTATTCAATCAATGCTTACAATAATTTTTTGAGGATATTACTATTAATCCTTTTTGATGATGAAGATTATGATTTGTTAAATTTGTTCACAGCTAAACTATTGATAAGTAAGTAGAATCAAGGCTTATAATCACATCAACACATTCTAAAAGTACTGAAACACAAAATGTAAAACCTAGGATTTAAAATAAATGAAGTAATAGAAATTTTACCAAAGCAGAAGTAATTAAATGGAGGAACTGCTTGCTTCATAAAAGAATTATTTCATCTATAAAGGATGCCTCAGGATTTCAGTGATAAGATCCTCTAGGAACTTAAGGTCTGGTATATATTTCCTAGACTAAACACTCTCTGATGATGAAAAAAACGGTGAATTTCTCAAGCTTTCAAGATATAATTTAGTTAACCTGATTGTCCATCACAAGTTTTTAATAGATCTTTCAATTATATGATATGAAGTAGAATTAAGATAATCAAGAAATGTTAGAACTAGAAGGGATTTTAAAAACATCTGAATCTATTCTCTCATTTTATGGGTAAGAAAAACAAAGCCTAAAAGGACACCTGCTCAGAGTCATACATGACTGGTTTTTGGACTGAAGGTGTATTACCCACCTAGGTCCCTTGAACAATACTACCATCATTTTCTTTTTTCTCTAAAAATCCATCATCAATAGGGAAGATATCAAAATACAGAAATATTATTTAGGGTAAGACTTTTTGTTCCTATATATAAGTCAACATTTGATATATATTTTTAACTTTTTGATTTTAATCACTCAACTATGAAGATGAATGTAATAGCCCTTTGTCACATGCAACTATTTTGATTTAAATTTACTAAAATTATTCAAGTTAAAAATTCAGGTCATACCAGTCACATTTCAAATGATTAAACATGCTATTGCACATGACAGTACAGATATAGAACATTTCCATCATGCCAGAAAGTTCTATTGGGTGGTGTTACATTAGAATATCAGCTTAATAAGAAAGGGTATTTTCCTTAGTTTATTCAGTGACATCCCCACATTTAGAATGGTGCCTGGTACATAGTAAGCCTCAAAGAATAGCTATTGAATGTTTTTTTTTCTGTGAGTGATTTTGAATAGTCAATGAATGAGTGACAATGCATTCTTTAGGTTGGACTATATCCAAAAAATTATATTTGAATCTAAAATAATGAGATATGTTTTGATGGAAATTAAATATTATATCACAAATCTCCAGATAACTCAAACTGGATAAGATTATATACTGTTCACTGTCTAAGCTTTTCTTGTTTTGGGAAAGAGACGGTCATTATTATTATTATTATTAATTTTGCCATACATACTGAATTTTTTTACTTACTTTGTTCTATAAAGGTAGAAAATAATTGAAAGAATGTGTATGTGTGTGTGTGCGTGTGTGTGTGTGTGTTTGTGTGTTTGTGTGTGTGGCATAACCCATAAACTAAAAATTTATTTTTTCATGAAGAAAAAATATGCTTTGAAGATGGTCTCATTGGATTTTAAGTAATTATTTAAGTATATTAATAGTAATCATCATAATAAAAATAAGACGCTCCTAATGACAGAAAGTGATATTTTGACGGCCAAAAAAAAAAAAAAAACCTACTTTATGCTTTGCAACACTACTCACTAATTTATATTAAACATGTAAAAATATTTAATTTTCATTTATTATTATTATTATTATTTTGGTACTGGGAATTGAATCCAGTGCTTTACTATTGAGATAAATCTCCAGTCCTTTTCATTTTGAGACAGAGTCTTATTAAGATGCTGAGGCTGACTTTGAACTTACAATCCTCTTGGCTCAGCCTCCCATGTCACTAGGATTATAGGTGTGTGCCACCATGCCTGACTACATTTTTAATTTTTAAAATTAGAAATTATCTGGAGTGATAAGACTCCTATTATTTATTCTATAGAACAGATTTCTCTTATTTGTTTCATATTGATATCACTAAATAAAAGTTAAATTCTACATATGAAAAGTTTTCTAAAAATAGAAAATTACTGGTAAAGGACATGTGAAATACTATTTATCTTAAATAATAGAACATGTAATGAAGAATAACTATGCATTTTGCTTGAAATGTACGTCTTGGTTGTATGGGGATATGGTAAATTTATTTTCAATATCTGAGTAAGTGTCCAAGCAAAATTTTTTTTTGTTCAAATGCGTGCTAATATTTTCCATATCTGAAAAGTAAGTCGTATTAAGATCTGCTTATCTTTTGCATCCATTGTATTTTTCTTTTTACCAATAGGAACTGTACATTAAATATTACCAAAGGACAATCATATATATATATATGTAATTACCAGATGAATAAAATATTTGTATTTTCATTTATCTATTTATATAATTAATAATATCTTTCTCTAATCACAGATGTTATACCAGCTCAATTCAAGCCTTAAAAAAGATTGAAATTTTTAAAAAGCAAAATTCACTCATAATCCTACTACTCAGAAATAAAGGATATGGTCTTTACAGGTTGTTTTTGACAAATGTTAGTATATGTGTGGTAGGAGTAAAGATGAATGAGAGAAAGTTTGTACATTTATGTAACAAAGGTGATATATTTACATATGTTTTTTATATATTACATATTTTTACATTTGGTAATACTATAGTATTATCATAAACATGTTAGCACATCAATGTTTACTTCTATAGCATGTCTTTTAATAATTGTACACTATTTCACTATTTAAATATAATTTATTTAACCATTCAACTATTATTTGACAGATATGTTTGAAGGTCTCAGTAGAATGGCCAGTTGTAGTATGTTTTTAGAATATTGAATTCAACTTCAGCATATAAAATGGACAACAGGTTTTACTATATGTTACCTCAATTTTTGATACTTTTTTCAGGAATGGAGAGAAATAGAATATAAATTTGCAAAATTACACAGGATCACCAAATCAATAGTTTATCTTAGTATTACTCACTTCATTAACAGTCACTGTATTTCTGGTTGTCTTGATTCTTCAACATAGTGTTGAATACATGCTGTGAATTTTTTTGGATTAGATATTTTATCCATGAATAAAAGAATAAAGACCTGTTCTACTCTAGGTTATGTTTCAATAAGGTCCCCTTCTGAGAATTGAACCAAGTTCAATGTAAAACTGTATAGTCCGATATATTTTGTAGATTTAATTTCTTTTTTTATTCATATAAATGTTTATTCATTTATATTTATTCCCTGTTATATTTTTGTGTGGTTTGATTTTCAACATTTTAGATACTATTACCTGTTCTTATATTTTTCAGCATAGTAATATCAGACCACATTCTGAACACCCAGTCCCATAAATATACAAACAGTATGAACTATTATGGATTTAGTCTGAAATAAAAAAAAAGATTGGAAAATCCCGAATTAAAATCTGTAGTCAAATTAGTAACTATAAGTTGTAAAGGGTATGTTTATTAAAGATATATCTTTCATATATTCAAAATGAATCGTCAATCCTACTGAAGAGGTTAATATTTCACTTCCTACTTTCTTAGAAACAATATATAAATTTTACTAAATCATGATCAATTTAAATGAAACCTAAATTTAAAATATTTTGATATATCATTTTAATTAGACAACAAAATAGTTGACAATTCTATTTTAATGACTACATAATGAAATAGAAGAATCATCTTTGAGCTTGAAAGGGTCATGCTCCAAATTAAAAATTTTCTACAATAATATTATTCAAAGTACTAACATGAGTATTTAAAAACAGCATAAATATAATCACTTTAAGTTTGGACAACAGATATCTGGATTACTGAAGTTTAACTAAATATGTGTATGAGTTGGTGGGTATAAACAAAAAAGAGCCACTCATAGAGGAGAAGAATTGTTTTAAAACATGTTTAGGTAGTAAAGACTTTAAAATTTTTGAAGAAAGACAGCCTGTATAATAACTTTATTATCTTCAAATTTTAAAATGTTTCCTTAAAAATTCCAAAGACATTACATAGTTTTTCTTAAAAAATGTCAAACAATCTAGATTTACAATTTCACATTCCTACCAACAACCTCTTCTTAGAAGTGTGTCTTCAATTTTGTTAGCCTCTGTAGATACGAAACCTAGCACAGTATCTTACAAATGTCAGGCATTTTGACAATGTTAAATGAATGCAATTACTCAATGCATAATTCAAAACCGTTTTCATCACTGCTACAGAATATATATAATCGGAAATATTCTGGTAATACACAAAAATTTCACATTTTCAGGAACTTCCTAGACTTATGCTATACAAAAAAGCTAGGGAAGGGTATTTGAACATCATGTAAACTCCATAAAAGATGCAAATTTCTATTCTCTAAAAAGAAATTTAAAATACTTAGACAACTCTATAGGTAGATATGATTGTCAATATATACAGGTTCACCCATACAGAAAATATTAATTCCCATATGTTGAAGCATTTGTGTACTTCTCTTTTTTACTTCATGGATCATTCCCTGGTCCCATGTACTGAATTGTGGATTCAGTCTGTAGGAGAAAAATGCTCCAGCTGCTAATGTGAAGAGTGGCAAGCATCAAAATATGGGATGATCCAGCATTGGTTTCTGCTTAAATTTCTCCCTTGGGATGGGGGTCTTGGTACTTGGCTGTGCATTAGGATTGGAGAACAGCAGCATATTGGGAAACTTCAAAGGCATAGCATAATTTCGGTATAAGTTTGGAATGGAGAAGCACAATTTTGTCACTATGAAGTGAATTAGCAACTAACTAACTTGTTCCATTTTGATAGTGAAAAAAGTAAAAAAGGAAAGAGAATAAGAATGAAAAGGAATTTATTGTGATAAGAGGGTCTACTTTATATTGGGAATATTACTACAGTACACAATAACAGAATTAGAGAATGTGACAATTATTTGTGAAAATTATTTTCATATAAACATACCATACCATCACTTAATTTCTGCTTTTATTATATACACACAGGCACACTGCCTATGTCCTCAAGTAAACAACAACTCCATAAGTAAAAAATTGTATTTTATTCTCCTTAATAAATAAATATTGATTTTAAAAATAAGAACAAACTATTGTGGAACTTCAGAGCTCGTGTGACTAAAATTGGAAGCTTTATTGTTAAATATTTGCTTATTAATAAATCTAACTCTTCTAGAAGTAGCTAATTATTTGCCTGAGATGACATTATAACTAGGCAACATTTATATGAGTTTTAGAGCCATGATGTTGAAGCTATATTATATGAAAGTAAACCAAGATACATTCACTGAAAATTCATTGTCATCTTTTAAATGAAAGGATAATCAGCATTTACCAAAATTATCTAAATCTTTAAAATTAGGATCAAAGTATAAGGTAGACTCCAAAGGTTGACAAACATTTTCTGTGAAGATCCAGACAGTAAATATTTTACCATTGCAAACCAAATGTGGTCTCATCATGACCACTCAAATCTGTACTGTAGTGTAAATGTAGCCACAGAGAATACATAAATAAATTTATGTGGTACCATTCTAATAAAACTTTATTTACAAAAATAGCCTATAGGCAATAGTTAGACAACCCTTGAAGTAGACTATATATTACTAGAAGTAGCATTAAGTGAGGTAGAGAAAGGATAATTTTATATCTTATCTGATAAGAAATATTTGTGACATTTTCAAGATCTTTATCCATTTTTTAAAAAAACTTAAGTAGCACACAAATCTTACCTGATTAGGTATCCTCAGTGGGGGCCTTGGACCTCCAGGGTACCGAGGTGACATAAAAGGCTATTGAAGTAAAACAAATAAATAAGCAAACAAAACAAACAAAAAACCAGAATAGTACAATGCAAAAAACAGTTCTGAAAATAAACTACTTTTTAAAAATTTTAGAATTATACAAAATGTAAACCAATTTACTTTCTTATGTGACTGCTTTCAGCAGAATAAGTGTTTCCAAGAAAAATTATCACCCTATTTTTTAAAAATAGTTTTTTTAGTTGTAGATGGACACAATATCTTTATTTTTATTTATTTATTTTTATGTGGTGCTGAGGATCAAACCCAGGACCTCACATCTGTGAGGCAAGCACTCTACCACTGAGCTACAACTCCAGCCCATCATCCTATTTTTATTTTGTAGAATAGTTGCAAATTTTTCCAGAGAAAATATAAAAAATATCAAAGATATTAAACTAACTACAGTGAACTTTTTAGAGTTATGAATTGTTAAGATAATAATGATAATAATATCTAATTGGCCAAAAGATTTTTGAAAAGGCAAATGAATCTCAATAAAGACTTCAGGAGGAAGCTTTTGAGATATTTTATTATACAATTAAGTTCTAAATATAAACTTTTGACAGAAATTGTAACATTTGATTATCAATTTCCTTTAATGACTATAAATTTGCCAAATTTAATCTTTTCTTTTGTAGTTGTTTACAATGGCAAAGAAATTTCAGGATTGACTATAAATTTTAAAGTTAATATTTCATTGCATATTTTGAACCTACAGATTATGATGTATATATATTTAACCAAAGAAAAACTGGTCTTTTATTAAAAGTCAAGCTAATTTATGTTGTTGGATGAATCAGTTGCTCTCCTAAAATGTGTTGAATCTCTCAATCCAGAAACTGAAAAATGTCCTAAATGTATCATTTTAGTGATTGTATAATGTTGGAGAATATTTTACGTCACTCAGATGTGAGAACCAATTTTTTTACAAGTTTATAAATTATGCAGAATTCCATTTTTGTTGCATTTTTAAATCACTGAAAATGTATAATTTTGTTTGCTGATAATCTCAATACATAATTAATTAAACATAAGATTCCTTACATGTAACATAAGCAGGTTATTAACTCAAAAAGGGTTGCATATTATTAAATAAATATAAAGAATTATTTAATATAAATTGAGACTAATTTAACAGGTAGCAAGTAGATAAGGTATGGAAAAATCAAATTTAAAGCACTTTATAAAATTAAATCCTATATTTATACTGTATTAGAAATAGGCCTATAGTTTATGCTCAAGACTACATGTTTTCTAGATCTGTTTCAAAAGTAGTCTCTGAAAAAGAATATCTAAAAATTTCTGCCAGACAGATTTTTCTTCTAAAGTATATTTTTTAATACACCATTGGTTTTTAAAAATATTTCTTTAGTTGTCAATAGACCTTTATTTTATTTATTTACATGTGGTGCTGAGAATCGAACCCGGGGCCTCACATTGCTAGACAAGCGCTCTACCACTGGGCCACAACCCCAGTCATCTATAGTATCTTCTAAAGGGTCTGACAAATCAACAAGAGGAACTTTATAATTAAGCTAGAAATTTGGCTTTTTGTTCACTGTGTTCCTATATGTTCATATGTGCACAGGAATTCATTGTATATGGACAGAAAAAAAAAGGAATTATTCAGGTAGTAGAGTAATCTGGAGCTGACAAAATTTAAGGAGATATAGCAGTTTTAACAGTGTATTTTAAAATGTTTAGGTTTCACATATTTGATTAAAATTGGCTTCCTTTTTCATTTCTGAAACTCTATTCTAAATTGGATTTATAAGTAAACTACATACTGACAGCTAGACACTTATTCTAAAATTCACTCCCCTCTGTTATATTCTCTTTCCTTTCAAAAGCACCCAACTTCACTTATGAAACTATCTTGTAAATTTTGTTTGCACTTTTTAAATTTAATAATTAGATACTGTGCCACTGATTTTGTAATGGTTGCCTTTATTTTGCAATGTGATGTTTCATAATATATTAATTAACTCAAAGTATAATATCAGTTTATTGAAATATGAAAAAATAAAAATTTACTAATACTTCCTATCTATAACAGAATCACTTTGAAATGAAAGGTGGAAATTATGTGAAAAATATTACTAAATACCAAAAGTTGGGATAATACTAAGTGCTTTATTTGAAATGGACAATTTGATATTTCCATGTTCATCTGAATGCAAAAAGGTGTTACAGTGTTTGATTTTATCTCAATAAATGCATAAAAAGCATTTGACAAAATACAGCATTCATTCATGTGCAAAACACTAGAAAAACTAGGGATAGTAGGAATATAGCTCAACATTGTAAAAGGTATATATGCTAAACCCACAACCAACATCATTCTAAATAGAGAAAAATTAGAAGCATTCCCTCTAAAACCTGGAAAAAGACAAGAATGCCCTCTTTCACCACTTCGATTCAACATAGTCCTAGAAACACTGGTCAGAACAATTAAACAGAAGAAAGAAATTAAAGGAATATGAATAAGAAAAGAAGAACTCAAACTATCCCTATTTGCCAATAACATGATTCTATGTTAAGAAGACCCAAAAAACTCCACTAGAAAACTTCTAGAACTTATAAATTAATTCAGCAAAGTAGGAGGACACAAAATTAACATCCATAAATCAATTGCATTCCTATACATCAGTGATGACTCAAGTGAAATATAAATTAGGAAAACTATCCCAATCACAATAGCCTCAAAAAAAAATACATGGGGATAAATCTAACAAATGAGGTGAAAGACCTCTACAATGAAAACTAAAGAATTCTAAAGAAAGAAATTAAAAAAGACCTTAAAAGACAGAATAATCTCCCTTGTTCTTGGATAGGCAGAATTACTATTGTCAAAATGAGTTTGTTACCAAAAGCACTATACAGATTTAATGCAACTCCTATTAAGGTTCTGGTGATATTCTTCATAGAAATAGAAAACCAGTTATAAAATTCATTTGGAAAAATAGGAGTCCCAGAATAGCTGAAGCAATCCTCAGTGAGAAAAGTGAAGCAGGAGGCATTGCAATATCAGACTTTAAATTTTACTACAAAGCTGTAGTAAGAAAACCGGTGTGGTATTGGCACAAAAACAGACATGAAGACCAATAGTACAGAATAGAAGATATAGAGACAAACCCACATAAATACAATTATTTCATACTAGACAAAGGAACTACCAACAAACATTGGAGAAGAGAGAGCCTCTTCAAAAATGGTGCAGGAAAACTGGAAATCCATGTATAACAAAATGAAATTAGACCCTTATCTCTCACCTTGCACAAAACTCAACTCAAAATGATCAAGGACTTAGGCATTAGACCAGAGACTCTGCACCTACTAAAAGAAAAAGTAGAGTCAACTCTCCATCATGTGGGCTTAGGAATCAAATTCCTCAACAAGACTCCTAAAACATAAGAAATAAAATTAAGATTCAATAAATAGGATAGTATCAAACTAAAAAGCTTCTTCATGCAAAGGAAATAAAAATGTGAAGATAGAACCTACAGAATGGGAGAAAATCCTTGCCACCTGTACCTCAGATAGAGCATTAAACTCCAGGATATATAAAGAACTCAAAAAACTTAAGACCAGAAAATAAATAAACAAATAGATAAGCAAAGCAATCAATAAATGGACAAAGGAACTGAATAGACACTTCACAGAAGAAGAAATACGAATGGTCAACAAATAAAAAATGTTCAACATCACTAGCAATTAGAGAAATGCATATTAAAACTACACTGAGATTTCATCTCACTCTAGTCAGAACAGCAATTATTAAAAATACAAGTAACAATAAATGTTGGTGAGAATGTGGGGGGAAAGGTACATTCATACATTTTTGCCAGAGGGACTGCAAATTGGTGCAACCACTATGGAAAACAATATGGAGATTCCTCAGAAAACTTGGAATGGAACCACCATTTGACCCAGTTATCCAACTCCTCAGTTTATACCCAGAGGACTTAAAATCAGCATACTATAGTGATGTGGCCACATCAATGTTTACAGCTGCTCAATTCACAATAGCTAAGCTATAGAAGCAACCTAGGTTTTAGAAGACTCAAAAAACGCCACTAGAAAACTTTTAGAACTCATAAATTAATGATGAATTTATGAATTCATCATAATGGATGAATGGATAAAGAACATGTGGTATATATACACAATGGAATATTCCTCAGCCATAAAGAAGAATAAAATTACATCATTTGCAGGAAAATGTATGGAACTGAAGACTATCATGCTAAGTGAATTAAGCTAATCCCCCCAAAATCAAAGGCTAAATATTATCTGTGATATGTGGATGCTGACTCACAATAGGTGGTGGGAGAGAGGAGGTTCATGGAATTGGACAGGGTAGAGTGGAGGGAAAGGAGGTGTGATGAGAATGGGAAAGACAGTAGAATGAATCAGACATAACTTTCCTATGTTCATATATAAGTACATAACCAGCGTACCACATCATGTACAACCACAAAAATGGGAATTTATACTCCATGTATGTATGATATGTTAAAATACATATTCCACTGTCATGTATAATTTAAAAAGTACATAAAAGAGTATAAGATTATAAAAAAAGATGTTATAGTTTTTATTTAATGGAATATTTGGAACAAATTTTTTTCTCTGGTGGATGGCACTGTGAATGAACATATGTTAGTGGGATTGTCTGTACTTTCCTATAAGGCCCTATATCAAGGGGTGCTGTGAGGCAGAGTCAGCTTATAGGGTAGCATTATAAAATTATAATTTTGTGTTATTTCAATATTAGCCTGAAATATAAAGATTAGTATATTGTGGATGGCTGTAAATATTTATATTAACAAATATTAGTGGGTGTGATAAGGGATAAGGACAACAATTACTAAGACATAAACTATCTTTATAAAAGAGTTGGAAAAATTATTACCACCCTTTCTAGAGAAATAGGAAAACCTAGTCAAAAAAAGAAATATACCAATAAATAATGGTGATCTTTGTTGTATTGTATTAATAGTCAATTGGGAAAATAACAAAGCAGAAATTATTGGTTAATAGGTATAGTAAAATTTGATAATTCAACACATATTTATTAAACACCCACAAAAGCACTATTCTAAGTGGTTGGAGATATCTTTGAACAAAGCAGATGAAGATCCTTCCCCATTGTTTAGGATTTTTCAAAGTTCCTAGTCTTGTGATTAAAAGGAAAAACAATTTTCTGGAAAAAATATCCTCTATATCTGGCTAGTTCTTGAACAAACAGAATGTTCAAAGAACACAAAGAAAATAATATTTTATTCTGGTGCCTTTCCTCAGAAGTCATCCCTACCTGATAGCACATGCAGTTAGTTTTATGAATGACTAAAAATTAAAGCTATACTTCAAAAAAGTTTACAAATTTGGTAAAATGTATGGGGTAAGAAGGTTTTTAAGATAAACTGGGTAGCAGAGTTAGTACTCTGACATATGGAAACTGCATTAACAGGCATACATTTTTGTTTTGACCTGTTTCAATTATCTGCCTCTGGTATGGATTGAATGTATCTCTACAAAGTACCTAAACTCTAATCCCCAGTATCCATTTGGAGGTGGGGCCTTTGAGAGGTAATTAGGTCATGGGCTCTCATGAATGGGATTAGTTCCCTTACAAAAAGAGGCACACATGATCTCTCTCTCCCTCTCTCCCTCTCTTCCTCCCCCCCACCCCCCATTTGAGAATCTGACCTTACAAACCAGGAAGATGGCTCTCACCTTGAATACCGTGATCTTTAGTTTTCTAACCTATAAAATTCCAAGGAATAAATTTCTATTTAAGCTACCCAGTCTATGGTATTTTTTTGATGGCTATCTAAGACAGCCTAGAAGCAATGGGATAATGAAGAATGGAAGGAATAAAAATAAATATACTTTCAGAAAATCAATAGATATTTGATGAGAAAATAAAAGAAAAAATATTCTAATAGAAATACAAATCAAGTGCCTAGATGGCCCTCAAGTTGTCTTATAGAGAAAAAAAAATTATACCTCTTAGAATCATAATTTATTTCAGAGTGGATGTCATTCAATTTTAAAGGATTGTTATTTTCTACTATACCAAGAATTATTCATGGAATAATTCATGGAAGCAGAATTATTCATGGAACTTCTGCTTTCCTAAAAGAGACTTCCCCTTACTCCTTGCTCTTTCTGCTAGTGGAAAATAGTAGTTTCCCTTTTCTCATTTGATCTTTCAAGAGTGCTTAAGTAGTTCATCTCAATTCCCTAAGAATTAGAAGGAACCAGTTTTTCTTTTCCCCTACACTAATTGAAGGTAGATTTCTCAGTCCAATTTTTTTCCTGCTCTGAAGGTTCTAGGCACCTCAATGGAACTATTTTATAAATGACTTGCCCAAAGTGAAATTACAGGTGATATAAACCATTTTATACCGTCCTTTATTTTATTTTTACTTTTTATTTTTGAAACCAGCAACTGAACCCAGGGGCACTTAGCAACTGCTATGTCCCCAGACCTTTTAAAAAAATATTTTATTCAGGGACAGGGTCTTGCTAAATTGCTTAGGGCCTTTGCTAAACTGCTGAGGCTAGTTTTGAATTTGTAATCCTCCTGCCTCAGCCTCCTGAGTCGCTGGAATTTCAGGCATGTGCCACCATGCCCAGCTCTATTCCCTAATTCTTTTAAGATATACATGATAAAACTTTACATCTTAAATGACATATTGCTCAACTGCAAATATTCTCTATTTCTTATGATGATTCTGTACTTTCCTTTCTCCCAAAGGAAATATGCCAAATAAACATCTATCAGTTCCTCAAGGGCCAGTTTAAATGTCACTCCCTCTTCAAAGAATCTCTACAGGCTTGTTTCCCTCAAATTCCTTAGCATTTTGTTTATATCATTTATCATATAGGATTTAATGTGTATGCTTTGACATGAGGGAAATCTACTTCAGAGGAAAGAACACAAAATATTAGAGCAACTAATGTTCAGGGCATTAACTTAAAAACTTGGTATTTCTTAGAATCCCTGAGACTGGTATAGTCATGTATAAATCAGCTAATGCCTTAATTTAAATACTTCAGTTTGGCTTTAGAAATTTTAAAAATATTAGTTCTGAAATATAGTATGATAATAAGGATAATTTAAAATAATTAAAAAGTAAAAATATAATTTTTAAAAAATGTCAATCACTTAAATACTTTCTGTATTCTATATATTATGAGCTCAATTTAGAATAAATCAGTGAGGGAGTATTCGATACTAGTTTCATTACAATGCACAAAGTTAATATTTAGGACAGTTTATACTTCAGAAAACTCAGACACATTCTAAAACATAAAATTACATAGAACTTATCTAATTTAAAATAACTCTGGACTTTTTTCTTTTCTTTTCTTTTCTTTTCTTTTTTTTTTTTTTTTTGGTATTAGAGAATGAACTCAGGGGTGCTTAACCACTGAGCCACATCCCCAACCCTTTTTACCTTTTTAAAATTTGAGAAAAGAATCTCATTAAGTTGCTCAGAGCCTTGCTAAGTTGCTGAGGCTGTTATTGAACTTGTGATGCTCCTGCCTCAGCCTCCTGAGTTGCTGGGATTATAGGCCTGAGCCACTATACTGGAAAGTCTAGCTTTCTTCAGGACAAAATTATTCATGTGAAATTTGCTTCTAAATTTAAGAAAACTTTTTTAAATGACCAAAATGCAAAATTACAAAGTTGAAGAAAAAATGAACTTAACAAGATAATTTAGCAAGTGAATATTTGCTTAACAAATGACTTTGCATTTCATGAAATTACTCCAAGTTTTATACGCTGTTAAACAAGAATGATAAAATACAACTTACAGAATCTTATTTAAATGTCTTATGACACAAGTTAAAGCAGAAGTTTTCCTTTGTAGAGTTTATTAACCCAATTTCCTCATTTTATGCAAAAGAAAACCAAAGACAAAATTTCTTAACTGCTATATTAGTTATCTTACCTCTATAGCTCTCTGATTTAGGAATACCTTTATAGAATAATTACATGTACACACACACTTATTCTTATCACCAACTGAACACACATAAGCCTGACTTGGTACTTACTCTCAGGCCACCCTAGCAAGTGTGCAACCATTTATTGAATGTAAAATTCTTACCACTCAAACATAAAAAATTGGAAAGGCAGCGGTATTTCAGGTAAACAAGTTATTTTGCATATAAAACACTAATTAGCATGTGCTCTTGATTCACCAGACTAAAAGTAATGCCACAAATTTAACAAGATCTCCATCTCTTAAATATTTTTGGTGCAATATTGATAATATATTATAGTCTTTAATATATTGTTTGTGCTTTTACTATAACTGCTGAAAGGAATAGGGAATGGAGATTAATGGAAATGGTATTATTAGAAGAATATCATCATCATAATAAAAATGTTTATTATGATGTGATAAGTCATAATGGGGTTCATGAGGAAGAGAAAGAAGTGGCTAGCACATTCTAAGAATGTAAAGAGCAAGAATTCAATAAATATTTAGTTGGTTCATTAGCTGGCTCATTGACTGAGTGATGAATAACATTGATGGTAGACTCCCCAAACCAGCAAAGGATGGAATAAAGCTTGGTTTTGTTTAAAATCTTACCTAGCCAATTTACAACCTAGAAATAGGTAGTATCTATTGATATTATAAAGAGTAAACCACACTATTCATATAGTACCTCTTGTTGTCTAGTAAGAAAATGCTTATAAAATATGCCTAGAGGGAGAAGTTTTGCTTTGTTAAATAGGATAAACTATATATTCTGGAGAACCCAGGAGTAAGAAAGAACAAAGAGTTGGAGACTCTGTTATAATTACAATATCCATATTAACAACATATAAGAGCTTATAATTTAGATAGGTTGCAAGGAATTTCATTTTTTTCCTACTGCTTTAAAGTTTTTCTATTACTAGTGTGTCCGGTTTTAAAATAATGATTCTTAGTTTTACTGAGTAGCAATATTTAGTAACCACCATTTGGTATAAAAGAATAATGGGTAATTTATACATGATTTGGCTAGAAAAGTGTGATAACTTATTGATCTTTTTGTGAAACATACACCAACCATCAGAACTGCTAAGAATTCAATATAGCAGCTCACCCCTTGATTGTCTCTAGTGCCATGTTCACACATGGGATCCAAATCTTTTTAGATTGAAATATATTTTCAAAGTTTATATAATCCTTAGCTCAGGACTCAGAAATGTTTTCAACAACGTATTTTCTTTCTACTAAGAAAAGGCTTAGCATTTGAATCAGAACATTAAACAGTCTGCTTTCTCAATATTATATTATCTTTAGCATATAGCCATCTTTGGACCAAAAATCCTTAAGAGAAGGGTTATTTGCCAAAAAAAGTAGCTTGCTTCCCTCAACACTGAGGCAAAAACACAAGGTACAAAGTGAGATAAAGCCTGGAAAATTACAGATTATTTTCAGTCATCTTATTAACTACACAGAAATCAAATATTTATCTCACTTGATTATGCGCAGAAATGGCTTTAGATGTAGATTTAATCTTTCCTTTGATATTTTCAATGTAATGTTTTAAGTTGATACAGGGAATAAGACATAATTCTATGACATAAAAATTATTCTAAGCCAGGCATGGTGGCACAAACCTGTAATCCCAGTGGCTCAAAGGCTGAGATGGGAGGATCTCAAGTTCAAAGCCAGCCTCAGCAACGGGGAGGTGCTAAGCAACTCAGTAAGATCCTGTCTCTAAATAAAATACAAAAATAGGGCTGGGGATGTGGGTCAGTGGTCGAGTGCCCCTGAGTTCAATACCTGGTACAAAGAAAATTTATTCTAGAAACTAAGATGTAATTTTAAAGACAGTAACTATGACAGGAAGTAATTATTTATTCATAGTCCCACAAAGGAAATAAAATATATTTAGTATGAGATTTAACCAAAAGCATAAATATTATTTTAAAAATAAAACATTACTTTTTATTATATATTTTTGTTAATTAAATTCTCTGTGATTTTCTCCATACATGTACCTAGGGTAATGATGTCCATCTCATTCCACCATCTTTCCCCATTCCTCCCTCCCCTTTGCCCCATCAAAGTTCCTCCATTTTTTCCATGCCCTCCCCATTATGGATCAGTATCCACTTATCAGAGAGAACATTCAGCCTTTGGTTTTCGGGGATTGTCTTACTTCACTTAGCATGATATTCTCCAACTCTTATCCATTTACTTACAAATGCCATAATTTTATTCTCTTTTAATGCTGAGTAATATTCCATTGTGTGTATGTGTAGCTATATATGTCACAGTTTCTTTATCCTTTCTTCTTTTGAAGGGCATTTAGGTTGCTTCCACAATTGTGAATTGTGCTGCCTTAAACCTTGAAGGGGCTGCATTACTATAGTATGTTGATTTTACGTCCTTTGGGTATAGACCCAGGAGTGGAATAGCTGGATCAAATGATGGTTCCATTCCAAGTTTTCTAAGGAATCTCTATACTGCTTTCCAAATTGGTTGCACCAATTTGTAGTCCCACCAGCAATGTATGAGTGTGCCTTTTCCCCCACATCCTTGCCAACATTTATTGTTGTCTGTATTATTGATAACTGCCATTCCAACTGGCGTGAGATGAAGTCTCAGAGTAGCTTTGATTTGCATTTCTCTAATTACTTGAGATGTTGAACATTTTAAAATATATTTGTTGATCAAATGTATATGTTCTTCTGAGAAGTATCTGTTCAGCTCCTTAGTCCATTAATTGATTAGTTGTTTTTTTTTTTGGTGTTAAATTTTTTTGAGTTCTTCATACTTCCTGGAGATTAGTGCTCTATCTAATGTGTGTGTAGCAAAAATTTGCTCCCAAAATATAGTCTCTCTCTTCATTTTATTGATTGTTTCTTTTGCTGAGAAGAAGCTTTTTAGTTTGAGCCCATCCCATTTATTAATTCTTGATTTTATTTCTTGCGCTTTAGGAGTCTTGTTAAGGAAGTCAGGGGCTAATCTCATGTGATAAAGATTTGGGCTTACATTTCCTCTAATAGCTCAGGGTCTCTGGTCTAATTCCTAGGTTCTTGATCCACTTTGAGTTGAATTTTGTGCATGGTGAGATATAAGGGTTTACTTTCATTTTGCTGCATATGGATTTCCAATTTTCCCAGCACCATTTGTTGAAGAGGCTCTTTTCCCCAACATATTGTTTTTGGCGTCTTTGTCTAGTATGAAATAACTGTATTTGTGTGGTTTTGCCTCTGTGTCATTTATTCTGTACCATTGGTCTACATGTCTATTTTGGTGCCAACACCATGCTGTGTTTGTTACTATAGTTTTGTAGTATAGTTTAAGGTCTGGTATTGTGATGCTTCCTGCTTCACTCTTCTTGCTAAGGATTGCTTTGGCTATTCTGGGTATCTTTTTTTTTTTCCAAATAAAATTTCATGATTGCCTTTTCTATTTCTATAAGGAATAATGATGAGATTCTAATTGGAATCACATTGAATCTGTATAGCGTTTTGGGTAGTATGGCCATTTTGATAATATTAATTTTGCCTATCCAAAAGCATGAGAGATCTTTCCATCTTCTAAAGTCGTCTTCAACTTCTTTCTTTAGTGTTCTGTAGTTTTCATTGTTTCATTGTAGACATCTTTCACCTCTTTTGTTGATTCCCAAGTATTTCTTTCTTTCTTTTTTTTTTTTTTTGAGGCTATTATGAATGGGGTAGTTTTCCTAATTTCTCTTTCAGAGGATTCATAACTGATGTATAAAAATGCATTTGATTTGTGGGTATTGGCTTTATATCCTGCTACCTTGCTGAATTCATTAATTAATTCTAGATGTTTTCTGGTGGAATTTTTTTGGATCCTCTAAGTATAGAATCATGTCATCAGCAAATAATGATAGTTTGAGTTCTTCTTTTCCTATTTGTATTCCTTTAATTACTTTTGTCTAATTGCTTTGGCTAGAATTTCAAGAACTATGTGAATAGAAGTGGTAATATAGGGCATCTTTGCCTTGTTCCAGTTTTTAGAGGGAATGCTTCAATTTTTCTCCATTTAGAATGATTTTGGCTTTAGGTTAAGCACAGATACCTTTTATAATGTTGAGATATGTTCTTATATCCCTAGTTTTTCTAGTAAAAAACAATACATTCTTTTAACTTAAATATGTTAACTTTTTTGAAGTCATAACAATAATAAATAATATTGGAAAATATTATTTTGAAAAATATTAACTTATTTCATCTCATCTATATTTTTTAAAAAAAATTTAAAGTATTGTTTCAGTTGTAGATGGATACAATGACTTTATTTATTTATTTATTTTCTTATGTGGTGCCAAGGATCAAACCCAGGGCCTCATGCATGCTAGGCAAACATTCTACCATTGAGTCACAACCCCAACCCTCAACCATATTTTAATGTTTATATATTTTTATTTTTATAATTCCATGATATGCTTCATAAGCTTCCTGTAAAAAAAGTAATGATGCATAAATTATACATCAAATGAATTTAAAGTTCCTTTACAATTCATACATCTTAATTTGTTTAGTTTCTTTTCTGCTTTTCATGAAAATCTCCATCAGACATTACTGACACTCCAGTGAATAAGATACTCTTGATTAACACATTTCAATTCCAACTAGTACTAAACTAATTTAGCTCACAAAATGACATACTTGTGCTGGCATATTCTGCTGATCAGCATAAGTATGCAGTTTATCTCTCATACATCTTAGATGTATTTTATCATCATTAAGACCTAATTAAAATAAAATAACTGTAAAGTAATAACCGACCAAGTTTCCTTGTATTATTTTGAAAAGTCTAGCCCCATACAGTGTAGAGTTACAAGCAGGTTGATTCTTTTGATATTGATTTAGTCTATACATCAAAATTGGTCACTTATATTATCAGCCTTTTCAATAAGATGATACTATTTCTCAAACCTTCATTACTGTATAGTCACCAGATAGAGGTGCACGGCAACAGACTATGGATTGTGAGTAGGGACTATGCTGTCTGGTGGTCTAATACAGTATAAAAGTTTGAAGAACAGTCTATCAAATTTTAATGATTTGCTTAAAGCAATTTATATCCAGAAATATGCACAGACACATATTTTTCTATGTCTATGAGACAAGTAGGTACATTCCCATATAAACTCTTCTACCATCAACTACTAACTAAAGGACAATGACTAAAAAAAACCAGTTTGGGTTATTAAAATAAATATGTGAGATTTACAATCTAAGATATAGTATCAGGCTGATTCAATAAAGAGACCAAAAAATTAAATAATTTTAAAACTTAAAGTAATTTTTTTAAAAACACCTTAACTTTTTTTTAAGTTGTAAATGGATACAGTATCTTTTTATGAACTTATTGTTATGTGGTGCTGAGAACTGAACCCAGTGCCTCACAGGTGTGAGGCAAGTGCTCCTCCACTCAGCTAAAGCCCCAGCCCAACACCTTAACTTTTCACTAAATAATGCAAAACTATTCCCTCCTGTCTTCTTTTTCCCTATTGTATATTCATAATTCCATGTAAACTAGTTCCAGTTGAGATGTGGGAGACAGTTACTTTAGTTTACTTAAAATGTACCTTTAGGTGTGTATGTGTGTGTATATATATTACATATTTAAATATATACATTTATATAAATATATTTAAACATACATTTATATACATTATATATTTATTATTCATTTTAAAATTTATATATATATATATATATATATATATATATATATATATATATACATACACATACATATATATAACTTTGTTCTTACCCTTCTGGTATCTTGATATGCTAGGGAAGTTTCTACTGATTAAGCAGAATTCCTTTCAAATTCCCACACAGAGATGAAAAGCTTTGTTAAAAATCTAGCCTATGGCTTGGTCTTCTGATATAACTGGCTGATTATATATAGTTTTACTTTCCTTAGAATCAAAATAACACTATCATATTCATTTGGTGACTTACCTGTAAACATTAAGTCTATATTTAAAGGTACTCAACTCATATCTGAACTATATGCTAGTCTTTCTACAGAACAGATTAAATTGCTTAAAGCCTTGCTAAGTTGCTGAGGCTGGCTTTGAATTCGAGATTCTCCTGCCTCAGCCTCAGGAGCCACTGGAATCATAGGCATGCACCATTGTATCGAGCCCTTGTAGTCTGGCTCTAACTTCAAAATATAGGGAGAATCCAACCACTTCTCTTATTGCTATCACATTGGTAGCATAATAATGCCTTCCCAAAATTCTTCAATGTCATCCACACTAGTTTTCTTGCTGCTATGCTTTCCTACAGAGTAATCTCAACATATAACCACACATACAAAAAAGCTCTATTAGATGCCTCTACTCCCCATAAAAAAAAAAGTCTCTCTAAGATCCTAGAAAGTTCTAAGTGATCAGACTTTCTGTTCTCTGTGACTTTATACTTAACTATTTCCCCCAGCTGACACTCCACTTTAACTACCCAGACCTTCTTATTCCTTAAAACAACAACAACAACAACAACAACAACAATAACAACACCCCAACCATTCTTTCAACTTGGGGTCTTTGCATTTTCTTTTCTCTCAGCCTACACATATTCTTCCCCCAAACATCCCATGGTTTGTTCCTTTGTTTACTTTCAATCTTTACTCAAGTGATGTCTTTAAGGTTAAGTCTTTCTCTGGCCACCCTTATGGAACTGATGGAATGCTATATATTTTCTTTTTCTCTTTGATTTTTTTTCTCCTTAATCCTTGTCACTATCTGAAATATCATATATTAAAAATAATTCTTTTGTTTACTGTTTTCCTTATAGATTCTAAATTCTTTAGGGGCAGGACTTTCTGTTTATCTTGTTCTCTGTAGTAACTTAGGGAGGGAAAATAAATAATTGCTGTTTCATGTTGATGGCAATCTTCACAAGTGGTTTTCAAAATATAGTTTGTCTCATGTATTAGAAACAAAACAAGCAATAACAACAATAAAATCAAAGGATTTCTAAACTCACACTACCCATATCGAAGAATTTTGATATACTGGAAACTGGATAACTACCAGGACTCTTAGAGATTCCCTTTACACATTTAGAAAAACTTTGGTCCTTAGTTGTTGAGTCTCTTACCATATCTATATAAAACAGGAGTAGGACAAATTTGGCCCAACATTTATTTGGGTAAATAAAGTTTTACAGTCATGCACATTAATTTACATGGTATCTATTGCTGGTTTTCTGCAATAAGAAAAGAGCTGAGTGGTTGTGACAGGGACCAGGTGACCTATAAATCGAATATATTTACTATATGGCTCTTTGCAGAAAGTTTGTCAACCCCTGACATAGAACATAAGACAAAGTATTTATGAACACCACCAAGTGATAAGTTATTTTTAAAAGAGTAGAGGCTTCCTAATATATACTTAAGACAAAGCTATCCCTACTACATAGGGAATTAATAATATAATAATCCAGTCTTTATTTTTAATTTCCCAAAGAATGCTTGATCATTTTTGTTTCTGTGAACCAACATTAAGTAAAAAACCAAAATTGTATTATAAATAGCCTTGACATACTTGCAATTTGCTCTATATAAATATTTTATCAAGGGAGTTTAATAAAAACTAAAGTGCTCTGGGAAGAATTTTCAATAATATACTTCCAAAAGAAAAACCTAATTTCAAAGTATCTGAAAAATAGCTAAGCTCCTTTTCACAAATATGATTTAAAAATATATTTTATTGTTTCATATTAACTGTTTGACACCTTTAGCTTACAGAAGTAGCATGAAACCAGAAGGAAAATCAAATACTGATTTTGTGTGGCTAATCTAACTTTTTCTTAAATACCCATATTGACAAATAATAATATTAATAATAACAACGAGATTTCTAATAGGCAAGTACTTCATTCTTTTTCATTCCAAGACCCAAGTAAAGACTCTCTCTATTGGTCACTCCAGTCTTTGTTCCCTGTTCATCTAGTCACTGCTGTGGGGTCTTGAGCTGTCTGAACTGCAATTTTTTAAAAAGCTTATTTAGTTACTCAAGTTGAGCAGTTTTAATTTGTTCTAATAGTTGAGACCAGAAAAACTATTACCACGACTGCAGGATAGCATTATCAAAGCCAGCAGCTGTAAGGCACCTTTATTTTTTTAGTTGCTTTTATCTTTATACTAGAGAGAAAGTCTTGCTCTATTTTCAACATTTAGAATCCCTGTTCTTTAAAGATTCAAAATTATAGTTTTAAGAAAGTTGCTTGAGCTTTTTTTTTTTTTTTAATAAGAAGTCATCGTTCCCACTACCATCCATCCAAATTTGGTGTATTTAATTCTGAGAAATAATCTTCCTAATAGCTGAATTTTTAAAACTATGTATATAATGTTAGATATTATATTTTAGTAAGTAAATTCTATACACAATGGAGTACTATGCAGCAATAAAAATGACAAAATCATAGAATTTGCAGGGAAATGGATGGCACTAGAGCAGATTATGCTTAGTGAAGCTAGCCAATCCCTAAAAAACAAATACCAAATGTCTTCTTTGATATAATGAGAGCAACTATGAACAGAGCAGGGAGGAAGAGCAGGAAGAAAAGATTAACATTAAACAGAGACATGAGATGGGAGGGAAAGGGAGAGAAAAGGGAAATTGCATGGAAATGAAGGGAGACCCTCATTGCTATACAAAATTACATATAAGAGGTTGTGAGGGGAAATAAACAAGGAGAGAAATGAATTACAGTAGATGGGGTAGAGAGAGAAGATGGGAGGGGAGGGGAGGGGGGATAGTAGGGGATAGGAAAGGTAGCAGAATACAACAATTACTAATAGGGCATTATGTAAAATTGTGGATGTGTAACCGACGTGATTCTGCAATCTGCATTTGGGGTAAAATTGGGAGTTCATAACCCACTTCAATCTAATGTATGAAATATGATATGTCAAGAGCTTTGTAATGTTGTGAACAACCAATAAAAAAAATAATAAAATTAAAAAAAAATTCTACTTCAGATTTTCAGTACACTTCTCATTCAAACTAAGATATATCAAGTGTTGTTTTGGTTACTAAGATCTAAGATAATATCTACAACTTATGGGGAGAAGGAAAAGGAGTGTTCCTGGGTGTAGAGTATTTTCAAACATGAATTTCTGAAATTGTCATGGTCAGAAAAGAAAAGAATAAAGTCAAATCATTGGAAGAAAAGACAATACCAAGGTTAATAAGAGAAGGAAATTGACAAGATATGTAGATTACTTAAATATATGTATATAATATAAATATATGTATATTATTTAAACATAAATATTAGTGTAAAACAGATGCTACTGATTTAAAAAATGGCTGGCTTCAGATAGTCTGACTAGAAATAGCAGAGCAAATGAATACAGATCTTCAAAATATAGAACTTTATTTCCAAAAATATATTAAATAAATCCCAGAAACATTTAACCTGGAGCTTTTAAAAATATCTCTTCTTGTTTTTCAGTTTCAAGTGTTAGATTAATATTATATTATGTAAAAATTTCTCATTTTTGATTCATTTTGATTCTTTTTCTTTTAAACTATTTAGAATATTTTGTTACTCTGAGCTTTGTTTTTGTCCTATTTCTTTATAAATGTTATCTCTATTGAGCCTTTTCTAGTCAATAACAACACCGTGGAGAAAAAGGGGAATTTTCTTATAATATTTTCCCCTCTTTTTGTATTATTACTATGTCAAAGCATTAGGTCAGCTTGCTATAACACAGTCTTGCTAAAAATAGCACCTTGGAAAATAGATCCTGAACACATGAAGACATCTTCGAATCACCACTAGATGGCAAAGCAGCTTTACCATTGTTAATACTAATCTTGCAAACAAACTGTGCCCCATAAATCTGCTGTAATATCAAAGAGTTTTGATCAATTTAGATTCTAATATATGGATGACCACCTTGGTGTGAAACTAAATTACTTGGAATACTTTATTTTCAACAAGTTTTTATAATCTTACTCATGTAAACGCCTTAAATTCATAATCCAATATCAATATATTAATAGACTTAAACAGTTTCAGTTAAGAAAACTAAAGTTTTAGTGACTAGAATTTAGCAAAAGTATCATTATAAAAATCAAAACAAGGCCAGGTGTGGGGGTGCACACCTGTAATCACAGCAGGCAGAAGTGGGAGGATCTCGAGTTCAAAGCCAGCCTCAGCAATTTAGTGAGGTGCTAAGCAACTCAGTGAGACCCTGTCTCTAATAAAATACAAAATAGGGCTAGGGAAGTGGCTTAGTGGTGGAATGCCCCTGAGTTCAATCACTGGTACCCACCCCCCACCAAAAAAAATCAGAACAAAATATAATATTTGATAAAAATGGACAAGTCTATATAGTCTTTTATAGGTTCAAATTAGATGTTTACAAGTACATGCCACATTAGTTATAGAGTATCTGTTAGCACCTATTAAAAGTTTATATTTGGATTTTTTTTTAATATTGGAGATTGAGCTGTGCTGCTGAACTTTATTCCTAGTCCTTTTTATTTTTTGAAATGGGGGTCTCCCTAAGTTGCTTAGGCTGGCCTCTAAACTTGGCAACCCCCCTGACTTAGCCTCTTGAGTTGCTGGAATTGCAGGCATGCACCACCACACCAAGCTATATTGTTTTCATATAAGATATATGAATGTGTTTAGTTATTAGAGTGATAGGCAAGGTATAGTTTCCATCTTTAAAGCTTCCTATGATATAGAGCAGGAAAAGGAAAAAATAAAACGTTTTCACCCTTTCTCAGAAATTTT